>NW_023603184.1:11448664-11838392 GCF_014898055.3 Talpa occidentalis | reverse complement strand
TATTTCTTTTTTTTTTTTTTTTTTTTTTTTTTATATATTTTATTGTTAGATTCCCATACAATTGCCGCCCCCCATTCTGACCCAATCCTCCCTCTGCCCCCGCCCCTAAAAGTGTCTCTGGTTCATAGTTTTTTGTTGATTTTGATTTTCACTTTCTTATAGTTTTTCATTTTCCTGTCCATTATTTAAGTTTTCTAGATTCCTGCTATGAGTGAGACATCCGGTATTTTTCTTTTTCTTTTTGCTTATTTCGCTGAGCATGATCCCTTCCAGCGCCATCCATGTTGCAGCAAATTGCATGTGTTTATCTTTTTTGAATGCTGAGTAATATTCCATGGTATATATGTACCACATCTTCTTGATCCAGTCATCTATTTTTGGGCATTTGGGTTTGTTTCCAAAGCTTAGCTATTGTAAACAGTGCTGCTATAACATAGGGGTGCAGGTGTTCTTTGGAATTGATGTTTCTGTGTCCTTTGGGTAAAATACCTAGGAGTGGAATTGCTGGGTCATATGGAAGCTCTATGTTTAGTAGGTCCAGAAATCTCCACACAGCTTTCCACAGTGGTTGGACCAGTTTGCACTCCACCAACAGTGCAGAAGAGTTCCTTTTTCTCCACACCTCGCCAATTTGTTGTTGCTAGTTTTTTTAATATGTGCATTCTCACTGGTGTAAGATGGTATCTCATGGTAGTTTTGATTTGCATTTCCCTGATGACAAGTGATGTTGAACATTTTTTCATATGCCTGTTGGCCATTTGCATTTCCTCTTCAGAAGTGTTCTTTTAAAGCTCTTCTGCCTTTTTTGACTGGATTATTTTCTTTGTTGTTGTTGAGTCTCATCAGCTCTTTGCAGATTTTTGTGATCAGTCCTTTATCATTAGTGTTGGGTGCAAAAATGTTCTCCCAGTTGGTGGGGTTTCTCTTTGTTTTTGTTATTGTCTCTTTTGCTGTGCAAAAGCTCTTTAATTTGATATAGTCCCAGCTGTTTATCTTTGCCTTCACTATCACTGCTTTGGGTGATGTGTCTGTAAAGATGTCTTTGATGTGCAAATCACGTAGTGTTTCGCCTATATTTCCTTCTATATATTTTATGGTT
Organism: Talpa occidentalis; assembly: GCF_014898055.3. NCBI lineage: Eukaryota > Metazoa > Chordata > Mammalia > Eulipotyphla > Talpidae > Talpa > Talpa occidentalis. The sequence goes on along the minus strand of NW_023603184.1, from coordinate 11,837,293 downwards.
TCAGGTCTTATGTCTAGTTCTTTAATCCATTTTGAGTTGATTTTTGTGTATGGTGTGAGGTGGTGGTCAAGCTTCATTCTTTTGCATGTAGCGACCCAGTTTTCCCAGCACCATTTATTGAACAACTTTCTTTGCTCCAATGCATAGTCTTTGCTCCTTTGTCAAAGATTAGTTGACAATAAATCTGTGGGTTTATTTCTGGATTTTCTATTCGATTCCATTGGTCTGTATGTCTGTTCTTGTTCAATACCATGCAGTTTTGATGATTATGGCTTTGTAGTATAGTTTGAAGTCTGGGAGTCTGATGCCTCCATTCCCTTCTTTTTTTTTCAGGAGAGCTTTGGCTATTCGGGTTTTTTGTGATTCATATGAATTTCATCAATAATTTTTCTATTTCTTTGAAGAATGACATTGAAATTTTGATTGGAATAGCATTGAATCTGTATATTGCTTTTGGAAGGATGGCCATTTTAATAATGTTTATTCTTCCAATCCATGAGCAGGGGATGTCTCTCCATTTCTTTGTGTCTTCTTCTATTTCTTTTAACAGTGTTTTAATAGTTTTTTTTGTATAGGTCTTTACCTCTTTTGTTAGATTTATTCCCAAATATTTGATTTTTTTTGTTTCAATAACAAAAGGGATGGTCTTTTCGATTTCTTCTTTTCAGATTTATTGTTTGTGTATAGGAAGGCTACTGACTTTTGCGTGTTGATTTTGTATCCTGCCACTTTACTGAACTGATTGATGAGTTGAATTAGCTTTTCTGTGGAGTTTTTGGGGTTCTCTATGTATAATATCATATCGTCTGCAAATAGTGATAGTTTGACTTCTTCTTTTCCTATTTGGATTCCTTGGATGTCTTTCTCTTGTCTTATTGCCCTGGCTAGGACTTCCAGTATTATATTGAAAAGCAATGGTGAGAGTGGACATCCTTGTCTTGTTCCAGATCTTAATGGAATTGCTTTCAGCTTTTCACCATTGAGAATGATACTGGCTGTTGGCTTGTCATAGATGGCCTTTATGATGTTGAGGTATGTTCCTTGTATCCCAAGAACTTCAAGGGCTTTTATCATGAATGGGTGTTGCACTTTGTCGAAAGCTTTCTCAGCATCTATTGATATTATCATATGGTTTTTATATTTCTTTTTGTTGATGTGTTGGATAACGTTGATTGATTTTCGGATGTTAAACCATCCTTGTGCCCCTGGAATGAATCCAACTTGGTCGTGGTGAATTATCTTATGGATACATTGTTGGATTCTGATAGCTAAAATTTTATTGAGGATTTTTGCATCAGTGTTCATTAGGGAGATTGGCCTGTAGTTTTCCTTTTTTGTGTTGTCCTTGTTCGGTTTTGGTATTAGTGTAATGTTGGCTTCATAGAACGTGTTTGGTATTGTCCCTTCCTTCTCAATTTTTTGGAAGAGTTTGTGAAGGATAGGCACTAATTCGTCTCTGAATGTTTGGTAGAATTCATTTGTAAATCCATCAGGTCCTGGGCTTTTGTTTTTGGGGAGGTTTTTGATTACCATTTCAATTTCGCTAATTGTAATTGGTCTGTTTAGGTGTTCTATTTCTTCTTTATCTAGCTTTGGGTGATTGTAGAGTTGTAGGAATTTGTCCATCTCCTCTAGATTGTTAAACTTGTTTCCATATAACTGTTCATAGTAGTTACTGATTATTCTTTTGATTTCTGCTGTGTCCGTTTATGATTTCTCCTCTTTCATTGATGATCCTGTTTTATTTGTGCTTTCTCCCTTTTTCTTTGTGAGCCTGGCTAGGGGTTTGTCTATTTTATTGATTTTTTCAAAGAACCAGCTCTTGGTTCATTGATCTTTGGATTGTTTTTTTAGTTTCAATTTCATTTATTTCTGCTTTGGTTTTTATTATTTCTTTTCTTCTACTGGTTTTGGGGTTTTCTTGTTGTTCTTTTTCTAGATCTTTGAGCTTCGAGATTAGGTTGTTTCTTTGTTGTTTCTTTCTTGTTTCTTGATGTGAGCTTCTATTGCTATATATTTTCCTCTTATTACTGCTTTTGCTGCATCCCATACATTTAGGATATTGGTGTCCTCCTTGTCGTTCAATTCAAAAATTTTTTAATTTCTTTTTGATCTCCTCATTAGTCCAATGGTCTTCCAGTAGTGTGGTTTTTAATCTCCATGAGGTAGGAAAGTTCCTTGCCTTCTTTTTATGGTTTATTTCTAGTTTGATGCTTCATGGTCAGAAAAGATGGTTGATATGATTTCAATCTTGGTGTATCTGTTGATGTTTGTCTTGTGCCCCAGTATGTGATCGATCCTGGAGAATGATCCGTGTGCGCTTGAGAAAAATGTGTACTCCGTTTTTTTGGGGTTTAGTGTTCTATAGATGTCTGTTAAGCCCAATTGCTCTAGGTCTTTATTTAGAGCTTTGGTTTCTTTACTTATTTTTTGTCTTGTTGATCTATCCATTGTTGATAGTGGTGTGTTGAAGTCTCCCTACGTATGTGTTTTTCTCTGATGTCTGTTTTCAGAGAGGACAACAGTTGTCTGATATATTTTGGTGCTCCTTCGTTTGGTGAGTATATGTTAATGAGTGTTATTTCTTCTTGAAGTATTGTCCCCTTGATCATAATGTAGTGACCATTGGGGTCTCTTTTTATCTTTTTGAGTTTGAAATCTGTTTTATCTGATTAAGTATAGCTGTTCCTGCTTTCTTTTTTGGTCCATTTGCTTGTAGGATTGTTTTCCATCCTTTAACTTTGAGCCTATTTTTATCTTTTGTAGCTAAATGTGTTTCCTGGAGACAGCAAAAGGTTGGGTTTTGTTTCTTAATCCAGGCTGCAACTCTGTCTTTTTATTGAAGAGTTTAGTCCATTTACATTTAGAGTTAATATTGATATGTTAACATCTGTATTTGCCATTGTGTTTGTCTTTCCTTTGATTTTATTTATTTATTCTTTTAATAACTTTTTTTTTTTTTTTTGGCCTTCTTTCATTGTTATTCGTCGCTCTGAGGTTCTGGCTTTAGAACTCTTGTAGTATTTTTTGGAGTGGGGTTTAGTTGCAATGAATTCCGGAGTTTCTGTTTGTCTGGGAAGGTCCATATTCTTTCTTCAAAGAGGAAGGAGCTTTGCGGGATAGAGTATTCTTGGTTGGCATCTGTTTTCTTGGAGTCTGTTGACTATGTCCCTCCACTCTCTCCTTGCCCGTAGTGTTTCTTCGGAGAAGTCTGATGTCAGCCTGATTGGTTTTCCTTTGAATGTTATCTGTTTCTTCCCTCTTGCCAGCTTCATTATTTTTTCCTTGTCCTGGATTCTTGGGAGCTTTACTATTATGTGTCTTGCTGTATTTTTCCTTTCGTCGTGGAAGTTTGGTGTTCTTCTTGCTTCTTGTATATCAATTTTCAGCTCCTTCTTCACATTTGGGAAGTTCTCTTCAATTATCTCTTTGAATATTTTCTCTGTTCCTACATCTCTCTCCTCTCCTTCTGGTATTCCTATAACTCTTATATTTCCTTTCCTCATGGAGTCCGATAGTTCCCGAAGTCTTTCTTCGTTCTTTTTCCTTCGTACTTCTCTTTCCTTCTCTGTTTTGGTTCTTTTTATTTCTGTGTCTTCAAGATTACTTATTCGTTCTCCATTTCATCTATTCTGCTTTCATTGCTTTTCCCAGAATTCTTTAGTTCTTCCATTAATTCTTTGATCTCCTGCATTTCTTTTACTTCCCTCTTTAGGGACTCAATTTCTTTCTTCTGACCATTGTTTCCCTCTCTAGGGACTCAATTGCATTCTTCTGATCGTTGATTATTTTTCCCTTATCATTGTTTTCTTTATGACTTCTGTCAGTTTTTTAATCACGGCAATTTTAAATTCTCTTTCTGGAAGGCTCAGAAATTCTTCCAAGTTAATTGTCGTTGCAATCTGGGGGCTGGCTTTCTTTTTGTGGTGTGCTTTTTCTCTGGGAGTTGCTAGGTTGCGTGTGGTTCTTCTCCTCCCTACTGTCTGTTTTCTAATTTGCCGTATGCGTTGGGACACTGTGTTTTGGCTTGCGGCATCTTGGGTGGGCTTCTCTGTTCCCTCTGGTTCTTCCAGGAGTCATCTGTCAGTTTCAAGCAGCCTTTACTGGAGAAAGGTCCCTGTTCTAAAATGCCGATGTGGGGACACACTCCCTGTGCGCCTGGTCTGCCCCGGCGGTGGGTTCCTGCTCCCCTCTGGGCTTGGACTGCAGGCCAGAGGGGGTCTGGCGTGGGCGAACTTTCCCCGCTACCTCTGGCTCCTGAGGAAGCCTTCTGCAGGTAGTCTTTACTGAAGAAATGTCCCTGTTCTAAATGGTGATGTGGGACACACTCCTGCGCTTCTGGTTCAGGCACACTATTCTGCGCGCCTGGTCTGCCCCGGCTGTGGGTGCTCGCTCTCCTGTGGGTCAGACTACTTGTTCAGAAGGGCCGTGTGGGCTAACTCCCAGCTGGCCACTAGCTCCTTCAGTAGCCTGTGCTGGGGTCAAGTCGCTAGGTGGCACCAGAGATCTCTCCTAGAGCCTTGGGGAGCTGATTTTCACCCGTGGGACAGGGAGCAGAGCGGGGATGGTAGGGTACACCTCAACGGTTTGGGGTTCTGTGTCTGCCTTGTGCCCCACCGTCGTGGGGAACCACGCCCTAATTTCGTGCCCCGGTCTCAGTTCCAAAGCCCTCAGTTCCAGGACGCGGGCTGTAGCCCAGATCAGTGGCGCGGGAATGGCGCCTTTTGAATCCCGCTCCCCTGCCTGGGCGTTGTTCCTGCTCACAAGGGAGGGCCTCCGCCTGGGTCTCAGTTCCAAAGCTCCCTAGTCCAGGACGCGGGCTGTAGCCAGATCAGTGGCATGGGAATGGCGCTTTTTGAATCCGCTCCCCTGCCTGGGCGCCTTGTTCCTGCTCACTCAGGGAGGGCTCCGCCGGGTCTCAGTTCCAAAGCCCTCAGTTCCAGGACGCGGGCTGTAGCCCAGATCAGTGGCGCGGGAATGGCGCTTTTGAATCCCGCTCCCCTGCTGGCGCCTTGTTCCTGCTCACTCAGGGAGGCCCTAGCCGTCTCCCCGCAAGCCTAGGTCGCAGGCGCAGGGCCTGGGCAGCTGCAATCCGAGCGCCGCTTTCGCGCAAGCTTACGGCGGCTGGGGCTGTGTGCTGGTGCTGGGCTCCTCCTGGGCGGGGCTCTCTTTACTGGCGCCTGGAGCTCACCTCCGCGGCGGATCCTGCAGGGTTCGCCTCAGCTCCCGTTCACGGGGTGTGGTGGCTGAAATAGTTCCTTTCCACTCACAGTCCCGCTTGCTGCATCCGTTTTTCTTGTTGGGCGTTTTGGTTTGTTGTTTCCCTCGTCTCTGCCGGTCGGAGAGTGCCGCCTCTGTGGGCGGGGGAGGGGAGCAGGTTCTGCGCTTCCTTCTCCTTCTCGTCTCTTTTATGGCAACTTTCTTCTTCGGGCAGTTTGCTGAGTCGTCCGTTTATTTCCCTGTCTCAGTTCTCACTGGGACCTGCCGCTTTTCCTCCTATTAACTTTTTTTAATGGGAGAGCTTACTCGCAGCGTCTCCTCGCCGCCATGTTGCTCCGCCCCTTCCTCTTTTTTTTTTTTTTTTTTTAAAGATTTTTTTATTTATACAAGCACTGGTACAGTCAGAAGCGCGGAGGGTGAGAGAATTCACCAGAGACAGAGCAGGGAACAGAACAGGCAGACTGACAAAATACACTGCTGAGGGGAGCAGCGGGCGCAGCAGGAGAGGTCTGTGTGCCATGTGGGACCCTCGCCAGCGGCCAGGGATCGAACCGGCACTGCAGAGGGCTGCGGGCAGCCTCGCATCCCAGCGCTCAACCACTGCACCACCAGGGGAGGCCCAACAAATATTATTTCTGAGAAAAGAAATCATGTTGCCTAACAGAGAATTTATTTGTCTCAAAAGAAAGAAAAATAAGAATTTCCTATTTAAGGAAAATTCTATATCTCTAGTATACCATAATGTTGGCTATTATGGCCTCAAGGTCTATTGGAACCTCAGGGAAAATGGAGAAGAAAGGATGGCTTGGACCATATCTAGGACTACTTTGGCATGGAAGTTAACTGTTACTAGAGTTAGGAGTCCAACATATAAGCCTTACTTACTCTATTTGGGTTGCTAAAACAAAGTGGATGATCAGTAGGGTGATGAGTGGGAAGGCTAGTAGGATTTTCAAGAAATTTAAGCTTTAGCACTTTCCCTCTATGCTTATGCAACCCACTTTGCATACTGGAGAGAGAGCATGGTCTGTGATGTTGGATTCATTCATTTATTTCTGTCTTCTCCTTGAAGTTATGAAACCTCATGGACAGGTTTTGCTCTATTCATCTTGTGTTCCCAGAGTCTAATATCAAACACTCACTAAGTATTTAAAGGGTAAAGGGGAGGGAGGTGGAGCTGTGCGGATCCTTTGTTTTATGTCAAAGGGGGTGGAATCGGGTGGGGAGGGTGGTATATTATAGTATGGAATTACTGGGATTTTAGCACAGTGGATTTGTCTACTTTGAAACTGTGCTCCAGCCTCAAAAGGGAGTGAGTGAAGGCAAAGTGACTGCAACTAGTCAGAGTGGCTCGGTAAACCTAGGCGGGTTTTAGAGGCCTCAGGGTGGGGTTCGACGTACTAGGGCAATGTGGTTGCTGGGCCTGAGGCCAGGTCTGAAAGGCAGGAAGCAGTCATCCCAGCAGACTGCATATACTGGACTCCTTGTCCTCTGCCAGAATTCCTTACAGTCAGCTTGGGGTGGAGTTGTGGCCAGGCCTGCAGACCTCCACACTTACTGCTGAATAGCGTCAGACACAGCAAGGCCACTTATGTACAGGAAATGAGTGTAATGTGTTTCTTCATTTGAGCCAGTCTCAGCAATGTTGCTCGACTGTGACTTTGGCTGTGATGATGATATATTTAATCTCAGAAAGTGACTTAAATGGACAGATCAGTCCATCTGCAGGCAGATTCGCTTCCTGTGTAGAGTCGCTGTTTGGAAGAGAGTCACTGTGGCACCTGGGAGAATGTTGTGATAGACGGTGCGGATCGTTTAGATCACAGCGATACTGTGAACCATGCAGCCCAGGTGTGTAGCGAGCTGTACCATCAGGTTTGTGTAATTCACCAGCAGTGAAGTCGCCTGAGGATGTTTCTCAGGACGTGCCTCTGTCTTTAGGTGATTTATGTTTGTTTTTAGAAAAGGTCTTTTCTCCCAAGGAGCTATGATTTGGCTTAATAAAATCTTCAAGGCTGACTTTTTGCTGTGTTTTGTTGAGGTGAAACTTTATCTGCAACAAAGTGTCCTGGATTCAAATGTTGCTTCTCTCCCTTACTAATTGTGTGGCTCTGGACAATTTCCTTATTTTTCAGAGCTCTTTTAAGGTCAGCAGCAGGGTTGTTGGAGATGGCTGCTGGTACACACAAGCTCCCTAGGACTGGGGCTGGCAGGTGGTGGGAACTCTCCAGTCATGATCTTTATCAGGGAAGCCTGCAGGTTCTTCTAATAAGGAGGAAATGAGCAAGTCTCTGAAATTTGTTCTCTTGCTGGTTTTACTAAGAAAGGATTATATTTGACTGGGTGTTTGCTATTAGCAATGCATGCCTGTAAAGCAACCAACCCATTCTGAGCAGGTTTATGAACGGTTCTAGCAGCCACATGCTCTTCGCCGTGGTTTGTAGTCGCTCCAACACTCCTCCGTACCCTCCACTCCTCCACCCTTAACACCGCACTACCACCACACCGCACTCTGCTGCACCACCCTTATATTATCAGTCTTTTAGCGCAGGTGTACCCACTTCAGGTGCCCGCCATCAGGCATGCACCCAGGATCACAGGGCTCCCTCATCTATCCTGATGGCGGAAGGGCAGAAAAGCCTGATACCTTTTACCTTACCCTACAATGCCTAACTGCAAAATACAAACTGCTGAACACATAGGAGACATGTACCTTTCATGTTTTTTTTTCCCCACCTGTAGTAACAGCACATGGTTTCTGAGCTATATGATCCATTTTCAAGGAATTGCAAGATCCACTCAATGAGATCATTCTCCACACAAGAATATTTAAAGCTGATTATAGCTTCAGGGCGGTTTTTTTTTTCCATTCTTGCATAAACCATAATTTTCAATTATTTTAGCATCACCATGCATAGTACAGAGCTATATAGAGGTGCTAGATGATTTCATTACATCACACCCCATTTGCTTTTGGAGGGACTTTTTAGGAAGTAATATAATGAAATTTAAAGCATTCCTTTTTTGTTTATTAGAAAATATGCTTTTTAAAAATCTACTTTCCTTTAGAAAGTCTTTAAAACTCACAGGTTATGAATAAATAGATGCAGAACTATTACATCTCTTTGCAGCGACTTGGACTTTTAGATAAATTCTGTAATGTTTTTAAAATTCTTGGTAGGAGAAACGGACCCTGAACATTTTAACTTAAGGTGGTATTTTGTGCTTAATTCTTACTGTTTGGCACACTGATTCTAGGTATTATCTGAAGAAGTAAGCTTATTAACTTCAATTTATTTCTACTTTTGCGATTGTTTTATTGATCAATTTTTTTAATAAGTGGTGAAAAAAATCTATTTAAAGTCAATACAATTTTAAGGTATATTTTCACATTTTAACATAAATCTTAGTTTTTCATATGCCTCCAGTCCTAACACTACAAGTGGTAAAAATGTAATGAATATGTACAAGGGAGACTTTCTGATTCTTGCCGTGGGCGGAATTAGTTAATGATATTCATTCAGATGCAAGATGGTACAAATGGGGCATATTAAGAGGCTTAAATTAGGTCAAATTGAATAATTGAATTTATTCCTTTACTTAAAACAGCTTAATCAGCTGAGAGTGCTGAAGTCTAAAAAAAGTTTTAATTAAATATTAATAGGGAGTTTGTTTCCAACTTTATCTTCCTTTACAATGATTGTATATGTTTTTCCTCCTTTGTGATCTTTTATAGATACCTGGAGATGAAATTCAGCCCTTCACACTTGATGAAGAATTTGATTATGACTCCGTAATGCTAACCCTAAGTTCACTCCTGCAGAGATAGATGCCATCAAAGAGCTACCCAAGCAACAGAGAAAGAAGACGACACAGGCTTACAGGAACCCGGTGACTGATTCACCAAGACATCTTTGTGTTTACTTGTATTTTCTTATTCAAGCAACATTAGAATAAAAGATATTTTATTGCAGTCCCTTTTGTGGAAACGTATGTGTGCATTGATTTGTTAGTTAGTTGTCACTAGGGAGATATGACTAAGAAGACCAAAGAGATCTCTACCTTTACAGAATTCCTTTCTGCCATGTTGTTGCTGGAGCCCCATGGCTGATAGAGGAAGTGCAGGAACAGGAAGCAACTGCTGCAGAAAGTCCACATTTGTAGCCCCCCACTATAACTGGGGGTTGTGGAGTATTTTAGCAGAGATTAGAAATATCACGCCATCTCCCTGGAGGTGAAGGACAATTAATGATACATGCAGAGCACATTGTGTAGCACATAAGGAAGAACTGATTTTGGGGGTTGGTCTCTTGGCCCAGCTAGTCAGAGATAGTGGGATAACTGTAAATGCTGACAGGCAAGGCTTCTGGAATTGACTTAGAAAGGATATACTGAAAAAGATGGCATCTGAGAATTGCTTGTGTGTCATATATTAAATTCTTGTACTATGTTATTACCTTTGCCATGTATTAGGATAGTTGTGAAGTATAAGGAATCATTTCTATGATCAGAAGCTTTAAATATAATTTGAGAAGGTAAGACATAGAAAAAACAACTTGAAATGTAAATATGACCAAGTATTGTGGGGTGTTAATTGGATAGAATACCCATAAATGCATAAAGAGAAGGAGGGGGTAAAGATGAAGGCACAGAAGAAGGGGATCAGTATGTAGGAAGTATTTTTTTAATTAAAAGACTCAGTAACAAATCAAATGTACTTAGTTTTAATTGATGGCCTCTTTGCTTGTACACATGTGCATGTGTATATATTTATAAAGTCACAATCTTTACCATAAAATGCTCTTCATTTAATGTTGTGGTTCAATCAAGTTATTTCCATATTGATCTTTTCCTTACTCAGTCAACAAACTTTTGTAAGATGCCATTTATGTGCCAGTCCTGATGCTGGACAATGACAAGGGTACAAGTAAATGACAAGTGGTTTGATTGAGTGGAAAAGAGGGATGGATAACAAATAATCACAGCAGAGCTGCTCTGTTCAGTATAAGAGCCGGAAGCTGCACGTGGCTCTTGAGCACTTGAAATAGAGTTAAGGTGAGGGATTGATTTTTAAATGTCACTTTTATTTCAGTTTAAAATAAAAGTTGATATTTGAGGCAGTCATAAAACTTTCAAGCGCATTTGAAACAATCGGGATATGTAAATCTACTTTTCAACTATAACTTTTATATGAAAATCTGAATCAATTATTTTTGATGACAACTTAGTGTCTACATTTAAAATATAAACATAAACATAAAATGCATATTGGGTTTCAGAGAATTAGCATACAAGTTGTAGAATCACTTGTTAGGTTTTTATATTATTTGCATGTAGAAAATGGTATTTTGGGACACCTGGTTGAATGAAATTATTAAAACTCACTCATCTCTTTTTACCTTCTCAATGAGGCTAACTAGAACAAAATTATATATGTGACTTGCAGATTTTCATTTGACAGCAATGCATTAAAGAATTATCTGTTATAAGAGTAGTATGTACCAAGAGCGTCTGGAGCAAAACAAGGTGGAACTGTTGTATCCGTCCGTCCATCCATCCATCCATCCATCCATCCATCCATCCATCCATCCATCCATCCATCGGTTTTTACTGAGGTAACATTGGTTTACAACACTATATGATATAGGGGAATGGGTTCACACCTCCTCAGATATATGTTACCACACCCACCTCCAAAGCACCCACGGTGTAGACCACTGGGCCTCCTCCCTGCAATGTTTCTACCCCATGTTTGTGTTCCCCCTCTAGTAACTTCAATTCTGCAGTCATATTTCTAGGGTTTGTTTTAGTTTTGTTTTGTCAGTTCTTTTGTGCCTCTATGTTGTACCTACGACTGAAATCACACAGTATTTGTCTTTCTCCTTCTGACTCATTTCATTCATTCTGTAGTTCCATCCATGTTGCAAATGGCAAGAGTTCATCCTTTCTTTTATAGCTCAGTACTATTCTCATTCTCTCTTCTTTCTTTGGGCACTAAGGTTGTTTCCATAAATTGGCTATTGTAAATGCTGCAAAGAACTTACGAGTACATGTATCCCTTCAAATTTCGTGATTTGCATTCTTTGGGTTGAAACCTAGGAGTAGAATTGCTAGGTCATGCATAGATCTATTTTTAATATTTTGAGGAACCTTCATACTGTTCTACAAAGGGGCTGGACCAGTCAACATTCCCACTTCCAGTGTATGAGATTTCCTTTTAGTCCTGTAATCATCTTAATTCTGCCTTGTAGAGCTGGGGGATTTTCACAATGGGGGTGACAGTCTTCATTTGATCATGAGGACAGTGAAACTTTTGATTAGAATAGATTGTGTGAAAGATAGGAGATCTAATTAAGGTAGTATAGATGGAAGTCAAAGGCATGAATGATTAGAGATTTGGAGTCAGAACTAGCAAGGATTGCTGATGCAATGTGGGATTGATAGAGCAGTTGTAAGGTTAATACAGGATTTTAGCTGACTTGCTGAGTTGAGGAAACAACTACACTGTGATATGAGAACTGAAATTCCTTGATTCAATATATTTACAGCATTTGGTATTTTAAATAAAAGACTTCACCATTTCTGAGACATTGCCATTTTATGGATGAAAATAGATTTATAATTAAAGAAACAGAACAATCTTTCTTAAGTGTTTTAAAATAATTGCATTTCAGTGTAGCATTTCATTCACCAGACAGGTGGATGACAGGTGGATGTTACCGCAGAGCAATTTAGTTGCAGTATTGGTGGACTAGGTTTTGGCTTCATTCCTTTTAGCAATTTTTTTATTTGGGGCAATTGTGCATTACAGCAAAAGTGACACTGGAAAATGGGTCCCTTAAAGCCTCTAAGTGTAATAGTTTTTCTCAATCGTACTGTGATTATTGTCCTAACAAGCAAATATTCCATGACTGCCTTTCAGCTTTATGAAGCCCTTGAATTGATGTAAATTGTTTGTTTTATGTTGTCTGGCAAAACCTAACCAGTATCTTAAGAAGAAACCTGTGCTTATATTGATGGATAATGCTTACCTGGAGTAGGTGGTGGCAGCAGAGGTGAGATTAATAAACAATAGAAGGTAAGGAAAGCACTTGGATGTATACAGCAGAATGGGAGGGAAGAATATGAAAAATTTTAAAGTATTTTGAGGTAATATGATCATTTCACCACAAAATAGCTTGAGTGGAGAAAATTGTACTTCAAGCTGGCAACATCAGTCCGAGCTGGTTTAGTCTGACTCCACCAGGATCCATCTTTTGTAGCATGACAAGAGAAAGAAAAAAAGTATTCTAACATGACATTGAATTTTCTTCATACTTTCATCAAGAATTCTCTTTTCTCATGAATTAGATAGAAATACACCCTCATTTAAAAAAAATAAAATTTCCATATGGACTAGGTGATTGAACAATTGAATTAACATGTAGTTGGTAGTGCCAAGCAGAATCCTTTATGAATTCATTTAAAAATGTTAACACTCAGGGGCCTCCCTGGTGGTGCAGTGGTTGAGCGCTGGGTTGTGAAGATGCCCGCAGCCTCTGCAGCGCCGGTTCGGTCCCCGGCTGCCAGGCGAGGGTCTCACATGGCGCAGACCTCTCCTGCCACCTGCTGCTCCCCTCAGCAGTGTACTTTGTCAGTCTGCCTGCTCTGCTCTCCCCTCTGGCTCTGGTGAATTCTCTCACCCTCCTGTGCTTCTGACTGTACCCAGTGCTTGTATAAATAAATAAATCTTTAAAAAAAAAACACAACAAAAAACATTAACACTCAGAAGAATCATCAAACTTGAGAGGTGGTCTTAAAGCCTAATGCCCCTATTTTCTTTATTTTTTATTTCTTCTGAGGGCACAGTATGCCACAGAAGGCTTTTAAGCAGGAGGCCTCTGACCTCACTTATTTTAGGGCAAAGTGATGGGAAGGGACTGGGCTGTGTTGTGCTGGGAAGACTGAGGGGTGCATGGCCGGCTGGTGAAGGGCTTTTTTAAAAAATTTTTTTTAAAGATTTATTTATTTATACAATCACTGGGGTACAGGCCAGAGGCACAGGAGGGTGACAGAATTCACCAGAGACAGAGCAGGGAGCAGAACAGGCAGAAGGACCAAAATACACTGCTGAGGGGAGCAGCGGACGAGACAGGAGAGGTCCTTAGCGCCATGTGGGAATCTCCCTGGGCTGGGCGGGAATCGAACTGGCACCGTGGAGCTGTGGACAGCTTCACAACACTGTGCTCAATCTCCTGCACCACCAGGAAGGCCCGTGAAGGGCTTTTCTATGTTTTTCTCTCTGGAAGTGTATAGCTTTTAACATCCCCAGGATCTGAACACGTGTGATGACGTGGCTTGGTAGAGGTCTGTTTTCAGATTCTGTACTGGCCACTCAGTAATGTGTTAGTCTGGAAACCTATGTCCTTCTGTCATGGAATTTTCTCCAATGTTTGTTCTGATTTTTCTTCCTTCCATTTCTTTCTTTTTTTAAAAAAAATTGTGCATATAAAAGCTGGGGTACAGGCCAGAGATGCGGCAGGTAAGAGGATTCACCAGAGACAGTGGGGAGCAGAACAGGCAGATCTACTGAAATACACTGCTGAGGGGAGCAGTGGGGTGAGACGAGAGGTCTGCTGCGCCATGTGGGTCATCTCCCTGGTGGAGGATCCAATTCATGCTGCAGTGGCTGCAGATAGCTTCATACTGCTGAGTCTTAAGCCCTGCGCCACCAGGGAGGCCCCATTTTTTCTTTCTTTGCAGAATATTCACTTTGGATGTTCAACTGCTCACATTTCAATTCTAATGTTTTTATACTTTCATCTCTCCTACTTTTTTCTTTTTGGTCCATTTTTGAGGTTTTTTCAAATTTAATCTTCTATATTTTTATTGCAAGGTGTGCTTCATTTTCTATTTTGTATTTGTATTTTTGTAATGGTATTTAAAATCCTCAGTACAGTAAAGCTTTTCTATGTAAAAAAATAATAAAAGACAATGAGCTAACATATCCTTTCCTTTGTCCTTATTGTACTTAGGATTTAGAATTCATCCTGATACCATTAGAATTGTGAGGGTGATGCTACACTGTTATCTTTGAAGTTGAACTTGGTTCCTCTTGACTTGTGCTTACAATGTCGAATATATGAGCAATAGGATGGAGTGAAAAATCAAGAGGGCCTTAGATATTCCTACCAAGTTGGAGAGAACCTCAGAAGTACCATATGGTGGCAGGGATCCCTGGCACAGAGATGAGATTGGCATTATGGTGGTGTGTGTGTGGGTCTCCAATTGGGTTGCTTATGTTAAATACAAGGCAATCACATGCAAGGAAGTTCATTATCAAAAGCAGCTCTTTTTCCCCCTGCTGTTCCTATTTTGTTATTTTTGCCTCTGCACTACCTTTTAATTCCAGTCTCTCCTTTGTATTCCCCATTGCCATTATTCAGCTTTCATTTTTACTTACGTCCTCCTGGAAGCTTTCCTGCTTGCCAATTAATCTCTAAATGCATCTATTCTCTCAATTCTATTGCTATTATATTCTGTTATAGTCAATTGCATTCACATTCATCTTTAAGTTGTTATCTTGTTTCAAACTCCTGTTAACTGCTCATTGAAAATGTCTCAATTTAGGGCCTCCCTGGTGGTGCAGGGGTTAAAGACACAGTGCTATCAAGCTACCTGCAGCCACTGCAGCAGGAGTTCTGCCCCCAGCCATGGAGCTGACCCACATGGCACAGCAGACCTCTCGTTTTGCCCGCTGCTCCCCTCAGCAGTGTGTTTCAGTAGATCTGCCTGTTCTGCTCCCTACTCTGTCTCTGGTGAATCCTGTCACCACAACTCCCTCCACACACATACACACACACACCCCTCCACACACACACACCCCTCCACACACACATCCCATTTCTTTTATGCTTTTATGCATAAATAAATATTTTTTTAAAAAAACTTCTCAATTTAGCATTCAAGCCCTTATTTCCAGGAACTGCCCCCACCCCAGAATATAGGCAAAACCAACTATTTATGGCTCCTGAATGTTGCCTTCTACCTTTATGCTTTTCTTCTAACTGTCAAACTTTTTTTGGATGATCCCTCTTCATTCTGCCCAATGAATTTGTACTCATCCTTTGAGATGCACTCGGGGGTCAGCTCCTTCAGTGAGACCTTTCTGACTCGCTCAAGCAGGTATCATTTCATCTTACCAGCTCCTTACTGTCATTTTGTTATCCTGATGGTACTTGTCACTTTCTGCTGTGTATTGCAGCGATCTCTGCATGTTTCCTCCAATCCTGGCATCACTCTTGTACCTTTAGTAGTAAGCACTGTCTTGCACACTATGGGTTTCATCACTGGCTTCACTACATTCTTGTTGACTGCCATAAAAATGGATTACAAGAAGATTTATTCACTCAACTACTATCTGATTTCTTTGTTACACTTTGTTTGAAAAGCACTATCATGATTTATTAACCCAATGAATTTATGGTAAAGAAATGAGTGCAAAATGTCTGTACAACCTGCACTGGAATGTTGATTTATTGATCTAACAATCAGAAAAAATAATTCTATCTATTACAAAAGAGAGAGAAAAAAAGACCTAACAATATAATTCCAATGTAAGTAAATTTTGCATAAAGAAATACAGGAAGATATTTTAGTATCAAAATAATGGCAAGTGAATAATAAAGGTTATGGTACATGATATATAATTATAATACTTTCCAGGTCTATAAAAATGTGCAGTCTTTCAAAAGGGGTTTTTGTTATTTCTACTTCAGATGGTAGTAGATTACCTCCAATGTGTACACTTGGAATATTGACATCCCTGCTAAGATGAAAAAAGTAGATCCAATAACTCTCCAAATTGTGTTAATATTGGCAATAATCTGAGAAAAAATTAGCATCAATTTTGGTTTAGACTGAAAAGTATTTTCAAAGGATGGCTGATGTGCAAGTGGCGGCAATGGTGCTTGAAGTAATTAGAGTGTTTAACAAGCAGGAAGAAAAAAAAAAACACTAATTATTCTCATCTTCTTTCACCCCCACCCCCCACAAGGATGGGAAAACCTGGAGAGGATCCGAATCATACATAGATTGGTGCATTTTGTTTGAAACCAAAGTATCAGATGTCTTTGCCAAAATGATTTTCAATGTCCTCTGGGATGAAGGAGGTCAGTGGCTGGTGGAGAACTCAGCTTTGGAAAATAAAAGTTAACTGGTTTTTAAGGAGTTAGTTCCTGAAGAATAGTTAATGTCGCTCTCTAAGTGATTTGATTCTAGTGTCATCCTTTATTCACACATTGATTCCAGTGATTTCTGATGACTCAGTGTACCTCTCTTTTATGTGTATGTATATGAATTTGTATTATTTTGCAGCAAAAAATCCAACTGACTTTCAAATTTGTGTAAGTTCCACGGATCAGTCTTTCTGTTTTGTTGAAATTGAGTTTGCAATTTTTTTTTAAAAGGAAAAAATATACACTATTGCTTTTTGATTCAATTCTAAATTTTTTTTTATTGTTTTGACTCATGGGCTTTGCCCCTGGCATCTGTCTCTGCTTCCCCAGCCCACTGAGTGCAAGTGCAACATAGAGAGTTGCATGTTGGTTGATGTGTTGTGTTTAAACAATTGAACACCTGGCTGCTCATGTGCAGGTGCACAGAACTGTGGAGAAGAGGCTTTTAATTTAAGGCAAGTAAATAGAAAAGGATATGTAAGTTGCAGGTGAGGGCTCAGTTGTTGGACTTGAGACTCTTCTGAGCTCAAACACAATAACGGTATGTGAACGCCTTTCATGGCCAGAGTAAGATACTGTGCATAGTATTTCTGGAAAATTCCTTCACTTCCATAATGGCTTCTGTATTTGTCACCCTGAATCAGTCTTTTTAAGTCTTTTATTTATTGTTCTCAATTTGGAGGCTCACGAAGAGTTTTACACAGATGGTATCTACAGTGATCACTTCCCCTTGTGGTGAAATCTAGCTCTACTCTACATTATCTTGGGTGAGATATGGGTGAAGGAAAAAAGAATGGATAAATACTTTTAAAAATTACAGAGAGGCAAATTTTGACACAGGAAAGAAGAATCTATGTAATACTCCAGGGAATTCAATGGTGAACTCAGACACCACTAGCTAGACTCATTGCTTCATAGATTGGTGTTTCATAGCTAAGAGGAAAAGTAAGCAGACTTTATATTTTCTAGAAGTTGCTCACTGATTTGGGATTTAATTACATGGAGGATTTTGATGAAAAGAAGGGAAACTATTGTAGTACGTTATGGTGCTAATGTGTGGGAGTTTTCATTATATTATTTTCTTATATTATTATATTACTATATTATCTTGCATTATATTATATTATTATATAATATAATGTCAGTGGCATATACCTGTATATGTATATTCTTCCTTGGCCTCTCCTGCTCCCCTGTTAGACATTTGTGGTACCACAGATGGCACATGTGCCTCTTGTGGTGGTGAAGGGTTGACATCAAAGGCAAAGAAATCCTTGAAACCCATCCCTCTCAGCCCGCAGAGCAGCTTCTTTTGACCGCAGTGATGAAAGTGGGAGATAACAGGGGCATTCCCACCGCTGGGCTTTCTGTTGTGGGGAGCTGACAGTTAACACAGGTGGGCGTAAGGTGCTGCCCACCTTTTGAAGGTTGTCTGTTGAAGGGGAATGCCACCTCTCTGGGATCGGTACCCTTCTCCCTCCATGGTGCTGCTTCTGAGAAGTAACCAGGTGTTGAATAATACCTGCCCAGCTTTCAGAAAATCAGAGGTGCCTGTCAAAAGACCTACTATCATTCAAAGGCTGTTAGACGAAGTCGGGAGTCTTTGCAATGAATGTGGGGTCACTTCACTCTTGTTTTTTTCCAGAGGTCAAATTAGATTGTTGAGTAGCTGCTTCACTACCTTCTTCCACAAACTAGATAGGAGGGAGGCTGGGTCTATTCAACTTGGGGTGTGCGCAGCTGCATCAGACGAAAAGCAAGTGTTAAATGAGTCTGCCATTCACCAAGCAAACATCATTTTGTTTAAATTACACTGTGCTATTTTATTTTGACCTACAACCAAATGGAACTCATTGTAATACATTATCACATACAAGATAGTTGGCTCATTAATAAAACCCTAGGAAGGAGACAGGGGTAAACAATGAAAACTCCCACACATTAGCACCATAATGTACTACAATATTTTTCCTTCTTTTCATCAAAATCCTCCATGTAATTAAATCCCAAGTAAGTGAGCAAACAAATCCCTCAGCTTCTTTTATTGCACTTTTTTTTTTTTTTTGAAATGAGTTTGTTATTTTTCATAGTATGTAGCAAGTAAGCACAAATTCCTGGATGGTGCTCTAAGTTTTTCTATAGAGAATACATATTTGTTGAGGGCTTATGTTATGCCAGCCATTGGCACTCTGGAGTTACAGCAGTGAATGAGATAGAAGATGTGTTACTGATCACTGCTATCACAAATATCAATCTGTGTGCAGTGAGGGAGGATTTAGGTGGGAAATATCATTAAGGTGCTTATAGGTAAACCGAGACTGGAGCAGCAAGGTGGAGTCAGTTTGCACTGACCCAGAAAAAGCATGCTCCTAGGTGAATCAGTAATTAGGTTAAAGACCCTAAAGTGGAAACAGGTTGGTGACCAGAGGAACTTAAGGAAAGTCTGTGCGGCTGAATCATCATGAGGGAAAGCAATAGTCGTTGGAGATGAAGTCAGACAGGTAGGGGGTGCAGAGACTAGGACACTGTAGGTCATGGTGGGGGGCTGGGTTCTAGTCTCAAGATATGGGAAGCTACTGGCTTGTTTTCTTTTTTCTTTCAAGATTTATTTTTATTATTTTATGCATACAAGAACTGGGGTATAGGCCATAGGTGTGGGGGGTGAGAGGATTCACCAGAGATAGAGTGGGGAACAGAACAGGCAGACTGACTGAAATACACCACTGAGGGGAGCAGCGGGCGAGACAGGAGAGGTCTGCTGTGCCATGTGGGTAGCTCCCTGTCCGGGATCGAACTCATGTTGAAGCTATCACTGCGGATAGCTTCACAGTGCTGTGTTTAACCCCTTGTGTCACCAGGAAGACCCCTGGCTTGTTTTCTTTTCTTTTTTTTTTTTGGAGATGTCTTTTCTTTTTTTCTTTTTAAATGATTTATTTATTTATTTATACATGCACTGGGTACAGTCAGAAGCTCGGGAGGGTGAGAGAATTCACCAGAGCCAGAGGGGAGAGCAGAGCAGGCAGAAGGACCGAAGTACACTGCTGAGGGGAGCAGCGGGCGGCAGGAGAGGTCTGCGCGCCACGTGGGACCCTCCTCCGGTGGCCGGGGAGCAGCCGGGGATCGAACCAGTGTCGCAGAGGCCGCGGGCAGCTTCGCAACCCAGCGCTCAACCGCTGCGCCACCGGGGAGGCCTCCTGGCTTGTTTTCTTAAGCCATTGATATACTTTATATTTTAAGACATTGACTCTGCTTAATAGGGTGGAAATGGGATTAAAAGAAGAAGCAGAAGACCAGTTAAGCAGCTAGTATTGCAATAATAGTGGGGGGGGGGGTTAGATGATGGGGGCTTGGCTTGGATATTAATGGTGGAGGTGCAAAGCACTGGATGAGTTCAGGATCTGCTCTCAGAGTGCGTCAGACTTAGGGATTAGATTTGACGAGGGTGAGTGACTGAGTGTTGAAAGAGAGGAGCTGACCTAGGTATTTACCCAAAGGACACAGAAACATCAATTCCAAAGAACACCTGCACCCCTATGTTTATAGCAGCACTGTTTACAATAGCTAAGCTTTGGAAACAACCCAAATGCCCAAAAATAGATGACTGGATCAAGAAGATGTGGTACATATACACCATGGAATATTACTCAGCATTCAAAAAAGATAAACACATGCAATTTGCAGCAACATGGATGGAGCTGGAAGGGATCATGCTCAGCGAAATAAGCCAGAAAGAAAAAGAAAAATACCGGATGGTCTCACTCACAGCAGGAATCTAGAAAACTTAAATAAGGGACCACGAAAAAGAATAACTATAAGAAAGAAAATATCAAAATCAACAAACAACTATGAACCAGAGACACTCTATGGGGCATGGGGGGCGGGGAAAGGAGGGCTTGGGGTCAAAAAAAGGGGGTTGTAATTGTATGGGGAATATAAAAATAAAATTTAAAAAAACAAAAAGCAAAAAAAAAAAAAAGAGAGGAGTTGAGGCTGAATTCTAGGTTTTTGCTTTACTGGCTTCTCTTCTAAACTCCAAGCATTTGAGCCAGGCTAAAGGAAAGCATGGTGATAGGAGGGTTGGAATGTGTCTAGAACTCACAGACACGGCGCTGTGTGATATTATAGGAGGTTTCATTATTTAATATCATGTTCTCTGACTTGAGTAGGATACTTCACAAACTGTGCTATCTCCACCCCTTTCTAGTTAAAATCTGTGGATCATTTAATGATACTATCACTTTGCAATAGCTCAACCCCATTCTCATTCATGTCCATTGCTGAAAGAGGTTTTAAGTCAAGCGTCTAAATATTATTGGTGCCCATAGCACCTAAATCAGACATAGAATTGCCTAATAAGTGTCTGGAATTGAATTGAAAAGGGACTTAGGGCACTGTCACATAGTGCAGACTGAAGTGTGGTGTGGGGCTGTGTGTTAGGGACTGTTTTTCACAAGTTCATGGCAAGAGAGTTTGGAAATAAAGAGTAAACATTCAGAAATTTTATAGCAATTTGAAATTGTGACCTGTTAACGACATTTTCTTTTTCCTAGTAATTTATTTTTATTATATTTTATAAAACATCTGAGTAAATTGGAAATTAAAAACCCTTGGTTTCGACCTCCCTGGTGGTGCAGGGGTTAAAGACAGCTCTATCAAGCTACTGCCAGCTTAAGTTTCATCCCTGGCTGGCCAAGGAGCTACCCAGATCTCTCCTGTCTCGCCTGCTGCTCCCCTCAGCAGTGTCTTTCAGTACATCTGCCTGTTCTACTCCCCACTTGCTCTGGTGAATCCTCTCACCCCTTGAACCTCTGGTTTATACCCCAGTTCTTGTATGCATAAATGGATAATTTTTTTTTTTAAAAAAGAATAAATAAAAGTCCTTGGCTTTTCACCTCACATAGCTTGAGAAGCACAGTTAAGGATACTAAGCTATGCCATTGTGTTTCCAGCGAGACAAGTGTATACCGTGACCTCCCAAGACAGGTCAAAGGCATTGGGGGACACACTCCTAGCTTTTGATTTTTTCTTTCTTTGGTTGTTTCCAATCACAAGTGGGTCATGGCAAGTTACAGATGCTCCTGGGGAGTGTAAATTCTGTGAGTAGCTGAAAAGTGGAAATAAGAAATGAGTGGAGGAATTCCAGGAGTTGGGTTATGGGAAAGCATGTGTGTGGAGAGGACCGATCTTATCTTGTGACTCCTCCAAGGAATGTTCTGTAAGCCACTTCCAGTGGGTGAGTTGAAGTTGGTTTTGCCATTTCAGAAAACCATAAAATTTGGAGTTGGAAGGCACTTCTGAGACTTACTAGTTCCATTCCCTCATTTTACAGATGAAGTAAGATATCCTAAGGATATCTTTGAAAGGAAAAATCCCATAGGTTCCAGAAAGCCAGGAAAAACACACTCTGAATTTTCCACCACAAACTGAACTGAGGTTGGGAGTGGTTTTTCACAATGCTCATTTTTCAGTGTTCTGATTTTGATCAACGTTCTTCACAAATCCACATCTCTGTGAAATTGGAGCTTATGAACCCATTTTTAGTCTCTTGTTTTGACATAAACCAAAGTTCTGTTTAGTTGTAAATTTGGGCTGGTAAAATGCAATTGCATGCAATAACAGCTTTCCTCAGTTTGCACATCTGTCTTCAGAAATATTTGCCAAGAAACCTTTACAAGGTGCTTTTCCTAAGGAAACCAAGCAGCCAGTGACTTGTCTGTTCCTCCTCTTTATTCACTGCCAGTGGGATTTTATGGACATTTTATTGTTTATCCAGGGCCTTCAAGGCTTAATGGGTATGAGGATGAGTTCGGGGCTCAGGCAGGGTTTGAGTTCAGTGCATGTGATTAGGTGACTGTGTAAATAATAAATCCTCTATGACTTGATTTGCTCATCTTCCAATGGGGGCTATATTACTGTCATGAAAAATGATGTTATGTTTAGCGACAAATTGCATGTGGACAATTGCATGTGGAGATCTCGTAAGACTATCCCAACCAGCCTGGGTGTGTAGTAGGCTAAGCACTCTTTAGGTTTGTGCATTTTGCTTGAGGATGCTTACACAGCTATGGAGTTGCCTAAGAAGGTGTTTTTCAGAAAGTGTCCTGTTGTTAAGAGAAACATGATTATACTTGCTTTACAGTATTGTTTGAGGATTAAAAGGGATGAATATGTATAAACATAATATAAACACACAGCCTGATACCCAGCACCCAACAGGTACTTGCTGAATAGTGGGTGATTGTAGGCAGACATATCTGCTAGGGTGGGGGGTAGTGATTGTAGATGATCAGTGACATGGTAAGGTGCCCTAGTCCAGCTTGAGGATGACAAGGTGACAACAGAGGCCAAACAGCCAGAGTTTATTACATACTCCGTGAGTTGGGGAGACACCCCAGAGAGGAGTTGTTGGTCCACCAATGCGCTTGGTTTGCTGGGTGGCCTCCCTCTCAGATTAGAAGTGGTGGCATCATCCAGCCGGGAAATCTTAGAGTGATTTTCAGGCTGTGCTCCATCCCAGGGGCTTGGTGGTAGAGGGGGAGGTGGGCATGCCTGTGAAAGCCATCACACTGGAAGACCCTGAGCAAAGTAGGAATGTTACAAGTGAGCTAATGAGGGTGATGGAGATGTGGGTTAGAAAAGGAGACAGACCCCAGGTCATTTTCCAGCAAAGAGGATGGGGGTTTCAAGGAGAGAAGATGTGAATCAGATGGGAGGCTCTTGTTTTTGTACCCCTATACCATGGGACATAATATTCCACCAAGTGGAGCCAGTTGAGCAGACCAGGCTTTCACCTAAAATGCATGGTTTTGGGTAAATTTCCCAGCCTCTCTGTATCTCATTTTCTAAGGTGTGAACTGGGTTAATTCCTGTCTTGCAGGGTTGTATGAAGACCAGAAAAAATGCATACCCCAAGTCTTGAGCACACTGTCTGGTATGTGCTAGATGGTGTGAGCATGGTAGTATTTTCACTTATTACTGCCACTTCTGATTCTTAAGGGATACCAAGTGCCTAGAGGTTGAGCAGGCTGGGAATTTGTATGCATGACAGTCCTTCCAAAGCTCCAGGAAATTGGATGATGTCTTTAGACCCACATTTCTAAAGGTAAGTTCCTGAGAATATTAAAGCCTTAAGATGCTCTATAATAAAAAGCTTCTATCATCAAATGTTGAAAATAGCTCCCATTGGACTTTCAAATTGGGCATGAAAACATTCAAGGCTCTGTGAGGTCTTATAGTAAAGAATGATCTGTTTGGAGCATTTTGCAGACCTCATAGTCTCTTTTATCCTTTTCTTTCCTCTCTCCTTCCAGTAATTTCTATTTCCTTCATTAATTAAAACAATGATGGACAAAGGATTGTTAATAAAACTGCATTAGTCTGATGGAGAAGGTCTTTACATGAACTCCATGGTGGTGTAGGAAGTATATGATAAAAAGGACCCCTAATTGTGAAGATACTGGTTAAATATGGGTGATGCTCTGGAACTGAATGCTGCCCTCTGCAGTATTACAGTACCTAAGGGGGTTCACAGGAGTGACTTGGAAGTAAATTTAAGGGACTGTGGGAATCCTAGTGTAGAGATTTGGGATTAGGGAAACCTTTCAGAATTCTTGCTATGAATCCCACTTACAGCTGAATCTACTATCTAAATAAGGTTTTTATTTGGCTCTCAGCAGAGGGTACTGATTCTCTTTATGGAAGTGAATATTGCAGGTGAACAGTTTTTCCAGAAAATGAGAGATGTGCAAACACGCCTAGCAGTTTTTCCTCTCTACCACTCTCCATTCTAAGAGCTGCTAATGATCTTGTCCCCTCCTGAACTATTAAAACACATAGCTCCAAGCTTTACTGAAAAAAAGAACATGTTTTCATCATTCTTTTTTGCCCTCTTCTGAGTATTCAGGAGAAATTCTGTCCAAAGATTCCAGGAACTCAGTGTAGCTATTGGAAGCCATAATAGTCACAGAGTACCCCATCGTGCCTCTAGCCCAGCAGCTCTTTTTGGTAGAAAGTGTGATCTCCTTTGAAGAAATTTTTCAAAACTCTGCTGAGTTGAGATATTTTGGAAAACCCAGTCTTTTAGAATTCTCATTTGAAACATAAAAAAAAGATATGAAAATCAATTAACTTCACACATGAAAAAATTCCTCATATGGTTAATCTTCCTTTACATAATTTCTTGATTATGTTTGGAAGTAAATTGCCTTGATTATACCTTGGATGGAAAGGAATGCCTTTTAATTAATTTGAAACATGTTGTAGTGATGCTGATTTGTACCATAGAATGATAAATTGAGTTGAAAGCAATAAGTCTCTCTGATAAGAATGAGCAGTAGTTGGGTTTTGTTTTATTTTTGGCTGCTTGGTGAGTTCAGAGCTCTGGGTTCTTAAATGCGCAAATGGAAGAATCTGTCCTCTATTTGAAATTCAGACTGGGTTTTAGTGGCTTTTGGATGCAGGATAATTTGTGAGAGTGTTTTGCCAATTTCTCCCTTTTTCTTTTTTAAAACAACAACAAACCAAATTAGCAAGGTCTTAAGCTGAGACACTGACAACCATAGAGCTAAAACCTCCAATATATTTGAATGACTGAGTTGGATAGAACAATTTCCTCATAATATCTAATAGCTACTCCTTTTGAGAATATTATCTCACTTAATTGTAGTGCACTTTTGATGAGACTTCACAGGGAGGTTAAATAACATGATGAGGGTCACTCTGTTAGTTGATGGTAAAGCCTGGATTTAAACATAGATCTGTTTGATTCCAAATCTGGGGACTTAATTCTTCAAGTTGTAGGATCTTAGGAATTTGGGGGCTTCTTGTGTGATTAGTGTTTAATGCAATATTAATCTTGACTTAAGTGCTGTGAATAACAAAATACATCTTGTAAGGTCTATACAGTGTTTAGTCTGACAGATCTCCCCCTTGAGTTTTAATGTAGGGATTTAGCAGATAGATGGTGTCTTGCATTTTTGTTATTGTTCTTTATAGTCATTTTATTTTTTTATTTTTTAAGGATTTATTTATTTATGCAGACAAGAACTGGGGTACAGGCCAGAGATGCAGGGGGTAGGAGGATTCACCAGAGACAGAGCGGGGAACAGAACAGGTAGACTGACTGAAATACACTGCTGAGGGGAGCAGCAGGTGAAGCAGGAGAGGTCTGCTGCACCATGTGGGTCACCTCCCTGGCCGGGGATTGAACTCCTGCTGCAGTGGCTGCGGATAATTTCACAGAGCTGCGTTTAACCTCTTGCGCCACCAGGAAGGCCCCTATAGTCCTTTTAGATGACTATGCTTGAATTTAGGATTGATAAAACATTGAATGCAACCAAAGGTATTATTGGTCTTGTTATGAGTCCATTTTTCATTGTTACGGCATTCTTCAAATGTAAGTACAGGAACTATTTATTTTGGGGATTTAAAATACATTCTGTAACTTAAAAAATAAACAACATTCTCAATGAGTATGTTTCTAAATATATTGCCTATAGAAATAAGATAGATAAGAGGATGAGCTGAGTAGTAGTTTTGATGTCGTTTTGGAGTCTGTGGGTTTGGAGTGCGGGGTCCTTGGGTTCAGTCTGGGAAAGGTTTCTCCAGAACTTCTGTTTCAGCGACACATGGCGAGTTTCCCAGGTGAGTTTCCCCATGAGACAGAGATGTTAGTTATATTTAAAGAGCAGGTTTATTAGGGAAAGGGACAGAAGAGTAAAGGACACTTGCATAGACACTTGCGTAGACACAGTGGAAGAGCTGGCCGGAAAGGGGCAGGTTTGCTAAGAGAGGCCTGCATGGTTGCAGGGGCCTTGAGGAGAGCAGCCTCTGCTGAGGGAGGTCAGTGAAGAGAAGTCTCAGTGTGGTATAGATCATGGGCAGGCAGGAAGCTGCTGCCCTGCAGGAGAGAGTTGGTGAAAAGAGGCACCTGCATAGTCACAGGTGGGCAGAGGGACTGCTGCCCCAAGTCAGTGCAGAGACTGCACTGATACAGTTTTCTTCTCTTTGGGAGGGGCTCACTCCTTTGTGGAGTGGCCTGTTTGCTGCTGATTTTGGATAACTATGCAGAATCTGAAAAGCACCAGAGATTCCACAATGGGCCCAATCTCTATATCTTTACCCTCAGGTCTGTGTTCTGGATAACGCTCCCTACAGCATTCTGAC
Source organism: Talpa occidentalis (assembly GCF_014898055.3). Classification (NCBI taxonomy): domain Eukaryota; kingdom Metazoa; phylum Chordata; class Mammalia; order Eulipotyphla; family Talpidae; genus Talpa; species Talpa occidentalis. Next base: position 11,810,693 of record NW_023603184.1, on the reverse strand, counting down.
AACTGCTTGGGTTTTATGCCTTGTGATAAGGCACTGGCACCTAAGGATCTTGATTTCTATAGCTGGGTTAATGGTCATGTTAATCCCCTCTACCCCCATCTCCTTGTGTGAGTCTGGTTTTAGTCTTGTGATGCCTCCTTTAGGTTTTCTATTCTTTCTTCCATCAGTTTCATACCCATGTTATCAAAGAGACTCATTTATTGTTGTATGTTCACTGCTCAGAAATCACTGGAAAAGTCCTGAACTCCTGTGTATTGATTCTTAAAAAGAGAGCCATTGTTTCAACAGAAGTCTTACTTCCATCTGAGGTGAGCTTTATAGGTGACAAGAGGACCTGTGTGATTAAGCCAGATGTTTGCTGAAGTTGAAAAGATGTTTAAACATCTTCCCAAATCTGTAACTGATTAACACATGAGTGATAAAACCCTCATTTTACAGGAAGAATCCTCATTTCATGGCAGAACCAAGATCTGAAGCATTAAAGAGTATTCAGAATATTCCAAAATAATTCCTCCTTCTTAATACTTAAATCCTTTTTTTTTTTTTTTTAAATCTGAGACAACTAAATAGTATTCAGTTAGATTTAAATCTTGTATTACAGTCATACCCTGGTATCCTCAGGGGATTGGTTTCCCAAACTCCCCCCTACTTTGCAGATACCAAAATCTGTAGATGCTCACGTCTCTTATTTAAAATGGCATAATATTTGCATATAAAATACACACATCCTCTTGGATACTTTAAATCAGCTCCATAGATTACTTGTAATACCTAATACAATGTAAATGTATGTAAATAAAAAGTTGTTATACTGCAGTGTTTAAGGAATCATGAAACCCCCACTGTAGGCCTGACTAACTGCATAGTACGTGCTTTTGACTGGTAGTTGAATCTTAGGATGTGGAAACTGAGGGTATGGAAGAGATGTCATATCCACAGGCACATATTCCATAACATAATGTCACCAACATAATACTCAGTGCAGAACATTTAGAGCATTAGAAACACAGAAAAACCAAAACCTACTGCCAATCCAGAAAACCTCTCCACAAAGATAGAAAAGAAAGCAGAGGGTTTTATAATAGTATAAGCATTAAAACAGAATGTTACACTCATCCTAGGCAATCCACTAAGACTGTAGAGATGTAAAGAAATCTTAACTTTTTATTGAACCAAACAGATACAACCCATCATATATACCTGTTCTCAAGCAGGAATGACTCCTCAAGTAGGAGGACTGAGTAGGTTTCTTTGCCATTCACAGTTTATGCTAAATTCATCTGGTAGTTGGGATGAACATCTGTGTTTCCTTAATTGCTTTTATCCAGAGAAAAGTAAATTTCTCCTGTCTTTGCAGTGAGGTATGAAGTTAGGCTCCTATTCTCCTAGGACACTTGAGAAAGGAGCTTTATCTTTCCTGATGATTGCATTTCTAAGATCTGACTCCCAAGTCCTTGAGGAAACACTCATGGATTGCAAAATTGGCAAGGACATTATTTAACTTTTAAAGTTTTATTTTTATTTATTTATGCATATTAGGGTTGGGGTCTAGACCAGAGGGGTGTGTGTGTGTGTGTGTGTATGCATACACACATAAAATATAAAAATGTTGACCCTATGAGCTCTCTCTCATCACAAGAATATTTTTCTTTTTATTGTATCTATATGAAATGATGGATGTTAGTTAAAGTTAGTGCAGCAATCATTTCACAATCTATATATGTCAAACCATTATACTACATACCTTAAACTCACACAGTGGTTGATGCTAATATAGCTCAATAAAATCAGAAAGAAAAATAATTACATACATTTCAAGGAAAAAGAAAAAATTTACAATGACCAGTTTTCTAAGCTAAATTCTCAGAGAAAAAGAACTGGAAGTCTTCATTTTCTCAGTAACTGGTATAATTATATATATTATATAAAATTATAATTCTATATATGCATACACACACATATATGTGGTTTCTTATTTCTTATTTGTTGTATCAGCAGCAGCAGCATTGCCACAGAACTTTAGATAGACATGGAAATTCTCAGATTCCAGATCTGATCAGACACTTTGGGTGTAGGCCTAGCCATTTGTGGTTTCACAATCTCCCTAGGTGATGCTGATATTTCCAAACCACTGAAATCTTTGTAGAAGGCTGTTGATATCAGGCCATATGGAATGATCTGGGAAGGCAAAGGATTTCATTTAACATGAATTAATAGTTATGTGCAGTTGCTTTAGTTAGGCAGTCACCTGCTTTGCTAGCCCATGTTATCCTTAATTAATTGGCAAGAAATGAACATATCTGCATGAAGATATTAGATGAATTTTTGTATAGTCAAGATATCAAATCTTAGTTACTTGCATAATAGAGGGGAACACAAAATCATTAGAAAAAAGCTAGCAACCATTACTATGTTTATTTGTTTGTAGAGTGTATTCTCTAATACATCAAATGTCTAATTTTCTGGCAAATCACAAAATAAGTAAATTAAGTAAAGCCATAAGAAAAACAGGGCAATCATATAATTTCTCATGAGCACCCCTTCTTAAATTCATCTGACTCTCTACTGGGGATCATATCTATTCTTCATCAGTGCTTCTCATTTTTGGATGCAAATTGTGATCTCCCAAGGGTACATTTAAAGCCAAAATAGCAGCAGTTGAGAGCAGTGGGTGTGGTGGGAGAGTGAATTGTTGGGGTGCATGAGTTCTCGTGAGCAGACAGGGTAGTGGGTGCTGCTCCCTTCTGAGCAGGGGCCAGAGCCAGCCCAGGATATCAAAGTGGGGAGCTTTAGAGGTCTTGGAGTTCTAGGAGCAGGAGCTGGAGGTGAGGGGCTATTGGAATGGTCTGGAACTCTCTCTTTTAAGTAGTCTGCCCTAGGAAAATAACTCTTATTCCTCAAAGTTGACCCATTCCTGAAAGGCAGCCTTAATAAATTGGTTCCTGTGGCTACTGAGACAAACAGCATTTATGATTCAAACGAACCTCTGGAAGTCTATCTGAAGAGAAGCTAGTGGAATTTAATTTCTTCAGAACTCTAATTGCTCCTGAGGCAGACCTTCCCGTGTGTCCTCAGGCCGGGGCCTGCCAGTGTCCTGGCTCCTTCGTGAGGACAAGGACATGTGGCAGTGAAGTTAGTTCTTGCATCATCTATAGGTTTTTGGAAATTGCAACTTTAAACAAAATAACAAATATCCAAAACAAATTCTTAAATAACATCATTTTGTTCAACCTAGTCCAGGGTTTTTTATCCTCATCAAGGTTATGATGAAATTATATTGAGTAAAATGACATTATTCAAGGACCTGCTGTACACCCAGAAGAACATGGATCTGTGGGATAAGCTCTGCAGAGGGAGAGCCTGGAATAGAAGATCATGTATGAACAGCTTCAGGTGAAATGCCTGGTACTGGGGAGACCATGCAGGGGTTTGATGGGATCATAACACAGATGATGGGGCGGCTCAAAAACAGAAGGAGCTTGAAAAAGTTGAAATTCGGAAGGTTCCAAAAGAAAAGGATCAACTTCATACACACTTCATGGATAAAACTGTCTCTGATCTTTTCAAGAAAGCTAAGAAACAGAAGGTGATGGAAGTTAATGGCCAGAATGAAGAATTGCTGAAGTATCATGCTGAGGAATACATATTAAAAATCAAGAACCAGAGATACCGAGTACTGAGGTCTGCACAGAGAAACTCAATCTAAAAGCACTCAATCTAAATCACCCACGTCTGGACCGTGCTCAGGTGGAGTTCGTCCAGGCAAGCCCGATAAAGGGGCATCTATGCATCTGTCTTAGTCACTCAGGATGCCTATAACAAAGCACCATAGACTGGGTGGCTTAAAACAGTGGCTCATAGTTCTGGAAGCTGGAAGTCTGACATCAGTGTGCCAGCATGGCTGGATTCTGGTGAGAACCCTCTTCTCTGTTGCAGACGGAAGTTATTTTTTTTTTAAGATTTATTTTTATTTTATGCTTACAAGATCTGGGGTACAGGCCAGAGGTGTGGGGCAGTGAGAGAATTCACCGGAGACAGAGTGGGGAACAGAACAGGCAGATCAACCCAAGTACACTGCCGAGGGGAGCAGCGGGCGAGTCAGGAGAGGTCTGCTGCGCCATGTGGGTAGCTCCCTGGCTACCTGTGGACAGCTTCACAGCACTGCACTCAACCCGCTGCACCACGGGGGAGGGGTGGCTTCAGACTGAACAGTTTTAATTGGCACCTCCCTGGAAGAGGGAGGGAGAGAGAGATCGTGCTAGCTGGAGAGTAAGCTTGCTTTCCTGCAACTCATAAGGACTCTAACCCCTTTAATTGGGGCTCCATCCCCATGATCACATCTAATGCTAATTACCCCCCACTTGCCCCACCTTTACCACCTTCTGGAGTAGGCTATCAATATATGAATTTTGTGGGGGCACAAACATTCAGTCTGTAACAGGATCCATTTGTTGGAGAAGGTCATAAAGCAGATTACAGAAGAGCAGGAGAATCTGATGATTTCAGAGGTGGGACATGGGATGTGGAGTCACGGACCAGCACTCTCTTCCTCCTGCGGCATGTCTGTCCATGCATCCTTGCCACCGGTCTGTAAGCAGACCTTGACTTCATCGCTGCTATATTTTCTTTTAGCAGAAACTGAAGGGATCCTGAAAAAAATGATCACAATGGAAATTTAAATATAAGATTGAAATTTGACTTCTGAAGATGACTTTTTCATGCTCTATTTAGCTTATTAAATGTTGATGTTAATCTTTAAAAAAACACAATGGCAAAAAAAAAAGGCACACAATTCAGAGAAAAATGAAAATATTTAGTTTTTTCCTTTAAGCCTTGTCTTCATGAAAGTTGCCTTTTAAAAAAACCAACATCTACCTTCTCTTTAGGGGTCTTATTTGAATCAGACTTGAAAACATCCTTTGATGTAAGATTTATTTTTCAGTAGACAGTGTTTTACATATAGAAGACTGCATAGGAAGGGGACATTTTGCATAATATTTAATTAGTGGCTGTTTGCCTGGTGAAGCCTTATGTGACCCATGAAGTAATCAAAATAATTACGGGCACAAATTGCATGTGCAAAATTGAGACTCGGTAGGTGTCCTCATCCACTCTGCTTATACCCCAGGGAACTGCTTGTTTCTGACAATAGGGTTATCTGAAGACAGGAATGTGCAGTGCTGGCTTGCTTGCCTTTTGCTTCAGTGCTTTTCTTTCAAGCAGCTGAGAGATTTTTTTTAAAAATTAAAGAACCCCACAATAGCAGAGGAAGGGAAACCGAGTCGCAAGAGTGCCTTTTGAGCTACCAGCTAAAGCATTTATTGCCTTCACCACTCACTTGCACGAGTCATGGCTGATCTTTTATTATTCAAGAGTCTCTCTTCCCATTAAACTGCAGGTTCCCAGAGGTTGGGGCCGGGCCTTCTCTCTCTTCCATACTTCCTGTGGTACTTCCTCTGATGTTGGGGATGTGGCAGGTACTCACTTAGTAAAGGTCTGGAGAATTTACTGAAGATGATGTTTTGAAGTGTTTGTCTTGCATTTCTCCACTCATAATCCATTCCTTTGTTTACTTGAGGCACTCTCCTACCTCTTAGGATGATTACAAGAGGGGTGCAAAGAGAAAGAAAGAGTTTAAATCCCAGGTTGGATATTTAAAACAGTATTTTTGATTCTGCATAAGATAAGAAGATCTTTGTTAAAAGAGGAAAAGGAATCTGAATCCCCTTACTCCTTGATATGTCACTCACTTTATATGTCACTCACTGATATATCAAGAGTGAATTAAAGCATAAAGATTTTTCCAGGAGTTGGAGCTCCTCCTCATTGCTTAGGACAGGGAGGGCCCAAGTCTTGATGTCCAGGCAGAGCATAATTTGTTGAGGAAGTGGAAAATCCACAGTCTACCCCTCAAGCCTGGGGGCATAGGACAAGAGGGAGGTGTGAGGAAATTGAGAAAAGGGTGAGACACGCAGGTTCTAATTACCTTTCTTGGCTTGAGCCCCGGAGATGGGACAGGTGTGTGTGTGTAACACCAGCATGTGCACCACACTCAATAGTTTTGTGATTTGGATGGGCCTAAATGGACCAAGCTTTGTTGGAAAAAGAGAAGTTTATTATTTGCAGATCATTGAGACAAAGAATGTGAATTCCACCTCAGACTTCCCAGGTCCAGCTGGAAAGGGTCTTTAAGGAGGAATAAGCATAGAAGGGAGACAAAAGAGTTTTTGTGATTGGATGTTGGTAGCATTGGGCATTGCTGGTCATCTGTGTCCTCTAAGCATGCTCAGATGGTGTTCGGGCTTCCACACATTGCATGTTAGAAATGGCAGCTCAGCTCCTTCCTTAGGTGGAGGTGATGATGGTGTGACGATGGTGGAGATAATGATGATATTGTGAATTTAGCCTCAGGAACTAAAGGACTACACACATGTGTCTGTTTTTTTTTTTTTTTTTTTAAATATTAAATTTTATTTTTATATTCCCCCATACAATTGCAAACGCCCCATTCTGACCCCAATCCTTCCCCTCCCGCCCCCCACCCCCCAAAAAGTGTCTCTGGTTCATAGTTTTTTGTTGATTTTGATTTTCACTTTCTTATATTCATTTTCCTGGTCCCTTATTTAAGTTTTCTAGATTCCTGCTATGAGTGAGACCATCCGGTATTTTTCTTTTTCTTTTTGGCTTATTTCGCTGAGCATGATCCCTTCCAGTGCCATCCATGTTGCTGCAAATTGCATGTGTTTATCTTTTTTGAATGCTGAGTAATATTCCATGGTATATATGTACCACATCTTCTTGATCCAGTCATCTATTTTTGGGCATTTGGGTTGTTTCCAAAGCTTAGCTATTGTAAACAGTGCTGCTATAAACATAGGAGTGCAGGTGCTCTTTGGAATTGATGTTTCTGTGTCCTTTGGGTAAATACCTAGGAGTGGAATTGCTGGATCATATGGAAGCTCTATGTTTAGTAGGTCCAGAAATCTCCACACAGCTCTCCATAGTGGTTGGACCAGTTTGCACTCCCACCAACAGTGCACAAGAGTTCCTTTTTCTCCACACCCTCGCCAACATTTGTTGTTGCTAGTTTTTTTAATATGTGCCATTCTCAATGGTGTGAGATGGTATCTCATGGTAGTTTTGATTTGCATTTCCCTGATTACAAGTGATGTTGAACATTTTTTCATATGTCTGTTGGCCATTTGCATTTCCTCTTCAGAGAAGTTTCTTTTTAGCTCTTCTGCCCATTTTTTGACTGGATTATTTTCTTTGTTGTTGCTGAGTCTCATCAGCTCTTTGCAGATTTTTGTGATCAGTCCTTTATCATTAGTGTTGGGTGCAAAAATGTTCTCCCAGTTGGTGGGGTTTCTCTTTGTTTTTGTTATTGTCTCTTTTGCTGTGCAGAAGCTCTTTAATTTGATGTAGTCCCAGCTGTTTATCTTTCTCTTCACTATCACTGCTTTGGGTGATGTGTCTGTAAAGATGTCTTTGATGTGCAAATCCCGTAGTGTTTCGCCTATATTTCCTTCTATGTATTTTATGGTTTCAGGTCTTATGTCTAGTTCTTTAATCCATTTTGAGTTGATTTTTGTGTGTGGTGTGAGGTAGTGGTCAAGCTTCATTCTTTTGCAAGTAGCGACCCAGTTTTCCCAGCACCATTTATTGAACAAACTTTCTTTGCTCCAATGCATAGTCTTTGCTCCTTTGTCCAAGATTAGTTGACCATAAATCTGTGGGTTTATTTCTGGATTTTCTATTCGATTCCATTGGTCTGTATGTCTGTTCTTGTTCCAATACCATGCAGTTTTGATGATTATGGCTTTGTAGTATAGTTTGAAGTCTGGGAGTGTGATGCCTCCATTTCCTTCTTTTTTTTTCAGTAGAGCTTTGGCTATTCGGGGTTTTTGGTGATTCCATATGAATTTCATCAATAATTGTTCTATTTCTTTGAAGAATGCCATTGAGATTTTGATTGGAATAGCATTGAATCTGTATATTGCTTTTGGTAGGATGGCCATTTTAATAATGTTTATTCTTCCAATCCATGAGCAGGGGATGTCTTTCCATTTCTTTGTGTCTTCTTCTATTTCTTTTAACAGTGTTTTATAGTTTTCTTTGTATAGGTCCTTTACCTCTTTTGTTAGATTTATTCCCAAATATTTGATTTTTTTTGTTTCGATAATAAAAGGGGTGGTTTTTTTGATTTCTTCTTCTTCAGATTTATTGTTTGTGTATAGGAAGGCTACTGACTTTTGCGTGTTGATTTTGTATCCTGCCACTTTACTGAATTGATTGATGAGTTGAATTAGTTTTTCTGTGGAGATTTTGGGGTTCTCTATGTATATTATCATATCATCTGCAAATAGTGATAGTTTGACTTCTTCTTTTCCTATTTGGATTCCTTGGATGTCTTTCTCTTGTCTTATTGCTCTGGCTAGGACTTCCAGTATTATATTGAAAAGCAGTGGTGAGAGTGGACATCCTTGTCTTGTTCCAGATCTTAATGGAATTGCTTTCAGCTTTTCACCATTGAGAATGATACTGGCTGTTGGCTTCTCATAGATGGCCTTTATGATGTTGAGGTATGTTCCTTGTATCCCAAGAATTTCAAGGGCTTTTATCATGAATGGGTGTTGCACTTTGTCGAAAGCTTTCTCAGCATCTATTGATATTATCATATGGTTTTTATATTTCTTTTTGTTGATGTGTTGGATAACGTTGATTGATTTTCGGATGTTAAACCATCCTTGTGCCCCTGGAATGAATCCAACTTGGTCGTGGTGAATAATCTTATGGATACATTGTTGGATTCTGATAGCTAAAATTTTATTGAGGATTTTTGCATCAGTGTTCATTAGGGAGATTGGCCTATAGTTTTCCTTTTTTGTGTTGTCCTTATTCGGTTTTGGTATTAGTGTAATATTGGCTTCATAGAACGTGTTTGGTATTGTCCCTTCCTTCTCAATTTTTTGGAAGAGTTTGTGAAGGATAGGCACTAATTCGTCTCTGAATGTTTGGTAGAATTCATTTGTAAATCCATCAGGTCCTGGGCTTTTGTTTTTGGGGAGGTTTTTAATTACCATTTCAATTTCGCTGCTTGTAATTGGTCTGTTTAGGTGTTCTATTTCTTCTTTATCTAGCTTTGGGTGATTATAGAGTTGTAGGAATTTGTCCATCTCCTCTAGATTGTTGAACTTGTTTCCATATAACTGTTCATAGTAGTTACTGATTATTCTTTTGATTTCTGCTGTGTCCGTTGTGATTTCTCCTCTTTCATTTATGATTCTGTGTATTTGTGCTTTCTCCCTTTTTTCCTTTGTGAGCCTGGCTAGGGGTTTGTCTATTTTATTTATTTTTTCAAAGAACCAGCTCTTGGTTTCATTGATCTTTTGGATTGTTTTTTTAGTTTCAATTTCATTTATTTCTGCTTTGGTTTTTATTATTTCTTTTCTTCTACTGGTTCTGGGGTTTTTTTGTTGTTCTTTTTCTAGATCTTTGAGCTTCGAGATTAGGTTGTTTCTTTGAGTTCTTTCTTGTTTTTTGATGTGAGCTTCTATTGCTATATATTTTCCTCTTATTACTGCTTTTGCTGCATCCCATACATTTAGGATATTGGTGTCCTCCTTGTCATTCAATTCAAAGAATTTTTTAATTTCTTCTTTGATCTCCTCGTTAGTCCAGTGGTCTTCCAGTAGTGTGGCTTTTAATCTCCATGAGGTAGGATAGTTCCTTGCCTTCGTTTTATGATTTATTTCTAGTTTGATGCCTTCGTGGTCAGAAAAGATGGCTGGTATGATTTCAATCTTGGTGTATCTGTTGATGTTTGTCTTGTGCCCCAGTATGTGATCGATCCTGGAGAATGATCCGTGTGCGCTTGAGAAAAATGTGTACTCCGTTTTTTTTTGGGTTTAGTGTTCTATAGATGTCTGTTAAGCCCAAATGCTCTAGGTCCTTATTTAAAGCTTTAGTTTCTTTACTTATTTTTTGTCTTGTTGATCTATCCATTGTTGATAGTGGTGTGTTGAAGTCTCCCACTACATATGTGTTTTCTCTGATGTCTGTTTTCAGAGAGGACAACAGTTGTCTGATATATTTTGGTGCTCTTTCGTTTGGTGAGTATATGTTAATGAGTGTTATTTCTTCTTGAAGTATTGTCCCCTTAATCATAATGTAGTGACCATTGGGGTCTCTTTTTATTTTTTGAGTTTGAAGTCTGTTTTATCTGATATAAGTATAGCTGTTCCTGCTTTCTTTTTTGGCCCATTTGCTTGTAGGATTGTTTCCCATCCTTTGACTTTGAGCCTATTTTTATCTTTTGTAGCTAAATGTGTTTCCTGGAGACAGCAAAAGGTTGGGTTTTGTTTCTTAATCCAGGCTGCAACTCTGTGTCTTTTTATTGAAGAGTTTAGTCCATTTACATTTAGAGTTAATATTGATATGTTAGCATCTGTATTTGCCATTATGTTTGTCTTTCCTTTGATTTTATTTATTTATTCTTTTAATAACTTTTTTTTTTTTTTTTTGGTCTTCTTTCGTTGTTATTCGTCCCTCTGAGGTTCTGGCTTTAGGATTCCTTGTAGTATTTTTTGGAGTGGGGGTTTAGTCGCAATGAAATTCCGGAGTTTCTCTTTGTCTGGGAAGGTCCATATTCTTTCTTCATGGAGGAAAGAGAGCTTTGCGGGATAGAGTATTCTTGGTTGGCATCTGTTTTCTTGGAGCCTGTTGACTATGTCCCTCCACTCTCTCCTTGCCCGTAGTGTTTCTTCAGAGAAGTCTGATGTCAGCCTGATTGGTTTTCCTTTGAATGTTATCTGTTTCTTCCCTCTTGTCAGCTTCATTATTTTTTCCTTGTCCTGGATTCTTGGGAGCTTTACTATTATGTGTCTTGCTGTGTTTTTCCTTTCGTCGTGGAAGTTTGGTGTTCTTCTTGCTTCTTGTATATCAATTTTCAGCTCCTTCTTCTCATTTGGGAAGTTCTCTTCAATTATATCCATGAATATTTTCTCTGTTCCTACATCTCTCTCCTCTCCTTCTGGAATTCCTATAACTCTTATATTTCCTTTCCTCATGGAGTCAGATAGTTCCCGAAGTCTTTCTTCATTCTTTTTCCTTCGTACTTCTCTTTCCTTTTCTGTTTTGGTTCTTTTTATTTCTGTGTCTTCAAGATTACTTACTCGTTCTTCCATTTCATCTATTCTGCTTTCATTGCTTTTCCCAGAGTTCTTTAGTTCCTCCATTAATTCTTTGATCTCCTGCATTTCTCTTACTTCCCTCTTTAGGGACTCAATTTCCTTCTTCTGATCTATCACTTTTTTAATCATGGCAATTTTAAATTCTCTTTCTGGAAGGCTCAGAAGTTCTTCCAAGTTGCTGTCGTTGCAATCTGGGGAGTGGTTTTCTTTTTGTGGTGTGCTTCTTTCCTGAGGAGTTTTTAGGTTGCGTGTGGTTCTTCTACTCCCTACTGTCTGTTTTCTAATTTGTCGTATGCGTTGGGACACTGTGTTGCTCGGACTGACTGACATCTTGGGTGAACTTCTCCGCTCCCCTCTGGCTCTTCCAGGAGCCATCTCTGTCTTCTGGGGGAGCTTTCTGCTGGTTTTAGGCAGTTTTTACTGAAGAAATGTCCCTGTTCTCAAATGGCGAAGCGGGATGCAGTCCCTGCGCCTCCGGTTTCAGGCACACTCTTCTGCGCACCCGGTCTGCCCCGGACGTGGGTGCCTGCTCCCTCTGTGGGCTCAGACTGCTGGTCGGAAGGGGCCTGGCGTGGAATAACTTCCCGGCTGGCCACTGGGTCCTCCAGAAACCTTCTGCCCTTTTCAAGCAGTCTTAAGAAATGTCCTGTTTTATAGGGTGTTAGTGACTTTTTTTTTCCTGGTCGCTAGGTGGCGCCAGAGATCTCTCCTATTGTCCTTGGGGGGCTGTTTTTCGCCTCCCCCCACCCCGTGGGACAGAGAACAGAGCGGGAATGGTAGGATACACCTCAACAGCTTTGGGGTGCTGTGTCTGCCTTGTGCCCCACCGTCGTGGAGAACCCACGCCCCGAATTTTCGTGCCCCGGGTCTCAGTTCAAAGCCCTCAGTTCCAGGACGCGGGCTGTAGCCCAGTTCAGTGGCGCGGGAATGGCGCCTTTTGCACTGCTCCCGTGCCTGGGCGCCTGGATCCTGCTCACTCAGGGAGGGACCTTCACCTCAGTGAGGACCTCCGTGCGTCTCCCCACAAGCCTAGGTCGTCTCCCCGCAAGCCTAGGTTGCAGGCGCGGGGACCTGGGCAGCCGCGATCCAGGTCTGCACTTGCTTTTCAAGCTCCCCGAGCGCGCCGCGTTTCCGCGCCAGCTTACCGGCAGCCCGGGCTGTGTGTGCGTCTCCCGGGGTCTTTGTTCTTCTCTAATGGCGCCCGGAGCCGTTCGCTCACCGCCGCGGCGGATCCTGCAGGGTTCGTCTCAGCTCCCGTTCACGGGGTGTGGTGGCTGCAATAGTTCCTTTCCACTCCCAGTCCCGCTTGCTGCGTCGTTTGTTCTTGTGGGCCGTTTTGGTTTGTTGTTTCCTCCTCTCTGCCGGTCGGAGAGTGCTGCCTCTGTGGGCGGGGGAGGGGAGCAGGGTTCTGCGCTTCCCTCCCTTCTGGTCCTCTTTTATGGCCACTTTCTTCTTCGGGCAGTTCGCTGGCGTCACCCGTTTATCTTCCGTGTCCCGGTTCTCACTGGGACCTGCCGCTTTTCCTCCCTATTAACTTTTTTTAATGGGAGATCTTACTCGCAGCGTCTCCTCGCCGCCATGTTGCTCCGCCCCTTCACATGTGTCTGTTTTGTATATCCACTGTTGGGCTGCGTAAAGGAGTAGTTGGAATCTGCTTATCTAGACAGACTGAAATACAGGGTTCAAACATTTTTTGCCTCTGTAAATCAAAGGGCGAGCGGTTTAGTTAGAAACATTATCTTCCTTGAGTAAACCAGGTGGGTATTTTAACTGCCCTTGAGGCATTAACATTAATAAATTAAACAGTGTAGCTCAATACTCACTAAAGGCTTAGCTGTAGGTTTACAACCAGGGGCCTTTTGGATTCTGAGGCCCTAGAATTATCTGTCTTAGCTACTTGTTCCCTGTCTTCTGAAGTCCTGGTTTGACAAGCGAGGTGTTTCATGTGAACTCACGGGAGCAGAGGGGTGATGGTGGGGACCTTGATTTGTCAGCTGGCATCTGCTATGGAGAGCCTGGGTTGTACTGACCCCTGATGGGAACCCACTGAGGTGCACCCTAGACATTGTGCTGGTACCTCAGAAGTCTGTGGTTGGCAACTGAGGGTATGTGGGACTAGCTCAGCCTCAGCTCTTGCTATACATTGGACACTTCCCTGAGGCCTGGCTGGGAATCTCACCTGCTATTCCCACCAACACTGCCTCCTTTATCCCAAAGCAACCGCTGCCTGCCAAATTCCCAGTCAGGCTCTTTGAAGCTCAGTGACTGGTGCTGGAGATACAAGAAATTCCTGGTCCCCTTCAGTCTCTTGAACATGAAGGCCTTTTCAGAAAAGCTAGTCCCTTCTTGCCCAAACCAGGCTGTGTTACCCAGTGTCCTTTCAGGAAGCTGCCCGTGGGATACTGAAGGCAGCCAGTGAAACAAATGTCCTCCTCAAATCCTACATCTTTCCTCCCAAACTCTAAAATGGCATGCTAGCACAAGCAGGAGAAAGGGGATTAGACTCAAACAGTGAGCATTTATCCAAGTCATCCAAGCAGAGATGTGATTCCACCACAGACTAAATTACTAGGCTGGACAAACATTTCATTTTTTTTTCTCCTGCCATCAACTGGGTGAAGGGGAACCGATGAATTGCAGAGGAATAAGAAGTCTGTTTCTGCACATCTGAGTACACTGTAAGTGAATATTGATCCTGTTACCGTGTGTGTTTTATGTTTCTTGAAATTTCTTTAGGATCGAGCATTTCCCGCCTTTTCTGCAGCTTTCAAGTTAGTCCTTTACTTATAGAGGTGCCCACGGGAGGCAGTGCTGACCAAAGTGGAGGGAATATGGGAGAAAAGCTTCTGGCTGCTTCGGAGTTGTGAGGTTGAGCCTGGGAAAACAAGTGTGGCAGGATGACCAAAGTTTCCAGCAAGCAGATTCTAGCAAAAAAATGAGTTTATTCTGTTAGAAAAATACCCTCCTCTGCCTTAACATGCTCAACCCAAATGTCTCATTTTACACTAAATGCCAACTAACTCTTCTCCAGGGATGAGGAGAAAAATCACTTTGAATTTAACCTTTTAAAGTAGGAGACAGTAAAGTTGTCCCACATTCAGTGGGAACAGAAGAGATTCTCCATCTCCCAGTGCAAACAGTGATCTTTTCCAGATCGTTGGGGGGCGGAGGGGAGAGAGAGGGGTGTGTGGGTATGTGTGTGTAGGTGCATTTAGTTCTAAAAGCAGCATTAAAAAAAATTAAAGTGTTTTGAGAATTAGCAATAGCATGGACCTAGCCAGGCACTGCAGGGTCATTAATAATCTGGAGACAACTGTAAAACTATGGGATAACCAGATTTCCCTTGGATGGCTATTAAATCCAGCGTGCAATCTTTAAGTATACAGGCAAGAGAAGGTACAGTTGTACAAGGAGAACTGGTGGGTGACGCTTGGCATTAGAAATACGCCTGTTGAAAGAGAGGGGCATCTATTAATTATTCTGTGCCAAGAACTTGTGCCTCATTTCATGCAACGTCATTTAATCCTGTTAACAGTCCTTTGAAGTAGAGTTTGATGTATGGATTCTATTGATGAGAAAACAGAGGCTTCAAGAGTTTCAGTGACCTGTCTGAGTCCCTAGCTGATGGGTGAGAAGGTTTGTGTTCAGCCTAGATCTAAGACCCGCACTCTTTCTGCTGCACCACGCTGCCTCCTCTTGGGAGAAGTGAGCAAACGTCCCCGAGGGAGCCAGCAGTTTCTCTTTGTTCTTCTTACAACAGATCATCTCATCCATAACTAATACATGGAAGATGTTTTCCTTCCTGGATGGTGAACAACATGTCTCTTCTGTTTATATCTTTTCTACGACACATGCTTGGCACATCATACGTGTTCAAGTTGGTGTTTTTTTTTTTTGTTGTTGGTTTGTTTGTTTTTTACTGATTGCAAGTAATCTTATGATATTATAAGATTAAGAAATTATGATATTACCTTCAGGAACCCCGAGGGTCCGTGAATGCAAATTTAGGGGATTATTCTTTGCAGATAAACAAGCTTGCCAATAGGTCTTTGATTCATTTGGAAAAATAATCCTTTTTTACTAGATAGTTACAGTTTGTGAGGTTCTGTGACATTCATATTAATGAAAAGCTCCTACATGATTAATAATGAGGTAAAAATGTCACTCTTCCCTGGAGTGATTGTGCTGAGAGTTTCCTGAATTTCCCACTTCGCCATTATTCTTTTTTTCCTTCTTCAGGTTCATTATAAACTTTGGTTCCTGGTGGTTGGATGTGGGTTTTGTGAAACCTGGAATATTAGAATGGTCCTGGAATCTGTGATTTGAACTTGAGAGTTACCCTTAAATGACCATCAGCTGAGACTTAGAAATGTCAAGGAGACTGATTAAGCCAGAGTGGAATAACAACGGCGAACAAGAGAGGGAACAGGGTGGGAGACAAACAGAATATATTGGATGGTAACGAAAAAGGCAGTTCATAAGGGCAACTTGGTTACTCAGTTACTATCGTTCTGACTGACTCAGTTACTATTGTTCTGACTGATGCCTGGTGTCCATCTGGAAATGGATCTCATGTCTCCTTTCCAGGTGACTTCTAAGCTGAAGACACAAAGGTTAAAGACTTAGGGAGGCCTGGGAAGCAGGGCATCTGTTTTAATAGGGGTGGATTTTACTTTGGCCTCAGCCATTTCACCCCAGGAACCACAAGGTGGCAATGTTGTACCATTCCTGGGGAGACCTTAACCCACAGCTCCACTCCAGGTAAATTCAATTGCTAAGCAATAAACTGGGAGAAGCAAGATGGTGTTGGTTTAACCAGCGAACATTGTACCTGCATTTGGTACCACTGATTGTGTTTTCCATGATAAAATATAGCATACTCCGGGAAAACAAATACATTTTCACCCCTTGTTGGAATAGTAGTGTAATTCAAGTAAATAACCAATAGACACAGTCTGAATCCCAGTCTTAGACGCTTGGTTTTCCCCCAAGATCAAATTAATTAGTTTTATTCCATCCAGTCAACACCTGCTTGAGAAGAACATTTAGTATCATAAAACAAACCACCCACCAAGAAAACAGAAAACTGCAGAAGGCCCACAAACCAAGCTCACAATGCCAAGCTCAGCTCCCCAAATACCTTACAATTTACCCTAGTGGGTTTTCTTGGAGGAAAAACTAGTTTTTAACACAAGATTCACCATCAAAAATTCTGTTCTGAATCATAAAATGTGCCTAAGTAAATGATGTTGTTGGGAATCTTTTTCCTCTTCACTAGGAGACATAATTTGAGGACATGTTTATGTCTCAGCAGATGCGAGGCCTCTGATTTTCCATTGTGTTTGGGGAAAAGAAACCAGAATGAAACTTGGCAGTGTGATGAAATGTGCAAGATTCAGAGTGTCCCAGTGTGGAATGGCCTTGACCAAGTACTGAACAGACCATCTTTTGGTGATTTTTTTTAAAAAACTTTTTCTTTTTTTTTTAAGATTTATTTATTTATGCATATAAGGGCTGGGGTAAAAAGGTCAGAGATGCAGGGGGTGGGGGTGGGGGGTGGAGGGTGGGGGGTGGGGGGGTGGGGTGGCGGTGAGAGGATTCACCGAGACAGAGTAGGGAGTAGGGAACAGAACAGGCAGACTGACTGAAATATACTGCTGAAAGGAGCAGCGAGTGAGACAGGAGAGGTCTGCTTCGCCATGTGGGTTTCTCTCTGGCCAGCTGGGGATGGAACTTGTGCTGCAGAGGCTGTGGACTGCTTCATAGTGTGGTGCTTAACCCCTTGCACCACTTGGGAGGCCCAGTCTTTTGGTGATTTTTAAGATGAGGTTACATGTGTTTGATCTGTTAAAAGCTCCAGTATAAATGAATTTCCTTTATAGAAGGACATTAAGGGGAAGAATACAGCTCTGAATGTTTCTCAAATCACCTGGAAGACTTGCTAGAAGCAGGGTGCTTGGTCTTACTCCCAGAAATTCTGAGTCAGTAGACCTGGGGTGGAGCCTCAGAACATTCTAACAAGCTTCCGAGTGATATAAAATTTTCAGTATAGCTATTATAATTTGAGAACTCATATTCAAGACCTATTTTTCCTTAAAGAATGGACAACAGGGTGATTCTCCTTTGGGTGCTGACATAGGTTGTTGAGAAATATTGAATCAATGGGTTGAACAGTTTGATTTAGGGTTGAAATACAGCCCCATAATTTAGGAGCTGGTTGAATGAAAATGGTGACAACCTCTTAGAACCTCAATTTGTCATCTAGAAAACAGGATTGTACTCAGATATCAGGATCTTGGCTCTGCTAATTGCCATGTGACCTTGTGCAATTCACTCAGTCACTGAGTTTGCTGTCTCATGGGTTAGAAAAAAAAAGAGGTTTAGAGGTTTTTATTTTAGAGTTGTTTTAGATGTAAAACATCTAGTGTTAAGGATTTGCTCTCTCTTCCCTCTTCCCTTTTGTTTTTTCTTTCTCAATTGATATATGCACTGGAAAGCACTTTGTAAAATATAAACCATTCTACAAATGCTAGTATTTTACAGAGTAGTTGTTTTAGGAAAAGTCTTCCTGGGCTTCTCTGATGGACTGATTTCATAGATCACCCTCGTTAGTTCAGATAAATTGGCTACTTTCTTTCTATAATCTCATATTTTTTTGAGACTGAAATCACTTGAAAAACCAAAAGTTTGCATAATGTAATTCAGGTTGCAGGAGGAAGCGCTGATAACTTTTGGAATCTTCTCCAGACTGTTGTTCAGTTCTATTTCCCTATTTCCATTTCTATTTAAAAAGTTATGAAAAAAGAATCAAAAACTTAATGATTAAATGAAGTTTGGCATAAAGAATGGGGGTCAACTGGTGAAAAGGTCTTTTTAGATCCCTTTTCAAGTACCAGGAGAAGCTAGTGCCCAAATAGACACCTTTATGTCTGTGTCTACTTCAATCCAACTTGTTTTAAAGTGAGAAAATAATTCATCATATAACTCTGGGCTTAAAGATGGTAAAGACCTAATTCTCTTCCTGCCAGTAACTTGTTGTATAACCTGGGGCTTGTTATTTTCCTCCACTGAACCTCAGTTTTCCCAACTACAAAATGAGGGGATTGCATGAATCAGGTTTCTAAAATACCAGTCTCTCTGGAGATGGGATTCATGGACCCTCTAGAACTCCAAATCTCATAATTGTGCCTCCTGATAAGAGAAGCTATTGCCTTTTTTTTTTTTTAAATCAGTTTGTTAGAGGGATCAAATGTGCTAAAAACTTTAACCTCAGCTGTTCTTGAAAATCATACTCCACTCTAGTTTTGTCTCTCTGTGCTGTCATATAACCATTTCAATGGGGGTTTCATTGAACAAGTAGGAGAGCTCAACTAGCTCTTTTGGTGTAGATACTGATTATGAGTCACGAAAGAAAATTAACCTTTTAAGCAAAGTGAAAGAATGGAAAATGGTCACAGAAAAAGAAGGGCAAAGCCATAGACAGTCTTCCTAGGTGATATGTAGCAGCAGCTTTGTAAACATACTTCTGCAGAAACAGGGCTTTTATCAGGATACTAATAATTGATCAGATTTAAAGTGATGGATACTCACTAAGTCAATATATGTAAGATTGATGGAGAAACTGGAATGCCAATGTGATTATTTATCCCAAGAAAGGATTCCTGCCTGTGTGTGGATGGCCTCCTTTCCAGGCATTGAGCTGAATTATAAACCAGTAGATTGCTGAGTAAGCAGTCAAGGCAAAAAGATGTAGGTGGTTTTGAGCGATATTCCTTTGGAGTCAGAGTGAGGTTCCTGTGCACCAACATCACTGATTATGTTTCAGAAAAGATGCCGGGAGAATTTTTGCTTCTTCCTGATCAATGCTAATTTATTTGGATTACTTGGCAGTGGGCCCATTTGCTTCCAAATTCTAGGGGACATGCATCACTTTGCCCCTAGGTACTACCTAAAACATTGAAATATTTTTGTTATTGGAAATTTTCTTAATGATTATCATGTGCACACCCAGTTAATAAGCTATTGCATGTGTTTTTCTATTAACAATGCCCTTTAGATTGTTGACCCACGTTGCAAGCAACTTGAGTGCTAACTTCATATAACACAACGATACACATCATTACTCTTGACTTTCTCTTAACTAATTTCATGAATGTGAGGCTTTTGTTCCAATACTTTTTCTCAGTTGTTCTAACTATAAGAGTCTGTAGATATAAACGTCTCTTATCTATTCACTCTGTCCCCTCTATTTCCCAGGAGGATACTGCTTATTTTTCTGCTAGTCTGTCAGATGAGCAGCTCTCATTCCAGTTTGGGGGTGATCATTTTTACCCTACGTGTCCTATATAGCCATATTGAGATCATTAGGATGCTCCCACAGACCCTGAGCAGGCATTTGCAAATTAAATCAGCAGTTGTCATTGAGTTCTAAATATTCTGCCTTCCAGGGAGACACAACACACACTGCACGTGTACCTCTTTGCAAGCCAGCCTGAGGTAGAAAAACATTCATTTATACAAAATAGTCTAGACATTCTCACTGTCCAAGATGTTCTCACCAATTCTCTCCTGGAATGCCTGTATTATCATTTGATTTATGAAAAATTATTTACCTAGAGCTTGTCAGGAACATAGACACTGCATAAAGTGAAATACTGAGTTAGAATTCATGCTGCCTCATCCTGGAGATGCTAGTGATGCAAAATCAGAGGCAGAAAATTTTAGTAACTCAATCCTGCAGAATAGGGTGTGAGCTGTAGTCAGATGCCTCAACTTCTTATTTCCATGCAATTGTCCATGATTTTATCTACGCTGAGCAGGAAACAGACATGAAACAGCAGAGGCTTGGTCATACCTCAACAAAGACCCTCACTTGTCTTTCACCTTGTTTTCCATCCTTGATAGTATTATAGACCAGCCCCAAATACTCAGAGCACTTCTTCCAGCTACTCACTTTGAATTCCCTATAAACCCCAGTGCCCTAAAAATAGGACTATATTTATTTAACTTTTTCTAAGACATAAATGATTACCAGTGGTGGCTTTTTTAATGTTATCTATCTTATATGGTATTTTCATTTTAATAGGAAAAAAAATTCCTCAATGAATACATATCTGGTTCTAGAATTTCAGAGCGTAGAAAATGGTAAGTCAAGTTTTGGTGGTAGTAGTGAGGTCTAGGGATGTTCTTCTTGGGTCTGAATTCTTTGTACTTGTTTCTAACTGTGCAATTGATACAAGTAACGTAATGCTTACTTCCACTCCTTTGAGATCAAACATGCATTAACTTGTGGAGGTTGTTTTATAGTAATTAAGTGATAAAACCTCTCTGAGGTTGGTGTGTGTATAGGAAGGCTTTTGTAGTTGATTAGCAGGGGAGAGAAGCTGAAGAGTTTAATCAGCCATTGAAATTGTTAGGTTCAAGTATTCATCAGTACTACATTTACTATTTTGTGTAGATGGAAGGAAGGAAGGAAGGTGGTAGGCACTCATCTACCTCCATGCAGTTATATACTTTTCAGTTTCATTACAGGTTGGAGATTTGTCCTTAAATTCCTCCTCCCACAGCAGGCTGTGCTGTGTTGACCTCATACAAGGACCTGGCTCAGCTGGGGAATGAGTGATGCTGAGGGAGAGGCTCAGATCAGAATTTCCTTCCAGGAAACATCTAGTTGGCTTTGTCCCTAGACAGTCTGCAGAATGGCCTCACTTAGCCATACAGTAATCACTGGTGTTCTCATAACAAGGCTGAGAGGAGAGGATGTATTCAAATAATCCATCCCTATGTTGGGAAACACACCCAAGGATAAAGTCTGTTGACAGGATTGTAGAGCTGCCATCTTTTTTTTTTTTTTAAAGATTTATTTATTTATACAAGCACTGGGTACAGTCATAAGCACGGGAGGGTGAGAGGATTCACCAGAGCCACAGCGGGGAACAGAACAGGCAGACTGGAGAAATACACTGCTGAGGGGAGCAGCAGGCGCAGCAGGAGAAGTCTGCGCGCCATGTGGGACCTTTGCTGGCTGGCCGGGGATTGAACCAGTGCTGCAGAGGCTGTGGGCAGCTTCGCAGCCTACTGCTCAACCGCTGCACCATGGGGGAAGCCCGAGCTGCCATCTTTGTATATAAAGATTAGCACCTTCCTCCTCCCTTCCTAACTCACTCCCTCATCAAATGTTTATTGTAACTCTTATTCTTTTTTAGGCCTGGTGTTGAGGGAAGAATTAAAATTGATGAAAAATGATTCTTGACCTCAGAGAACTTACAGTAAACTGGGAAAAGAGACCTCCATACAGTTTATGCAATGGCTATATCTGTCTACCCACAAGAAGGGTATCAGGGTTCCTTCTTCTCCACATCCTTGCCAACATCCTTGCTTTCAATGATAGCTGTCCTAACAGGTGTGTGTTGATAGCTCATTTTGGATTTGATTTGCATTTCCCTAGTGATTAATGCTGTTGTTCATCTTTCATATACCTGTTTATCATTTTAATGTCTTCTTTAGAGAAATGTCTATTGAGATCTTTTGCTCATTTTAAAATTGGGCTTTTTTTTTTTTGCTATTGAGTTGCAGGAGTTTCTTTTACTTTTTACATGTCATTTATACCTCAACAAAGTGGTTTTTAAAAAGTGGGAAGAGTCTAGAAAACTGGTATTTAGAATATTTTGGAATATATCTTTAGTCAAGTGAATAGAGAAGAGGGTATAGTTGATTATTTTTGTGGGAAAACAGAAAAATTTTAGAGATGCTCACTGAATTGGATCTTAAAAATGGGAAGGGATTAACCATCTTGAGGGGTGGGGTATTCTTCTTGGAAAAATGGTGATGGCTTGGAATTTTCTGTGGTCAAAGGGCAGGGTGATGTTGTAAATGATAGATGAGACTGAAAAGGTATTGTGGCCAGAAGGGAGCTTCTGGGTCATGCAAAGAACTTTGGAATATATACCTTTTAGGCAATACATCTTTCAAATATTTTTTCTTTGGAAAAATATTTGTGATCAGTTTAAATGGTTAGAAAAGATTTCTGTCAGCACCATAGGGGTAAACTGGAGAAAGTATTGATTCCCTGGCCAAGCAGAGCTGTTGATATCATGGGACCTTTACAAACTCAGGTAGTTCCAGTGAATATTGGAAGGGAAAGGGCAGCTTTAAGTGATACTTAGCACAAGAGACATAACCTGGTGAGCTACAGATGCATGGATGTTAGGGGAGAAAAAGCAGAGAATAACTCTTATAAGAAGAAAACAGAAGCTATTAATGGACGACCTGTCTCAGATAGTGCTGCTATATTGGGAGTGACTTCTGGGTGCTGATGTGGGAAGTTTGCAAGGAGCTCCCAGATATTTTAAGGAGGGTGCAATAAAAGGAGGCAGGGGAGCAGAATGCCCTGAATGGGGACTGGAGAGGAATGTGTCTACATTTTGTCACATACCCAACCCTAGGTAGTCCTTCAGGCCATATTTTATGTTATAAAATTTATAATAATAACATTAATAAATTATATATCTCTAAGCAATTTGGGTATATTAGCTCATTTAATTATTACAACAATCTACGTGGGGGAAGCAAAGCTCAGAGGTTAATAACTTCCTTAAGGGAGAGCCAGTAGTTATAGAGCTGGGTTTTGAATGTAGGCATCTGGCTCCAAGATCCATGTGCTTAATCACTGTCTCTTTAACTATTGGTAAGAGAGAACATGAGTCTAGGAAACCTTGGAGTCTGTTTCTTTATCCCAGCAATTCTAAAATGAGTCACTCCAATTCTATATTTAGTTTAAAATACAGGAAAGGATGGATTGATATTGTCCTTGTATCCAGGAATTCCTGGTCTGAGTAAATGTATGAAGAGGGAGATCTAGGGTTCTAGGTCAACAAACATGATGTCTGGGTTTTGGGGAGATGACCTCACCATAGTTGGGGGAATGCTATCTTATTAGGTGATGTCATGGAATCTGTGTGTTTCCTTATCAATCTGTCCTGGAAATGGTGAGCAGCTGAAGCCCAGATGATGAAGGAGAAGATTAGAGGCGATAGAGACCTAACCAAGTCATGAACTTGGAGGATGAAAAGGTGAGTCTTGTTTGAAATTGCATCTCCTGGGTCCACTTCAATGCCTACGCTTTCAGACAGAATTGTGGAGCTCACACTTTCCTTTATTTTTAAAAGGTAAAACATTGATTGTTCTGGAGACAAGAAACTCACCTTACCTGTGAACTCATGCCCCAGTCGAATGTAGGGATCAGTGTCTCCATGGCTTTCTAACCCCAGGGCAATGTTTTATAGCAATTGCCTGTACACCCAGTTGCTATAGTTACCTATTGTCTATGCTTCAAGAGGAGACATATCTAGCCAGGCTAGTTAGAAGGAGAGAAATAGGTGCTGAAGTCTGACAAAAGAGTGGGACATGCAGATAAAATCTTTATCTGCATAGGACAAGCTTTAGAGCCTCTACTTTTCTCCCTGGCCAGTGAGCATGTTCTCCATGCCCCCCACTTCTATGGGAATCACCCCAGTTCATAGGGTGTTAAGTAGGCGACACATCGTCATGCTTGTAACTAGTTGGACGGTAGTGGACACTTGACCCAAGCTGTGACTAGCAGACTCTCTTCTCTGGTAATTGGGACTGGAGTTGTTTTGGACAATCTGTCTGGATACATGGCAGGGCCTGTCCTATACAGGGTTAAAAGCTAAGGGGCCATTTTCTATTCTGTGTAATGAGGAAAAGAGAAAGGAGGTGCGTGATGGGAGCATAAGTCTATTTACAGAAGATGTGGAGAGAAGAGGGAGAGTGTCTTGGGTGTTTTTCAGTTCCTGGATCCTGTCCTTTCTGGAGGCAGAATGATTTTCTTACCTTAGTGCTTTCTTTCATTCTAACATTCTATTATTATTATCATCATCATCATCATCATCATCATCATCATCATCATCATCATCTCTCACTGGCATGAATTTGTTCTTGTTTCTTATCACTAAACACTCAGTCTATTCTTACCTAGGTTATCCTTAAGATTGTCATTATTCACAGAATTGTGTCCCCCCAACTCCAAATTTATTCATTGAAACCCATTCATACTCAGTACCTGAGAGTGACTGTCTTTGGCGTTAGGTCTTTAAAAAGGCAAGTAAGTTAAAAATGAGATCATTTGGGTGGGCTGCAATCCCATATGACTGGTCTCTTATACAAGGAGACAAAGACACAGGCACGTGCAGAGGGAAGCCCATTCGAAGACATCAGGAAAGGGCCAATATCTGCAAACCGGAGAGGATCTTGGGAGAAGCCAAACCGGATCCCTTGATCTTGGACTTTGGCCTCCAGAACTATGAGAGTAAACTTCGATATTCTTCTGTTTCCCAGTTCTGTGGTAATTTGTCACGGCCGCCCTAGCAAACCACACAACTGCTAAGACATGAGGCTGTAATTCCTCCTCTCTTTGCTCCTGACAAAGAAAACTCAATAATGGAGTAACTGCTGGTTCTTTTCTTAATGATGATCCTTAAAGACAACAGCAAAAAGATGTTTTACTTTGGCTAAAAAGTAAGTCAATAACTGGCATTCAAGGACCCTAGAGGAATATAGTTCTGGAGGAATACATCTTCTTAATGCTCTTGTTTGGCTTCAATTAAAAGTGTTCAGCTTCATGTCTTCCCAAGGAAAGGTGCCTGCTAAGCTTTAATTTTACATGGGAAAATGATTGTTTTTTACTAATTGGAATGAATGGGAACTCTTTCTTCAATTCATTTAAACTTAGGTGAAACAAAGCCAGTCACTTTGCAGGAAGTACAGGCCTTGCAGATTCTTCCCTGTGCCCTTGAGTTGAGGGTCAGGGCATGGAAAGTCTTTCCCATCAATTATCACCACATTAGAGAATAGTGTAGAGAAAAGTTTCCAGGTCTTGCTGTTAATCAGGATGAGGTGTTTAGAGAAATGCTGTTATGATTTCAAGAGAAGTTGAGAAGAGAGGTGAAGGCCAGGAGTGAATAGAGAGAGAATAAGATGTTGATTGAACTGAACTATAGTGGTGTTTAAAAGGTCACTGAGCAAAAACAAGGAGCAAAGGAAATAAGGATACTTTGAAGACTCAGCTAACACAATATGTTATAATAGAAACAGGCACAGAAGACTTCTGGCATTTGTGTGTGTGTGCCCTGAGGCAGCTTCTCATGCAGGGGGTAGAAGAACTTTGGGAGCATTTTGTGATATCTTTATATTTCCATGAGGTAGCTTGGGTTACCACTGGAATAGATCTGGTGAAAAAGTTTCAACTTACATGCATTTTGGTTATGTGGAACAATATCTCCTTGGAGGATTGTGTTGAGATGGATTCTGAGGATGCATTTGGATTCTGCAGAAAAGAGAATCCATTAGAGATGATTAATGTTCAAAAATATGAATCATCCATGAGACCCAAAGTCACAAATTGATGACCCCTGTGACAAATGGGGGCCTGTGAGAGGTTTTGCTTGACCCAAGTCATCTTTATTTATTTATTTTTTTATCTGTGGTAAACATTTTATTATTTTATTTTATTTTTTTAAAGATTTGTTTTATTTATACAAGAGCTGGGGTATAGGCCAGATGTGCGGGAGAGTGAGCAGATTCCCAAGAGACAGAGAGGGGAGAAGAACAGGCAGACTGACGAAATAAACTGCTGAGGGGAGCAGCAGGCAAGCCAGGAGAGGTCTGCTGCGCCATGTGGGATTCTCACCTGCTGGCCGGGATCAAACCCACACTGCAGAGGCTGCAAACAGCTTCACAGAGCAGCGCTCAACCACCTGCACCACCAGGAGGCCCTGCCCTAAACATTTTAAAGTAATTTCTTCTGAAAACACACACACATTTTCAGTCTCTTAAAAAGCTATAAACTCCAGCAACACTGGTTTTTCCCACAGGACAACAGAATGTTGCTGAGCAATGACTCAGGGGAAGCCTGGCCCCTGTGGACTTTGGATCCTGTGGCCCCAGGCTAGCTTGGCCTTCTCTGTTCTGGGGGATGATGTGACTACAGATTGAGGGAATGGCCATTAGATGTGTCACAGAAAGAACTGAAACCTCAAGACCTTTCCAGCCCAAGGCAGAAAAAAGGGCAGGCAAGTATGGCAAAAGCAGATGGTTATCAAGAACGTGTAAGAACAAGGTGTAAGAACGAGACCACATCTTGTAAACGTGGAGATACCATGTCTACGGCATCTCCAAAATAAGCAGGAAGTGGGGTCTTTCCTGGAGGGTTGGCAGCCTTATAATTTTACTGTATTCTGGAGAAGTCCTTCTACTTATGCTAGCGCTCGCCATCATCTTCTATGGGTTGAAAGTGAGATAGTTCATCAAGCTAGCAGTTTTTCTTTTTAAAAGCAGTCATTTAAACTAGTCCTCTAAACTCAAGTCACATGTCCAGTGTCTACTTGATATTCTCACTGTATCAAAGGTATTTCAGATGAAAGTGTCCAAAATGAAACTTACTCCCCCACCAACCCTCCTCCCAAACCCCAGTCTGATCCCTTTTGGCACCTTTATCTCTGGGAATAGTACTCTCCTCAGCTTTGAAAACTAGGAACTTCTTGCTTATTACCTGCCTCCTTTTTATCTCTTATTCAATAGCTATGGTGCCCTGTTCTTTTTGCCCATAAATATTTGTTGAGTCTTCCTATTCTATTTAGCTCTACTGTTCTCAGGGTCCTAGCATTTATCCCTTTTTTTCCAAAACAATAGCAAAGTCCACACCACTGATCTCACACTACTCTTGCCCACCCCTAAGCTTTTCCTTTATTGCTGCAGTCATCTTTACAAAACCTGAAAGTGACCATATCTTCTCCCTTCTTCAAACAGGCCAGCAGCTTCCTGCTGTTCTCAGACAAACCCCACAATCCTCGGCTCACATGTGCCTCCTCACAGACTTGGCATTTGCTTTTGACACGCCTTGCGTAGTGTGGCCCTTCTACCTTAGGAAATCTATCTTCCTAGTAAAGCAAATCACTTCAGCCCCCGGTCCAAAGTATAATGAAGGACATGTGTCTGTAAGGGATAGAGACCAGAGACAAATTATTCTGCTTTTGTTTGGGTTTACTTGATTTTGAATTTCTTCTTTCAGTACTTGCTGTGATTGCAGCAGCCAATTCCAGACTTTTCCTGCTGCTTAAATGTCAGCAGCCCATCTCGACTTACAGCTGATAGGAGAGTAATTGTTTCACACACTTGAACTGAATAGTGATCATATGGCCCAGGGCCAATTTGAGAGTCAGCCTTCTAGTTCTAGAAGCAAATGTTAGAAACATCTGGTTTTGGTCATCTCTACATGCCATCTCACTTTCAGAGGACCAGCTTCCTCCTACTTTATATTTTGGTTATCTTGGGAGATCAGATCTTGAGTCCAGAGCAACCACTCCAAGTTGATTAGAAGTAGATGTTTATTTGTGGGGTGTTCTGGTGAATACTGTAGTCACTCACTGTGTATGACAACTTAAATTTATTAAAATTAAGTGGATAAAAAATTTGGTTTCTCAGTTGCAGTAGATATGTTTCAAAAAACTAATATGTACATGTGGATCATGGCTTCCCTATTGGACAGTGAAGATTAGAATATCACCTGGAACATTCTATTGTACCACACCACTATAGGGCTTCCCACAGAGGGGGTCATCAATTGGCATACATACATGCATATATAACATATGTATTTATATAGGTATATATATATCTATATTTATGATGTGACTGTGTGATTATTTCAATGACAAATAATCAATCTGCTATTTTAAGTGAGTTACTCTTGTTTTGTTTCAAGTACAACCATAAAGAAAGAAAGTGAATCCATGTGATTCAGAGAGGAGGAAATAAGTCAAATGGTAAAACATGGAAGACTGTTGAAGAGAGAGAATATCCCAGGGGGATGGAATGTGAGCAGCTGGGTTTGGGTGGATTTTTTCCCCTATATAGTGCTAGTTCCCATGTGGATGCAGATAGTATTATCATGCACTTTGTGTCCACAGGGAAAGCCATACTAAGGCCCTTTTCACTTCCGCATAGGATTGGGCTAATTGTTAAGGACTAAAATGATCATCCTTCACACTAGCGTAAAGGCAACTAAATGTAAGTGATGTGGCAACCTTCCTCAAATTCTTGCTTTTTGACGTGGTACCTCCATACATTTCTGAAGTACCTTCATAAGTTGCCTTCATAGCTTTGCTTTTATTTTGTGACAAACCCACTTTGCTGTCCTCCTGAAACTGTAGAACAGTAGACAATTCTCTGTTGGCACTTGGTGTAGGCAGGTAAGATAACATGCCATTAATGTTTAACTGAACCATTGTTTTTGCTCTCCTAACTAATAATAACGAGATAGTAAGAGTCAATATTTACCGAGCATTTACTATGTTCCAGGCTTTGTGCTGAGGGCTGCATATGCTTGATCTCATTTAACTCTTAAGAAAATCTCTGAGCTGGTTTCAAGAGGGGTTAAAAGTACAGGTCCCCATCCTGGACCTGCTGTTTGCTAACTGTGCCTCAGTCTCCTAATTGAAGGCAATTCTTGGTCATTGCTGCTGCTGCTTTTTTTTTTTTTTAGGATTAAATGGATGATATGGAAACCACTTAAAAAATGTTTGCATATAAGAAGCACTTATCCTTATTATTGCTAGCAATAATTGCTACATCTTTCTGGTTGAATAAACCCGGATTTTAGGAAGTTTCCAAGGAGCATATTTAATATAGGGAGCTGGGGCTGTATTCGTTGCCATTCTGATATCAACGTCCCAATGACTCCTTGCTAATGCATTTGGCTAGTTGCAGTTATGTCAACATGTTACCGAGTAAAATAATGCACTGGAAGTGGTTTAAAAATTATTTATCATTAACAAAAGGAGCTATATGCTGACTTTGTCTCAGAGTTATAAAACCAGCAGTATTTTTATTCCTGAAGGAATAAATTCACTTTGTTTAGCTGCTTGAATAGGAATGTTATCATGTCTGTGACTTTGAGTAGAGGTGCTGGAGGACTTCCAATTTGTACTAAAATAACACATTTGGGGAGTAGTTCTGAAGAGCAGGAATCCAGCCTTTATAAAAGTGAAGATACCAATTAGGATTTCAGAATACCAAACAATCTGAGGTACAGGTTGGCAATTATTCTTAACAATGATTTCTTGATGCTGATAGCATCAGAAACTGGTTTCTGGCATACAATAATAATTTAGACCTGGTCTCTATCCTTAAGGGGCACAGAATTTAGTAGGAAGCCATGCATGCAAATATTTGGAGAAACTGACTTCATAGAAGTGACAATCTAGGTGTTGATGAGTGAGTAGAGTAGAAGTTTCTTTTTTTTAAGATTTATTTATTCATACAAGAACTGGGGCACAGGCCAGAATTGTGGGAGTGTGAGAAGATTCACCAGAGACAGAGTGGGGAACAGAACAGGCAGACTGACCAAAATACACTGCTGAGGGAAGCAGCGGGTGAGACAGGAGAGGTCTGCTGCGCCATGTGGGTTGCTCCGCGGCCAGCGGGGATCTAACAGGCACTGCAGAGGCTGTGGACAGCTCCACAGTGCTGCGCTCAACTGCCTGCACCACTAGGGAGGACCATGAGTAGACATTTCTGAGGAGACTGGAAAAGTCTAAATAGAAGCAGGAGAAAGAAACAAACCACAGAGATCTAAGTGAGCATTTCTCGATTAAATGATCAATTGTTATACAAGGCTAGAGTTTAGAATATACAGGGCAAATTTCTGGGGCTGAATTTGGGCAGAAAGGCTGTGTTGAGAATCTTGCTTGGACAGTTGGCCCCTGTGCCAGATCCTAGGGAGCTATTGAAAGTATCAGATAAAGGAGTATCTTGACTAGACTTGTATTTTAGAAAAGCAACTTGGCACCTGTGGTGAGGGCAGATGGAGGAGGGGAGGCCTGGAGTGAGAACAGTTAATGAGAGTTTCTGGATAGTTGATGTGAGTGACTGGGTTCTGAATGTTAAGGGAGAGAATGGATTCAAGAGATGTTTCAGGGGAAAAAAAATTGGCAGACTTGGCGACCAAAAATAAAAAAAAGGAAGAGTTCAAATCCATTCTCTTAGTGCTTAGGATGTACTGTGACTGTATGGAGATACAAAAACAAGTAAGGATGGTGCCTGTATCTGAGTAACTGGAAGGAGATGAAAGTAGACTAATCAATACATTGTGGTGCAATGTCATACATGCAATGAGAGAGCTGTGTACAGAAATGTGCACAGGAGTCTGGCAGGCACGATTCTAAGTTTTCTAGCTGCTGTGACTTGGTGGGTGTTGATGTGTCTCTGAATAAGAGAGGAAAAATAGAAGAGGTAGTTTCTGAAGGTCTTTTATTACATTGGTTTTGATGTTCGTGGGACTGTTAGAACTTAAGGAATTCTAGCATAGTCTGCATCCTGGATGTGCAAGAGTTACAGACAAAGAAAAAAAATATTAGTTGTCTTAAAAAAAAAAAAAAACCCTGCTGGCAAGATGTTTCTCCTTTTAAATGTTTTTGTTATGAATATAAAGAGAGAGACTATTAATTGCCTCTTTACCTCCCACAGTCCTGACTTGGGTTTTAAAAATTCTTCCTGCACTAATTACAAGGGTTCTCTCTATTCACCCTGAAAACTTCTAGTTCAATTATTATTATTTTTTTTTTAAAAATAGAAATAGCACTGAAAGCTCAACTTGTTGTTATTTTGCAGGCAAGAGGATGGTATCCTAAGGGAGTCTCATAATCAACGCTGTCTTTGAAAGGTCAGATGACCTATATTTTTACAGTGAACTGTACCTAATGTAGATTCAACAATAATTTATGGGTAAGTGGAGATTTATGCAAAACATTCTATAGTTTGCACAGATTAATGTAAGAGTCAAGTGCAAAGACATTAACTTATCCAAGTCTAATAAAAGGTAGTTTAACAAAAAGCACCTTTAACAAAAGGTAGAAATAAGTATAATATCAAGATTCACTTAGAGATTATTCTAAACATTGTATTTTTTTTTTAATATAGACTTTCTTCTAGGAAGCAGAAAGAACTTGGCCAATGCTGCCCCAGTTTCAACTCTCATTTGGAGCTTCTAATCTGCTCGTTCACTAGAGGACAATTATAACCCTGATGTTTGGAATCAAGGATGACATATGATTATAGGTTTTTCATACAACAGTGGGAGAGAAGTCATATGCATCACTGTGTTCAGGAGAGAGAATATAACTTAGAAATGAGCATAAACATATCCAGGACATTGCTTTATGTGAACATAAAGGAGGCATTTGAGGACAGCTGTGAGCACTGAACAGCACGCTCAGCCTTTTGAATGTCCCTGACCTACTGAGTGCTGAAGTTTGGGGAGCAAGTAACCTTTTATTTTGTTGGTTAAAATAACTGATCATCTATCACTCTCATTTATGAACGGACTCTTTTAGCACCCAAGTGTAGGAACGACACGGTAGCGAGTGCCAAGCATTCGACAAGACCCACAGTCAGATTACACTTCCCTGCCTCCCTTGCAGGCAGATGGGCCTCGCCGTGTGGCGGAAGCAGGGTTCCTGGCGGGAGCAGTGCTCCCCTCTGGCTGGTGGCTTCGAGAAAACCTCCTACAGTCCTTCCTCGCTTATTTTCCACATGCGGGTTGGAGACAGCGGGTCTCACAAGGATCCAGGGGTGGATGAGTCACCGGGGACCCGAGCTTGAGGGCCCAGATGGCCATGTGGAACGCCACTTGCCACCAGACCCCATCACCCTTCTGGAATCTCAGTAAGTGAGTGCAGAACTGAAGCCTCGACCTTCGAGGAGGGGACTCGGCAGCAGTGCACAGAGCTGATGTATCTGGGAGCTTCTAGGACAGAGGGAAGAAAAGAATTGGAAACTGCAACTAACTCCCTTTGGAATCAGCTGCAACCTCCAGGTAAGAAAGCGGTTTTAGGTGACATTGAATAAGTCCTGCGAAACAAAACAAGTGCAAAAAAGTGTGAACACGCTCAGCACAAGCAAGCCCATAAAGAAATATGCCCCTTATGCCTCCTCCAGCCTTTCAGTCTCCTTCTAACACCTCCCATTAACAGAACCTTCAGGAACAGCTGTCAGAGCAGAAATGGTCTGAAGAATTCCAGTCCCACGATCACAGAACTGAGTATAGAAATGTGGGCTTGGAGGAGAAGCTAGCTTAATTACCAGCAGAGTAAGACAGACACTTTGTGTGTTAAAACACCAAGATAGTTGGTATTTGGACAGTAGCTAATCAAAATAGACTTCTATACTAAATTGAAACGGAATACATTTGGTTTTACAAAGACCCCTCTATATTTTCCTGACTTTTTTTTTCTTTCTATTTCATCAAGAACTTGGTGAAAATTCCCCTCTTGGAGCTGTTCATGGGGGGGGGGGTGTGGAAACCACTGGTTCCAATACATCCACTCTCGGTCTCCAAGTATTTGTTTGTATTCTCAGATATTCACAGAATTGTGAGTGTGGGTGTGGGGAAAGAATAGGAGGATGCAGGTTTGGGGCAAGAACAAGGGTGGGAGGGGGAGATGAAGATTCAGCACCTGTTGCCTTTTGGCTCCTTGGATTGGGTTTAAATTATGGTGAGAGGAAAAGGAGTGAAAACTGACCTGTTTCTTGTGAGAAATCTGATTAAGGGAGTGTGGTCAGTCGTTGACAGAGCTGTTCAAGAGAAACTTTGGATCCAAGAAGAGCTGCTTTGGGTGTAGGTGACAAAGTGTGGCATAGAGATAGGGATGTGTTTATATTCTGTACACTTCTTCATGGCCCTTATAAATACTCTGCAGCCCAAGAACTGAGGGTTCTGCACACAGCCCAAGAAGGCCTGTGAGCTGGTCCCTCTGGCCTCAGATCTTCCCCTGTGCCCTCTCTTCCACAGCGCCAACTGTGCAGTTTACTAGCAATTTCTGCAACAGGCCTGCTTCTACTATAAGATCTTTGCAATTGCTATTCTCTCTGCCTGAACTCAAATTCTACTAGTTCACTCCTTATTTTCTTTTGGTCTTTGCTTATATGTTATTTAATTAGCAAGTCCTTTTCTTATTGTTCTGGGTAGGCCTCCATTCTTACCACCCACCCTCATTTTAGACTCTAGCTGCCATTGTATTACTTATTCTTTTATGTATGATATGTATCTCCATGTTGGAATATAGGTGCTATGAGAACAGGGTGTGTGTGTGTGTGTGTGTGTATGTGTGCGTTTTGTCTATTTTGTTCATTTTTATAACCCTGGTACCTACTAGGTACCTAATAGCTCCAAAGGTTTCCAAAGATACTCCTGGAAATTTGGCAGTGTTGGAGCCTCAAGTAGCCCCAGGGTTGCCCAGCAGCTATGACTGGATCACTGTATCCCATGATTGGGAATCCTTTTTAACAACACATGGTGATTCCTGTAGTCTTAAGAGCCTTCCTCATGGTGATGGCCTACTAGAATTTACAGAGTAACCTACAAAAATGCAAAGAAAGTCATCTCATGATAGCTGGTAATTTTATTATAATCAGAATGTCAAAATCTCACAGGGAGAGAAGTATAATGTCTGAAGCTTTGGACCCAGGTTTCTAGCAGTCACAGAAATCTCTTCTCCCCAGGAGAAACTCTTCTACTTTAATAGGAAAGACTTGATGCCAAAACTGTGATAACCAAGGCAATAGTACCTCCAGATGCCTATTGCCTCGGGCCTTCTATAGTCAAGACCTGTGTCCCATGTCTCAATATCCAAACTGTCTATCTTTCACATAACATTGCAGACTGTAGGGGATTGTCAGGACCTGCCCTAACATAAGGAATCAAACATTTCTCTGTAGATCTGTAGGGCAATGAAATAATTCTGACCCATAATGTCAAGTCCCAAGTAAAGGAAGGGATATGGATAAGGTTTAGGGATTTTCCAAATCTCTTTATGGTTTAATTTTTTCTTGCCCATGGTATGGTTTTTGCCATCCTGATTTACTCTTCAGCTCTTATATCCAGTGTGTCTGTAAGTCAGGACCAGCTTACACTATCCTGCATGGAGCAGGACAGCACAGAGACTAGGCATCCTGAGTTTGTTGCATTTGAATGAAACCATGCATGTAAGTAGGCACTTAGTAATCATCAGGTAAATGTGAGCTGGTGTCACAGTCACATCTCCTGAACTGAAGTATACACTCCATGAAGACAAGAGATGCCCCTACTTAGCTCCAGGTCATCATGCAGTCAGCACATAACAAATGCTCTGTGATTTTTCAGTGAATAAGAAATAAACCATTGTGCCAGGACCACTTCAGACCATGCCTCTCCCTTAGCTCTCTCCCAAACATAGGAGATTTGAGGGTGGGGAGGGCTCTCTTCAATAATAATAGTAGACATTATAAAGTATATAGTTATATGAAATCTAAAATTGAGTGTGCCATATACTATTAGGACAAATACACTGAATATGCTGTATACTACCAGGACATATACGCTAGGACATATACACAGTTTTTCAGTAAGCTCAGACATTTTTAATATGGGCAATAATGTAATTAACTATTTTATTTTATTTTTTTAAAGATTTATTTTATTTATACGAGAGCTGGGGCACAGGCCAGAGGCACGGGAGGGTGAGAGGATACATCACAGACAGAGAGGGGAGCAGAACAGGCGGACGGACGGAAAGCATTGCTGAGGGGAGCAGTGGGTGAGTCAGGAGAATTCTGCCGCGCCGTGTGGGTATCTCCCTGGCCAGCTAGGTATCAAACCGGCGCTGCAGAGGCCGTGGACAGCTTCACAGTGCGGTGCTCAACCCGCTGTGCCACTGGGGAGGCCCCAATAATCTAATTAACTTTACAGGCACAAGAGTTCTTGGTCCTCATTAAAATACAGAATCCTGTGTCCTATTACTAGACATTTTAATCCATTAGTTCTGAAGAGGAGCCCAGGAATTTGTATTTTTATAAAGCTCATCAGATATATTGGATGTAGTAGGGTCTTGGACTAAACTTTGAGAAACACTGCTAGGTTCCCTGATTTAAAAGCTGAACCATGCATGGCAAAACCCATCTCTTCTATATCAGTGTGTTTCTGGGAAAACAGCAGAGCCAAGTAGATTATTCTGAGAACAAGAGGTTGACTAGCAATTTGAACTTAGCATGGGAAGAACTGAGGAAATGAAAGTCTGGAAAGGGGGGGCAAGAGATCCCGAGGAAACTAGTCAACATGAGAGCTGGAAGTAGTGGTGCAGTTCAGCAGGCCACAGCTTGCAGGAAACCTCACAGCCTGTGGGTGTCCAGCTGCCGAAGTGAACCTGCAAAGGAAGCTCTTAGAGAAATGGCCAGATTTCTCTGTCTTGATCCCCAGAACTGCCTCTGGAGTTTGACTTGGGGCTGCTTCTGTTTGGTGGGATCAGTGTTAGAAAGAAAAGCTGGAAGTGGGTACCCATGAGTCACATCTGCTTCTGTCTGTCACTCCATCTGCTGGTCTTGGCCTGAGAATTATGACTTCTTCATTTCTCCTGCGACTTCCTCTTTTGATGACTCTTACTCAGATCTATACAGGGAAGAAGCTTCTGGAGAACATAGCTTCAGCCCTAGTCAAAGGGACACTGCACACTCTGATGAATTTTAATGCCCTGAACATCCACATATGGCGTCCTCTCCTTCCTGCACCTTCAGGTCTCTGAGTCCTGGGCTGTCACTCCTCTTGAGTTTCTGTGTATTTCTGGAGTACCGTGGAGAGAACACTGATGTCTTTATTAGGGAGAAGGTGCAACTCTTTGTAAACCTGACTGTATTTGGCATGTTGGAAAAGCATGTGCTCGAAGTTTCATCTTTGAGCCACCCTGCCAGCAATAATTAAGAGATGATAGATGTGGATGTGACATGAGTGGAAGATGTTTAGAGCCATATCATTAGGAAAATTAGCATTCTGGTGCTCAGTCAAACACATACAGAAACAAAGGAACATTCTAGGCTTATCTCAAGCAGCCTGAAAAAATGGGCATCCCAAGCAGCCTGAAAAAATGTCTCTTCCAGGCCTGACATAATCATCTTTGCTGGCATAGGTGGAGAATATAGTAGATTGAATGATGCCCCCCTAAACTATCAGCTCCTAATCCCTCATTTTATTTTATTTTTATTTATATATTTTTAAAGATTTATTTATGCATACAAGAACTGGGGTACAGGCCAGAATTGTGGGGGGTGAGATGATTCACCAGAGACAGAGTGGGGAACAGGCAGATTGACTGAAATACACTGCCGAGGGGAGCAGAGGGGGAGACAGGAGAGGTCTGCTGCTCCATGTGGGTAGCTCCCTGGCTGGGGATTGAACTTGTGCTGCGGTGGCTGCGGACAGTTTCATAAGTTGCATTTTAACTCCTTGTGCCACCAGGGAGGCCCCTAATCCCTCATTTTAACTCAGTTACTTATTTAAAGAAATTTCTAGATACAGTCATCTTTTGAGGGAGTGGGGGTTAGGACTTCAACATGGGAATCTTGTGGGAGATACAGTGAAACTCATAACTGACCTCAGTTTCTTATGTGGAGGTATTTCTTAATATAGTAATAATTCTTAATTATTAACATAGTGTTGCATACATAGAAAGCACTATATAGATAATTCAATTATATCATAGTTGTTTCTGTTCTGTCATACAGCTACAAACTATTATATTTATGTGTGTATTATAATATGCTATAAGTGTATAAAAATAAATGTACACACATTTCTATGGCACTTTCCTTGATACAACTTTAATGAAATTGAGTAGTATTTCTGGGTGGTTTGTTTCTTCTTGTCCAGAAGCTTTGGGAAGAGCTAAAATAGAGAGCAGACCTTCTTAATTTTCATTCATTCATTCTATAAAGATACACTGAGGGTGCTGTGATGGCCTCTGGAGTTAATATGTTGATTAAGAATACCTGAGGGGGGCGGAGCAACATGGCGGCGAGGAGACGCTGCCAGTAAGATCTCCCATTAAAAAAAGTTAATAGGGAGGAAAAGCGGCAGGTCCCCGGGACACGGAAGATAAACGGGTGACTCCAGCAAACTGCCCGAAGAAGAAAGTGGCCATAAAAGAGGACCAGAAGGGAGGAAAGCGCAGAACCCTGCTCCCCTCCCCCGCCCACAGAGGCGGCACTCTCCGACCCGCAGAGAGGAGGGAAACAACAAACCAAAACGACCAACAAGAACAAACTATGCAGCAAGCGGGACTGTGAGTGGAAAGGAACTATTGCAGCCACCACACCCCGTGAACGGGAGCTGTGGAGAACACTGCAGGATCCGCCGCTGAGGTGAGCTCCGGGCGCCATTAAAGAGAGACCCCGCCCCCCAGGAGGAGACCAGCACCAGCACACAGCCCCAGCCGCCCGGTAAGCCTGTGCGGAAAAGCGGCGCGCTGGAAAAGCAGGAGCGGATCGTGGTCAGGATTGCGCGGAAAAGCGGCGTGCTGGAAAACCAAGTGCGGATCGGAATCGGGATCGCGCGCGGAAAAGCAGTGCAGTTGAAAAGCAAACGCGGATCCAGATCGCAGTTGCCCAGGTCCCTGCGCCTGCGACCTAGGCTTGCGGGGAGACGGCGGAGGCCCTCCCTGAGTGAGCAGGCCCAGGCACCCAGGCACGGGAGCGGGATTCAAAAGGCGCCATTCCCGCGCCACTGAACTGGGCTACAGCCTGAGTCCTGGAACTGAGGGCTTTGGAACTGACACCCGGGACACGAAATTAGGGGCGTGGGTTCCCCACGACGGTGGGGCACAAGGCAGACACAGCACCCCAAAGCCGTTGAGGTTTACCCTACCATTCCCGCTCTATTCCCTGTCCCACGGGGTGGAAAATCAGCTCCCCAAGGGCTCCAGGAGAGATCTCTGGCGCCACCTAGCGACTTGAAGCCAGCAGAGGCGCCTAGAGGAGCCAGTGGCCAGCTGGGGAGTTAGCCCACGCCGGGCCCCTTCCGACCAGTAGTCTGAGCCCACAGGGGGAGCGAGCACCCACAGCCGGGGCAGATCAGGCGCGCAGAAGAGTGTGCCTGAGACCGGACGTGCAGGGAGTGTGTCCCACATCACCATCTTAGAACAGGGACATTTCTTCAGTAAAGACTACCTGCAGAAGGCTTCCTCAGGAGCCAGAGGTGAGCGGGGGAAGTTCGCCCACGCCAGACCCCATCTGGCCTGCAGTCCAAGCCCAGAGGGGGAGCAGAAACCCACCGCTGGGGCAGACCAGGCGCACAGGGGAGTGTGTCCCCACATCGGCATTTTAGAACAGGGACCTTTCTCCAGTAAAGACTGCTTGAAACTGACAGATGACTCCTGGAGGAACCAGAGGAGAGCAGAGAAGCTCACCCAAGATGCCGGCCAGTCCCAACTACACAGTGTCCCAACGCATACGGCAAATTAGAAAACAGATAGTAGGGAGGAGAAGAACCACACGCAACCTAGCAACTCCCCAGGGAAAAAGCACACCACAAAAAGAAAAGCAGCCCCCAGATGGCAACGACAGTAACTTGGAAGAACTTCTGAGCCTTCCAGAAAGAGAATTTAAAATTGCCGTGATTAAAAAACTGACAGAAGTCATAAAGGAAAACAATGATAAGGGAAAAATAATCAACGATCAGAAGAATGCAATTGAGTCCCTAGAGAGGGAAAACAATGGTCAGAAGAATGAAATTGAGTCCCTAAAGAGGGAAGTAAAAGAAATGCAGGAGATCAAAGAATTAATGGAAGAACTAAAGAATTCTGGGAAAAGCAATGAAAGCAGAATAGATGAAATGGAACAACGAATAAGTACTCTTGAAGACACAGAAATAAAAAGAACCAAAACAGAAAAGGAAAGAGAAGTACGAAGGAAAAAGAACGAAGAAAGACTTCGGGAACTATCTGACTCCATGAGGAAAGGAAATATAAGAGTTATAGGAATACCAGAAGGAGAGGAGAGAGATGTAGGAACAGAGAAAATATTCAAAGAGATAATTGAAGAGAACTTCCCAAATGTGAAGAAGGAGCTGAAAATTGATATACAAGAAGCAAGAAGAACACCAAACTTCCACGACGAAAGGAAAAATACAGCAAGACACATAATAGTAAAGCTCCCAAGAATCCAGGACAAGGAAAAAATAATGAAGCTGGCAAGAGGGAAGAAACAGATAACATTCAAAGGAAAGCCAATCAGGCTGACATTAGACTTCTCCGAAGAAACACTACGGGCAAGGAGAGAGTGGAGGGACATAGTCAACAGACTCCAAGAAAACAGATGCCAACCAAGAATTCTCTATCCCGCAAAGCTCTCCTTCCTCTTTGAAGAAAGAATATGGACCTTCCCAGACAAACAGAAACTCCGGAATTTCATTACAACTAAACCCTCACTCCAAAAAATATTACAAGGAGTCCTAAAGCCAGAACCTCAGAGGGACGAATAACAATGAAAGAAGGCCAAAAAAAAAAAAGTTATTAAAAGAATAAATAAATAAAATCAAAGGAAAGACAAACACAATGGCAAATACAGATGCTAACATATCAATATTAACTCTAAATGTAAATGGGCTAAACTCTTCAATAAAAAGACACAGAGTTGCAGCCTGGATTAAGAAACAAAACCCAACCTTTTGCTGTCTCCAGGAAACACATTTAGCTACAAAAGATAAAAATAGGCTCAAAGTTAAAGGATGGAAAACAATCCTACAAGCAAATGGACCAAAAAAGAAAGCAGGAACAGCTATACTTATATCAGATAAAACAGATTTCAAACTCAAAAAGATAAAAAGAGACCCCAATGGTCACTACATTATGATCAAGGGGACAATACTTCAAGAAGAAATAACACTCATTAACATATACTCACCAAACGAAGGAGCACCAAAATATATCAGACAACTGTTGTCCTCTCTGAAAACAGACATCAGAGAAAACACATACGTAGTGGGAGACTTCAACACACCACTATCAACAACACACCACTATCAACAATGGATAGATCAACAAGACAAAAAATAAGTAAAGAAACCAAAGCTCTAAATAAGGACCTAGAGCAATT
This sequence comes from Talpa occidentalis, assembly GCF_014898055.3. Lineage (NCBI taxonomy): Eukaryota > Metazoa > Chordata > Mammalia > Eulipotyphla > Talpidae > Talpa > Talpa occidentalis. The sequence continues at coordinate 11,770,530 of NW_023603184.1, read as the reverse complement.
GGGCTTAACAGACATCTATAGAACACTAAACCCCAAAAAAACGGAGTACACATTTTTCTCAAGCGCACACGGATCATTCTCCAGGATCGATCACATACTGGGGCACAAGACAAACATCAACAGATGCACCAAGATTGAAATCATATCAACCATCTTTTCTGACCATGAAGGCATCAAACTAGAAATAAACCATAAAAAGAAGGCAAGGAACTTTCCTACCTCATGGAGATTAAAAACCACACTACTGGAAGACCACTGGACTAATGAGGAGATCAAAGAAGAAAATAAAAAATTCTTTGAATTGAACGACAAGGAGGACACCAATATCCTAAATGTATGGGATGCAGCAAAAGCAGTAATAAGAGGAAAATATATAGCAATAGAAGCTCACATCAAGAAACAAGAAAGAACTCAAAGAAACAACCTAATCTCGAAGCTCAAAGATCTAGAAAAAGAACAACAAAAAAACCCCAAACCAGTAGAAGAAAAGAAATAATAAAAACCAAAGCAGAAATAAATGAAATTGAAACTAAAAAAACAATCCAAAAGATCAATGAAACCAAGAGCTGGTTCTTTGAAAAAATCAATAAAATAGACAAACCCCTAGCCAGGCTCACAAAGGAAAAAAGGGAGAAAGCACAAATAAACAGGATCATCAATGAAAGAGGAGAAATCACAACGGACACAGAAGAAATCAAAAGAATAATCAGTAACTTCTATGAACAGTTATATGGAAACAAGTTTAACAATCTAGAGGAGATGGACAAATTCCTACAACTCTACAATCACCCAAAGCTAGATAAAGAAGAAATAGAGCACCTAAACAGACCAATTACAAGCAGCAAAATTGAAATGGTAATCAAAAACCTGCCCAAAAACAAAAGCCCAGGACCTGATGGATTTACAAATGAATTCTACCAAACATTCAGAGACGAATTAGTGCCTATCCTTCACAAACTCTTCCAAAAAATTGAGAAGGAAGGGATAATACCAAACACGTTCTATGAAGCCAACATTACACTAATACCAAAACCGAACAAGGACAACACAAAAAAGGAAAACTACAGGCCAATCTCCCTAATGAACACTGATGCAAAAATCCTCAATAAAATTTTAGCTATCAGAATCCAACAATGTATCCATAAGATAATTCACCACGACCAAGTAGGATTCATTCCAGGGACACAAGGATGGTTTAACATCCGAAAATCAATCAACGTTATCCAACACATCAACAAAAAGAAATATAAAAACCATATGATAATATCAATAGATGCTGAGAAAGCTTTCGACAAAGTGCAACACCCATTCATGATAAAAGCCCTTGAAATTCTTGGGATACAAGGAACATACCTCAACATCATAAAGGCCATCTATGACAAGCCAACAGCCAGTATCATTCTCAGTGGTGAAAAGCTGAAAGCAATTCCATTAAGATCTGGAACAAGACAAGGATGTCCACTCTCACCACTGCTTTTCAATATAATACTGGAAGTCCTAGCCAGAGCAATAAGACAAGAGAAAGACATCCAAGGAATCCAAATAGGAAAAGAAGAAGTCAAACTATCACTTTTTGCAGATGATATGATAATATACATAGAGAACCCCAAAAAGTCCACAGAAAAACTAATTCAACTCATCAATCAGTTCAGTAAAGTGGCAGGATACAAAATCAACACGCAAAAGTCAGTAGCCTTCCTATACACAAACAATAAATCTGAAGAAGAAGAAATCAAAAAAACCATCCCTTTTTTTATTGAAACAAAAAAAATCAAATATTTGGGAATAAATCTAACAAAAGAGGTAAAGGACCTATACAAAGAAAACTATAAAACACTGTTAAAAGAAATAGAAGAAGACACAAAGAAATGGAAAGACATCCCCTGCTCATGGATTGGAAGAATAAACATTATTAAAATGGCCATCCTCCCAAAAGCAATATACAGATTCAATGCTATTCCAATCAAAATTTCAATGTCATTCTTCAAAGAAATAGAACAATTATTGATGAAATTCATATGGAATCACAAAAAACCCTGAATAGCCAAAGCTCTCCTGAAAAAAAAAGAAGGGAATGGAGACATCACACTCCCAGACTTCAAACTCTACTACAAAGCCATAATCATCAAAACTCCATGGTATTGGAACAAGAACAGACATACAGACCAATGGAATCGAATAGAAAATCCAGAAATAAACCCACAGATTTATGGTCAACTAATCTTTGACAAAGGAGCAAAGACTATGCATTGGAGCAAAGAAAGTTTGTTCAATAAATGGTGCTGGGAAAACTGGGTCGCTACATGCAAAAGAATGAAGCTTGACCACTACCTCACACCATACACAAAAATCAACTCAAAATGGATTAAAGAACTAGACATAAGACCTGAAACCATAAAATATATAGAAGGAAATATAGGCGAAACACTACGTAATTTGCACATCAAAGACATCTTTACAGACACATCACCCAAAGCAGTGATAGTGAAGGCAAAGATAAACAGCTGGGACTACATCAAATTAAAGAGCTTCTGCACAGCAAAAGAGACAATAACAAAAACACAGAGAAACCCCACCAACTGGGAGAACATTTTTGCACCTAACACTAATGATAAAGGACTGATCACAAAAATCTGCAAAGAGCTGATGAGACTCAACAACAACAAAGAAAATAATCCAGTCAAAAAATGGGCAGAAGAGCTAAAAAGAAACTTCTTGGAAGAGGAAATGCAAATGGCCAACAGGCATATGAAAAAATGTTCAACATCACTTGTCATCAGGGAAATGCAAATAAAAACTACCATGAGATAGCATCTTACACCAGTGAGAATGGCACATATTAAAAAAACTAGCAACAACAAATGTTGGCGAGGGTGTGGAGAAAAAGGAACTCTTCTGCACTGTTGGTGGGAGTGCAAACTGGTCCAACCACTATGGAGAGCTGTGTGGAGATTTCTGGACCTACTAAACATAGAGCTTCCATATGATCCAGCAATTCCACTCCTAGGTATTTACCCAAAGGACACAGAAACATCAATTCCAAAGAACACCTGCACCCCTATGTTTATAGCAGCACTGTTTACAATAGCTAAGCTTTGGAAACAACCCAAATGCCCAAAAATAGATGACTGGATCAAGAAGATGTGGTACATATATACCATGGAATATTACTCAGCATTCAAAAAAGATAAACACATGCAATTTGCAGCAACATGGATGGCGCTGGAAGGGATCATGCTCAGCGAAATAAGCCAAAAAGAAAAAGAAAAATACCGGATGGTCTCACTCATAGCAGGAATCTAGAAAACTTAAATAAGGGACCAGGAAAACGAATAAGTATAAGAAAGTGAAAATCAAAATCAACAAAAAACTAAGATCCAGAGACACTTTTAAGGGGGCGGGGGTGGGAGGGGAGAGATTGGGGTCAGAATGGGGGGGCTGCAATTGTATGGGGAATATAAAAATAAAATTAAAAAAAAAATAATCTATGCAAAAAAAATAAAGAGTTAAAAAAAATATGTTGATTAAGATGGGGCAGTTGCAATTCAGTTCAAATGTCAGGGTAAGAACAATACAGTGTGTGCCAGCATAAACTGGGGGGCAGGCGCTCTCATAGAATAAGTTTGTCTGCAAATTATATGACTCTCCCTGCAATGGAGAGATGTCGTTGTCTCCTCCCCATTGCTTCTGGCCTGATTCTGAGACATTGTTGCCCTGTGGAATGTGGCCGAATTGATGCTTCGCCTGAGCTTAAGGAAGTAGTGAAATCCTCTCTTGGAGTACTTGCTTTAGGGGAGGCAGCTGCCATGGAATGCGTCTGATGGTACTGGGATTGCCATGTCATGAGGAAGCCTCAGCTGGCTGTGTGGTGAGGGTGGGAGAGAGAGGTCTAGCAAGTTCTGGCTGTTCCAGCCAGTCCAGCCAGGTACCAGCACCTGAGTAAAGAAGCCATCTTTGGTCTTTCACTCCCAGTGTGTGCAGTGTACAGGGGAATCTAGGAATTCAGTTGCAATTGAGAACCAAGTGGGCAGACATGTGGGCCCAGGAGAGACAACCTAGCTTCTTGTTATATGAGCTGTCCCTTAGCCAGTCCAGCTCTGGCTTGCACAAGTCCTGAATTGCAAATTTGTGAGCTCCATAAAATGAGGATTATTTTATTACTTAATTTTGAGGTGGTAGGTTACAAAGCAGTAACTAATGGGAACAGGCCCCAAATCTAGACTCAGAAGATAATTAAGAAATTCTGCATATCACACATCCAACATTAAAGTACGGAAAGCATGTACACACAGAATTCTCAGACAGTGACTGTAAACCCTTTCTCGCTCATGTGTACAAGTGCCTCTTTAGGCCTTAGGGTTTATAACACTTGCTCTGTTGACCAACTCCATAGAAAATGCTGATTTTGAACCCTTATATAAAACTGCTACCTGCGTGGGCCCAGCTGGTCTCCTGGGGGCTGGAACTGCAATTTGCTACAGTGGCCACCTCCAACGGCTCTATGGGTCATTACTGCGGGCTGCTTATTCAGCCTTCCTGAAGCTGTGGTTCTATGCCATGAAATGCTACCTAATTCTGCTACCTAATCCTCTTTGCTCAAGGTCCTGCCCTTTTCCCTTCTTGCTAATCATTTTTCTTTGTTCAAAGTTAGTTTTTTTTGCATCAGTGCAGCCAAAGATCCCTCTAACCTTTATTATTACACTTCTCCTTCCTCATATGTTGAAGCAAAGAGGCATAACAGAGAGATTTAGGGTGCAGGCCCTAGGGTTAGACTACCCAGGTTTGAAGCTTGACTCTGCCTGTGACAACGTGACCTTGCAATCTCTGTGCTTGAGCCTCTTCAACAGCAAAGTGAGGAAAATGGCAGGTCATACCTCATGGGGTCTTCAGGAGGAGGAAAAAGGTCATTCATGCAAAATGCACAGAATAGTACTTGGCAGGTAGCAAGTGTCCAGTACATATTGACATACATACATCTTGCACTATGGTGATACCTGCCTATTCGTGGGTCTGCTCACCAGTTTCTAAATTCCTTGATGACAGATAGTATCTTGTACACTGTCAGCTCCCTAATGCCCTGTGTAGTGTGTGACATGTTAGGCACTTAGTAAATACTTCTTGAATGAGTGAATGTTAAAAAAAAAAGTCGGAAGACTGTCTTCTATCAATGGAAGGTCAGTGAGATCTTCCTAAAGAGAAAGGCAGCAACAGTTAGACAGCAGCTTGATTTTGTAGAACATACTCTGTATCATTCCAGGAACCAGAAGGGCAGAACGTAAGTGTAGAACAACTGTGCATTATGTATGGTCCTCAGATATAGTTTACAGGGGATTACTTTGTGCTTAAGGTGCTTGAACAGTAGCAATCAGGTTCCTGAAGAAGTTGGAACATAGGGATCTTGAAGCTGAAGCACCTCGATGATTCAATGATTCATGGAGAGGTTACTTAAGAGAATGAAGAACTCTCTCTCTCTCTCTCTCTCTCTCTCTCTCTCTCTCTCTATATATATATATATATATATATATGGGATCCACCTTAAGAAAGAGTGTGGCTCACAGAGAATCATATAACCATTCAGTGATTAAATGATTAAATGTGATCAATTAACCATTCAGTAAGGTAAAATAAATTGAAGTGAGGAGGGAATTGTGTCCAAAAGAAAATGTAGGTTAAAAAGTCAGACGAAGCTGGGAGCTGGGTTTGTTCCAGGATGCTTGCCTGTGCAGTCCCATACATTTCCCAGAGATGGGTCACAAATTTGATGCTGAACTTTCTACCAGTTTTTATGTGAAAACCATAAAACAAGCAATTACATGAGTCACACTTTGGAATAATAATGCTAACAGCTAGCATTTATCAAGTGCTAGCTCAGAGCCAGCTGCTGCTGCAGTGCTTTACGTGTATTAACTCTCAATCCTCACATTGATTCTAGGAGTTAGGTAGTTGGCTCAGGTCATGAGCTAACATACAGTTTTGAAATCAGACTGACCAGGAGTTAAAACCAGGCACCTTGGCTCCATGCTTTTAAAACTCACCACTTGTTTATTTATTTATTTATTTTAAGATTTATTTATTTATTTATTTATACAAACACTGGGTACAGTCAGAAGCACGGGAGGGTGAGAGCATTCACCAGAGCCAGAGCGGAGAGCAGAGCAGGAAGGACCGAAGCACACTGCTGAGGGGAGCAGCGAGCGGCAGGAGAGGTCTGTGCTCCATGTGGGACCCTCCTCCGGTGGCCGGGGAGCAGCCAGGGATCGAACTCGGGGCTGCAGAGGCTGTGGGCAGCTTCGCAACCCAGCGCTCAACCGCTGCGCCACCGGGGAGGCCCTCACCACTTGTTTAAAACAAGAATAAATAGATCCTATATTAAGAACCTGGAAGAAATGTTTCTTTTCCTTTCTTAAAATTAGGCTATTTTTTTATGAAGTAATGTGTGACTTAGGGCTACAAGTTGTCACCTCTTGAAATGCATGTTACCACACTACATCCACTACCAAAGCACCTGTAATCTTCTTCCATAGCCCATTGGGCCCTCTGCCCTCTTTGCTGTCATCCTATTCCATGCTCTCCCTCCAGTGGCCTCCATTCTGCAGTCATATCTAATATTCATTTTGTTTTAGTTTTGTCTGTTCCTTTGTTTTTTCCCCTATTCCACATGTGACTGAAATCCTCTGATATTTGTCTTTCTTCTAAAGACTTATTTCACTCAGCAAACTCCCCTTTAATTCAATCCATGTTGTCCCAATGGCAAGATTCCATCCTTTTCACAGCTGAATAGTATTCCATTGTGTGTGTGTGTGTGTGTGTGTGTGTGTGTGTGTGTGTGTGTGTATAACCAGAATCAATGTCTGATAAACCAGACACAGACATCTCTGCTTAGTTTGGGACAATGTTAAAGAATCTGTGAATATATTTAACTTCATCACAAGACCCTACAGCTGTTACTGGCACTCTATGTTTGCTTCATCATGATTAAACTGAATTGCAACTGCCCAATCTTAGTCAACATTGTAACCCTAGAGACAGCATAGTACCTTCAATAAATCTGTTGAATGAATGAAAATTAAGAAGGTTTGTTTTATATTTTAGATATCCCCAAAACTCTGGGAATAAATAAGACACAAAGTCCTATCTTGTTCATTATTGCTGTCTTGGCAGGTGACAGTATCTCGCACATTTTTTAGGTACTATCGACTGTTGAATGAGTGAGTGAATGCACGCATGCATGAATGTACTGTGCTTTCAATGACATCAGAATTGGTTGATTATATATGAACCTCAAGCCTGTTTTTATCTTTACTATAAGCTGCAGAGCCACATCTGTCCCTGCCCTTCCTGGCCTTAAACTCTGTCCCTGGGGATTTGATAGAGTCACATTCCCTAGCACCTTTTATATGAGATGATATATGACTTAGGGCTTCACACATATATTCTTAATTCCTTTTCTTAAACATTTATTTATTTATGCATACAAGAACTGGGGTACAGGCCAGAGGTGTGGGGGATGAGAGGATTCACCAGAGACAGAGTGGGGAACAGAACAGGCAGAATGACTGAAATACACTGCTGAGGGGAGCGGTGGGTGAGTCAGGAGAGGTCTGCTGTGCCACGTGTGTAGCTCCCTGGCTGATGATCGAACTCATGCTTTATAGTTTGCGTCTTAACCCCTTGCGCCACCAGGGAAGCCCTGTATTCTTAATTCTTGAAGGAGGGGTAGGAGAGGAAGGTTGTGAATTGTAAAATTCACTCAGCTCGTGGAATCAAAGCCTTCAAAGCTAAGAGGTGTCTCTACTGTACTGTTTAGACTTCTAGAGCTTCTCAGCCTTTCCTTGGAGGGAAATATTGGAAAATAGGAAATTAGAGAAGGCCTTGCAGAAAGATGTGGAAAAGTCTATGAGAAGCTCTTTTCTCCATGCCCAGAGGAGATGCAAATGGGAACTCTGTGATCATTTGTAGGTCTTACTGATATGCCTAAAATTCAAGTCAATTTTTGCAGTGGTATTTTGCTCTTTAGCTTAATAAGATGGTCTCTTGTTGGGACTTTTTACTCTGGCGAGTTTACTTTAAGTTCTCTGGATTCAGGGTTTGCTTACAAGGGACTGAGGCAATTGCTTGCAAAGTAAAAGATTCCTCTGAATCTTTATCTTTGACCCAAACTCCCTTCTGAACACTTGAACTTTCTATCAGCACACCTACCACAGATCTCACTTACACATTCCACAGCTATTTCAAACTACACTTGCCCGAAATAGAATTTATTCTCTGTTCCTAGAAATGTGTTCTTCCTTCGACAATACCTATCACTATCCAAGTCAGCCACCTGAGTAGGCGTGTGAACAGCCTCTCGCAAGCTTCCTTGCTCCATATTGATATCGATAGTTGCCTGTTTCCAGTGGTTGCACTTGGTGTGTTTACATTAGCCCACCAGTTTGCATTCAATGACTGTTGTCTCCATCTAAGATAACGCTACCTCCATTTTATCGATGAGGAAACTGAGGTGATTGCAAAAATAGCCTAACTTTTGCCTTGTTGCAGCGCCTCTTCAGTCTGTCCTCCACGTGGGGCCTGACTCATCTTTTATACATGCAGCTCTGATGGTGGTGTTCCCTTCCTTAACAAGCTCTCTGGCACCCCCTTTGTTCTCTGATGCAGCTCAGACTTTAGTGAGAGATACCAAGCACCTTGTCATTCCAGCTACTCTACCTGCTTCCCTCCCTACCACCATAGTCTAGCAGTGCCAGCTACTGCCCGCCTTATGAAATGCACATTTTCCCTAGACTCATTCAGCTCCTTATTTATCCTTATTTATTCCACAAATACTTATGGGGAGCCCATGTTCTGGCAGAATTGTTCTCCGTACTGGTGATACAGCTGTGAGCACGTAGCTACAGTCCTCTGCTCTCACAGTGTTTGCATTCTAGTGGAGAAAGCTGACTATACCCAGGCAAATAGCTAAGTAAATATTGTGCCACAGTTCTCAGTGCTGTGTGGAGACATAAAGCAGGGGCAAGGAAAGAAAGGGTGAGAGGAGGATCCTATTTTATGTGGGATTGTCAGGTCAGTCATTTTGCAAAGATGTTTGCGTGGGAGCTTGTGTGGACAGTATGGAGAACATCAAGGAGGTTGGTGTGCCCAACATGGTAAGCCGGGAGGAAAAAGAGGGAAGAGGGGGTTTCTAATATAGCAAGAGTCTATTATGGAAAGTCCTTATACCTTGGCAAACACTTTGATTTTACTTGAGGGGTGATAGGAAGCTGCTGGAAGTTTGAGGTCAGGGAGTGATAGAATCTGATGGATTTTTTTTTTAAAGATTTATTTATTTGTTTATTTATTTATTTATACATACATACATACATACATACAAGCACCGGGTATAGCCAGAAGCACGGGAGGGTGAGAGAATTCACCAGAGCCAGAGAGGGGAACAGAGCAGGCAGAAGGACTGAAGTACACTGCTGAGGGGAGCAGCGGGCAGCAGGAGAGGTCTGCGCGCCATGTGGGACCCTCCTCTGGTGGCCGGGGAGCAGCTCGGGATCGAACCTGTGCTGCAGAGGCTGCGGGCAGCTTCGCAACCCAGCGCTCAACCACTGCGCCATTGGGGAGGCCCAGAATCTGATGGATGTTTTAAAAGGATCATGCTGATAGCTGTGCAGCTGTTGAACAGACGAGAATGGAACCAGGGAGTCAGCATAGGGGGGGCCTGTGCTTCTCTGCTCTCATTTCAGGACATCCCCATGTCCATTCTCCACCCCTGCTTCATCTTTGGTCACCACTGTCCAGCTTCCTACATCCCTCTCAGGCATATATCTGTGCAAAACACTTTCTTAATTCTCTTCTCCATCCTTCTGCCACAGAATTGTATCTCACAGTACTTATTCACTCTATTTTGCAATTATTTAAGCTGTGTCTGGCACTACTGACTGTGAACTCCTCAGGGATAGGATTTATCCTTATATTTACTTGTATTTCTAAATCCCTGACATGGCACCTGATTCTTCACAACAATCTACTGGGTTTGATGAATGAACGAATGAATGAATGAACAAATGAACTGTTTGTTTAGTGTTAGTCAACACTAAATATGCACATGCTTGTTTGATCAAATGAAAAGAAACTTTACATGATTCACTTTAGTCAAAATGGGCTATGTATGCATAGGCCAACTTTATTATTTTTTTAAAGGAGAAGATGTAACTTTTTGGTTCACTTAGTGTTCAAGATTTTTTTTAAGATTTATTTATTTATGCATACAGGCCAGAGGCGTGCGCGGTGAGAAGATTTACCAGAGACGGAGTGGGGAACACAATAGGCAGACTGACTGAAATACACTGCTGAGGGGAGCAGCGGGTGAGACAGGAGAGGTCTGCTGCGCCATGTGTTCACCTGTCTGGCCGGGGATCAAACACATGTTGCAGTGGCTGCAGAAAGCTTCATAGTGCTGCGTCTCAACCCCTTGCGCCACTAGGGAGGCCCTTGTGTAGGCCAACTTTAGAATATACTATGCAGATGTGAAAGCATCTGATTTCAGGTATCCTTGTGGAAAACTTGACTGTGGAGTCAATGGAGTAACTTCTTCATTACACTGCCACCCTTTAGAAAGAGCACCAGGGTTTTAGCTCACTTACCAACCTTTGTTGATTTTCATCCCCATTCATAGTGGGCACAGGACCAGCATACTTAAATCAGCCTGTATCAGCCAAACAGAACCAGAAATCACATTTTTTTGTTTCATGTTGTCAAGGACTTCTGTAAAACTCACTTCAGCTTTATGAGTGTGGAGGATGACTTATGGCTTTTCAGGTTACTCATTTACTGAATAACCTTCAATTGGTGTTCTGTATGTCCTTGTTGGACTTAAAATAAACCTGATAGAAGAAAATCCTTCTTTCATTTAATTTTTTTTACACAAATGACTGAAAGGTGATTTATTTGATGAATAAGTTAAGTCGATTATAGGTTTCCTATAACTAAAAATATTCTTTAATGCATTTAAAATGATGTGATTTGTTAAAGAAAAACATTTACCTGCAACTTTTAATGGCCCATCAGCAAGTGGATTTGAGCAGCTCTAAGACAGTTTCCATCAACAATACTGATCACTGGGCATCCCTTGTAGTCAATGCTCTTCCAGTGTATTGGTAGACACAGAAGAGTAGAGGAGGCCACATTCTGTCTTTCATTCTATACCTGCTATGTCTGAAATTTGTTCCTAATCACATATGATCATTGAACACTTGAAATGTGACAAATATGGCTGAAAAACTGAATTTTAATTTAATTATAATTGAATTAATTTTAAAAACTGACACTCATTCAGCTGCTAGAAAAATTCTAAATATATTTGGAACAACTTGGGTCCATGGATTTGCTTTCTCAGCTATGAATTTTATGAACTATAAATACAGATCTGATGTAAATTTAGTATACCAATTAAGATATTTTATACACACTGATTTTGAAGACTTTACTACAAAAGGATGCAAAATACATCATTATTGGCTTTTTATACTGATTACATGTTGAAATAAAAATATTTTGGATATGTTGGGTTAAAATACATTAGAATTAATTTCACCATTTTTTAATTTTTAAAGATTTATTTTATTTATTTATGCATACAAGAACTGGGGTATAGGCCAGAGGTGTGAGGGGTGAGAGGATTCGGTGAGAGGATTCACCAGAGACTGAGTGGGGTACAGAACAGTCAAATTTACTGCAATACACTGCTGAGGGAAGCAAGAGGCGAGACAGGAGAGGTCTGCTGTGTCATGTGGTTTAGCAACCTGGCTGGGGATCGAACTCGTCAGTGGCTGGTGATAGCTTGATAGCACTGAGACTAACTCCTGCACCACCAGGGAAGCCCACTTTTTACTTTTCAATTGTGACTATTAAAAATTTGTAAATGAAACATGATTTACATTTTATTTCTACTGAGCACTTCTTTTAGATTGTGCTGGGGGTGCCCATTCCCTCTTTGTTAGCCAAATCCTGTTCTAAGTTAGATCACATAGCTTGGATGGGACAAAATGATGCATCAGAGACCCTGGCTTTCTGATCCCATCTATTTAGATCAGAGTCAAACAACTAGGATTGAGAACCAGTGTGTTATGTTTAATTACTTGCATGGTCCCTTGATGTGGATTATGTCTTTATGGAGATAAATAAAATATCAAAAGAGCTCCAGCACCCCTTCTGGAAAATTCCTTAGGCTGGGCCAGGCACATTTCTCACCTAAGATTTTGAAATCAGGACATGCTAGGAAGACATTGTTGAATGTGCAGCTCTAAGGCAATGCATCAGAGATAAATTCATGGTAACCTGAAACCTTTCTTGAATCAGAGGCTTGAAGAGGCTGCCATATACAATGTGGAGTGGGCCTGCATAGGGATTTCTGTTTCTTAAAGAAAATGATTTACACACACACACACACACACACACACACGCACACACGCACACATACATGCACACACACACTTAGGGAAACGAACATTTGTAAAAATAAAAAGAAGTCCTCAAAATTGTGATCATTTTGAAATAAATGCATATATTGATTTAATATGTTGTACACTGAAACTAATGTTATATCTCAATAAAAAAAAACACTGAAAACAGAGGTATATATAGGAAGCATGTACTAGAGTATGTATAGGAAAGTGGGGGGAATGTGTTAAGAGATGGGCTAGAACAGTAGTTCCCAAAGTATGCTTTGGGATTTACAGGGGGACCCTGAAGACCTTTTCAAAGGGGTCTCCATAAGGTTAAAATTGTTTTCCTAATAATACTAAGCCATTGTTTGTTTTTATTGCTCTGATTCTCTCCTAAATATATAGTAGAGTTTTCCAGAGACAACATGGTGTGTGATGTAATAAAAGATTAAATGCAAAAGCAGATTCAATAACCCAGCTCTTTTGTGTTAAATCACACATTAAGGAGATTTATAAAAATGTCAAACAATGCTATTTTTCTCACCAGTTTGATTCTGGAAAATGCTGCTTTTTAAAAGCAAAACTATAATATTTATGCTAACATGTAAGTGGTTTACTAAATATTTTAAACTTTCTCCATTGTAATTTCTAATATATTAAGTATCAGTATATATAACCCACATAAACAAAAACTCTTAGCTGTTCTCAATAATCTTTAAGAGACGAAATGTTCCTGAGAAGAAAACAGTGAGATAAATCAGCAAAGAGCTCATTGATAGAGACCTGTTTTAGAGTTTCTCTGAAATTTTATTTTCTCTTTGTAACACCTGAGTCTCAAACTGGTCAAGCAAGAGTGTGAGTCCAGTGATTCTCAACCCTGACATCAAAATCAATTTAGGGGACTAAAATAAACATAGATTCCCAGGCTTCTGTCCCCAGATACTTGTTTCTGAAAGTCTGAGAGGAGACCAGAAATCTGTATTTAAAAAAAAAAATTCCCAGGTGTTTTTGTGTACAGTGTGGAAAGAGGAGCAAAGAAAAGACAATTTAATTACAGGGAGATGGGTTGCAAACCAGGGAGCCTGTGTGGCCTCGCTGTTGACCTTTGTCAAGCATCTCTGGGGTGCTCTGGGGGGAGGGGTGTGATGCCTATTGTTTAGGTCAGAGGGAGTTGCATGCATTGAGGTGACTTTTGCTCACCTGACTGCCTCCTGGACAGCCTGTGACTGCAGTCCTCTGAGCTAGCCTGGGTTCATTCACAGCTTCTCAAAGTCAGGTCTTGAAACAACAGGAACATGCCCGAGTTGAGAATTAGAAATGATGAGATGCTGCAAACGTGAGCCAGTCTTTGCTCTTTCTTTCTAGAGTTTTAATTATTTTTTTTTAAATTTGAAAGATTTATTTATTCATGCATACAAGAACTGGGGTACAGGCCAGATGTGCGGAGGGTGAGAGGATTCACCAGAGACAGAGTGTGGAAAAGAACAGGAAGACTGACTGAAATACACTGCTGAGGGGAGCAGTGGATGCAACAGGAGAGGTCTGCTGCGCCATGTGGGCATCTCCCCAGCTGGCCGGGATCGAACTGATGCTGTAGAGGCTGTGGACAGCTTCATAGCAGTGGAATCAACCTCCTGTGCCACCAGGGAGGTCAGAATTCTTTTTTTTAAAGGTTTATTTATGCATATCAGCACTGGGGTGTAGGCCAGAGGTGTGGTGGGGTGTTGAGAGGATTCACCAGACACAGAGTGGGGAGCAGAACAGGTGGATCTAATGAAATACACTGCTAGGGGAGCAGCAGGAGAGACAGGAGAGGTCTGCTATGCCAAGTGGGTTAACTCCCTGGCCAGGGATCGAACTCTTGCCACAGTGGCTGGTGATAGCTTGACAGCACTGAGACTTAACCCCTGTGCCACCAGGGAGGCCCACTAGAGTTTTAATTCTTTTAAAAATATTCTCAGCACTGAAAGTGGCCTCTGAAGCTAAGGCTTGTGATATAGTAACTCTTATATTCATTTCAAGAGGTTAGACTGGAACGTGTCATTTGTATAGCAAACCAGCAGTTTTTCCCTGTGACGTGTGGCGGTATCCTTGTTTCCTTAAAGGAGGCGAGAACCCTTCTCACAGCAATTCCTTGCAGGCACCTACTGATTTCTTCTGAGGGTTTAAAGAGCGTAATGTTTATCTCCTCCTCACCCTGACTCTGTACGCAGGGAAGAATAGGGAGAGTTTGTGTGGAATTATCTTTTCATTTCTTCTCACTGTGGGGTGATTTGCTGAGGTGGATTATGGGTTTATTTTGGCTCTCCAGAATGTGTCCCTTTATTAGCTTTCTTGTGGATACAGACTCTGCCCTTCTGGACATAGGGATAATTAATATATGACACAGGCCTGTCCATTCATACTATCCAGGCCTTCCAACAGGGCCACCATGTAGCACTGCTCTAGTTGCTCCAGATGCTGCCTTTGACATCGACAACCTTGCTCTGGGAATTGAGTCCCGGAGGCAGGCATGTGACACAACAGGAACTGTTTCTAGAATTAATTTATGGAAGTGAAGAGATCTCTTTCCAGTTCTGGGTAGGATGCTGGGAAATGGAATTCCTGTCTGCCTTCAGGATGTTGGAGAAAATTTTGTGAACATACTCAGCAGGAAATACAGATGAAAGATTGGGAGAGAACAGCCCTGGTAACTTAGTTTGAGCTCCTGGATCCAACATAACCTGAAGTGAGACCTATTTTTCAACTCATCAATTCTATGAGTCAGTCAGTGAATTTACTATTTTTATCAAGCAAGTCAAGCATGTTCACACAGACAAGTGGATCTATGCAACTTGGGTGGGATGTGGGTGTCCAGAGAAAAAGAAAACTGACATATTAACTGATCTAAGTGCATAAGAAACCACTTGAGCCAGTTTTCCAGGCATTTGTCTCCTCAGTGAATACATTTTGGTCCGGCCACAGTCCTGCACCATAGGATATGGGATATGCTTGGGATACATATAAGAAAATGTGGCATATTTTAGAGATGTCTTCATGGATTCATCTCCAGCAAGGAAAACAAAAAAAGAATATATTCAATCTGGACTACATCAAGCTTAAAACTTATGCAGAGTGAAAGAAACTGTCACTAAAATAAAAAGACACCCTACTGAATGGGACAAAATATTTGCACACCATGTATTAGACAAGGGGTGGTATCCAAGATCTACAAAAACTTCATACAACTTAGCAAAAAGGAAATAAATAACCCAATCAAAAAAAGGTAGAATGAAATAGACATTTCTTCAAAGAAGACATCCAGGTAGCCAACGGGTACATGAAAAAATACTCATCATCACTTATACTCATGGAAAATCAAAACCACAGTGAGATACCACCTTACACCTGTGAGAATAGCCCATATCAAAAAGAACATAATCAACAAATGCTGGGGAGGGTGTGGAGAAAAGGAAAACTGTTGGTGGGAATGTTGACTGGTCCAGTCCTCCATAGCAAACAAAGTGGAAGTTCCTCAAAGATTAAAAATGGATGTAACATGTGACCCTGCTATCCCGTTCCAAGTGTCTACCCAAAGAATACAAAAACAGTAATTCAAAAGGAAATATGCATGCCTTTGTCATTGTAGTACTATTTACACTAGCCAAAGCTATGACAGCAACCTAAGTGCTCTCAAAACTGATAATCGGGAAACCTCCCTCGTGGCACAAGGCATTAAGACACAGCACTGTGAAGCTATCCACAGCCACTGCAGCATGAGTTTGATCCCTGGCCAGGGAGGTGACCCACATGGTGCAGCAGACCTCTCCTGTCTCTCCTGCTGCTCCCTTCAGCAATGAGTTTCAGTACAGCTGCCTGTTCTGTTCTCCACTTTGTCTCTGATGAATCCTCTCACCCCCCTCATCTCTGGCCTGCACCCAGCTCTTGTATGCATAAATCAATAAATCTTAAAAAAACCCTGATAATTGCATCAGAAAGATGTCACACACATGCATGCACACACACACATACATGCTTGAATACTACCCAACTATTAAAAATGACAAAGTCAGATAACTAACTCCATGGGAAAGATCCTTTCGTATTATAAATCAGCAAACTTATGTAAATATATGCAACATTTACAAATATGTGAACAATAAAGATGTATAATTGGATAAATTATAAAGATCAATGGAAATATTAAAGCATGGGGTGCTTACAAACAAGGCAAATTCTTGCACCCACAACATGGATGGAACGAGAAGGTATTATGTGAAACAAAGTACTCAGAAGGAGAAAGGCAAATATTGAGTGGTGTCACTTATATGTGGAATATAGAGAGACAAAACTAAGGACTAGATGAAGCCAAACCAATAAGAAACCCTTGAGACTGAGCTGAAGAACTGAGGCTACCAAAGGAGCAGGGGAGGGATAGGAAGAGGAGGGAGCCCACTGTTCTGTGGTGGAGGGCTACCTCGCTTTTGTGATGGGTGTGGTATTGTAACAACCCGTGAAGGGGGAGATTCTGTACATTCAAAACACAGACAATATAAACCAATGTTACTTCAATAAAAGAAGCTGCTGCTTACTTGGGGCAGTCTTGTTAATTTCAGTTCTGTTGTTTGTAGGTAAGAGGTTTAATACAAATATGATTATTTATGACAAAGGAAAGTAAAGCATGGTTACCACTTGAAAATTTAATGTCGATTTAAAATAAGAAGGAAGACAATTTGTATAATTCTTTAAACTTTGCTTTTGAAAAATATTTACAATGTAGTATCTATTTTATATTGTGTATGAATGATCACATATAAGTATGGTATTGTTTTGTGAAGATGTCATCATCTATCAAAACAACTCCTGTAATTTGTTCATTTCATATAGCTGATTACCTTTATTTCATTCCTAAATTATTGTTGTGTCAAGATTCATTTCATGCATTTTGTTACTATTTTACTTTTTTTTTTTTACCTTGAACTATCTATTGTTAGGCTTTGTATACTACTTAGATTAATTTATAAAGCATAGTAACAATTTTTCCCTATCTATTTTGTGAGTACTTTCTACTGAATTTTCACTTCCTTTTATGCTTGTTTTGCCATTAAAATGCCCTTTTTAATTTCACTGATTTTTAAAACCAGTAACATAATATAGCTTATTGTAAAGCAACTGAATGATGTTTGTGGTGCATTTACAACTCCTACGGTGCTGTTAGAACATGTGAAAATATTCTTTCTGTCCTATCGAGTGATTAATCATATATGACTGTTGGCTAGTACAACTGAGAAAGTAAATATTTACTTTAATTTAAATTTAAATAGCCATTTTCAGCTAGTAGCCACTGTATTTTTTCCAGTTGTATTGAGATATAATCGATATATACCATACTGTTATTTTTAGGTGTATATATAGCATAATGATTTGATATATATTGAGGAATGATCCCCATAATAAATTTTGTTAATATCCATCACCTCACATAGTTAGTTTTGTCTTCTTGTGATGAGTCCTTTTAAGATTTATTCTTTTATAAGCTTTCACATGTACAGTACAGTGTTGTTAACCACAGTCAGCATGCTGTGTGTTACATGCCCAGGACTTATTTATCTTGTAATTGCAAGTTTTTACTTTTTGGCCAGTTTCACCCATTTCTAACCCTCACCCTTTCCCCTGATGACCGCTGGCAACCACCAGTCTGTTCTTTTTATTTATATACCAGTTAAGTTTTTTGGGAATCCATGTATAAGTGAGATGAAACGGTATTTTGTCCTTGTCTGACTTACCTCACTTAGCATAGTGTCTTCTGATTCCATTTATGTTGTTGCAAATGACAGAGTTTTCTTCTTTCTCCTGGCTGAATAATATCACATTGTGTATTTACACCACATTCTCTATCTGTTCATCTATTGATGAGCATGTAGGTAATTTCCACATCATGTCTTTTGTAAATAACATGGCAATGAACATGGCATACAGATATCTTTTCAAGTTCATGATTTCATTACTTCCCAAATGGTGGTCACTAGATGTTTGTTACTCTACTTTGCCTTGGAGCTTAACTGGAAAAAGTTTCATATTAAGTTGAGCAGGAAGATATAACAGAAGGCAGGTTTGTTGTTCTGGGTCTCGAGTGAAAGTCAGGCTTTCTCAGTTCCAGAGGCTGAGGGATTTGGCAAATCACCTTGCAAAATCACCTCGTGTCCATATCTCTGAAACAGAATACATTCTAATGTAGAGACTATATAGCATGTTTTGGTGTCAAAGAGCTGCACTGGAGAATTGCTTTCACTGCAACATGGGGTCCCGCATTTACTTGCCTCGTTTGTCTAATAGCCATGTTGATATACTTTTCTGTGGTTTAGAAGTCCACTTCCCAGTTCATAGATTGAGGGGGAGTGTTAAAATGTGTTTTGTCTGGTGTAGATCTTCTGCTCCAGTGCCACAAGGCGAACTGACCCTTTGCAAGTTCTCTGCTGGGGTGCTCTGGGTGGCCACCTGGAGGGTGACTGTGGAATTACACCCCATTCCTCTGCCTTGGCGAGAAGGTAGGAGGTGACACACTGCCACCTGGTGCTTGAGTGACATCCAGACCATTAGAAGTCCTGGTTTGTCACATTATCACATCAGAATCTCAAAATAATTAAGCAGCGAAATAAGCAGTGAAGTTATGATATGAACCTTATTCCTGTTTTTCAGATGAGCAAATGGGTGCTAAAAATCACATAGTGAGTCAGAGGGAGAGCTGAACTTGAAACTGGCTCCACTGACTTCACCTTACCATGTTTCATTTCCCACTAGATCCTGTGGCCACCAGCGGTGCATGAGACACCCATTTAACCTGTCTCATCACCGAGGTGCCCCTAAGCGTGTGTGTATGCATGGAACTGTATTTGAGGGTGATTTGGGGAGAATGAGACATAGTGGGTGAAGGCTTGGTTTAAAACGATCAAATGAGAGGTCATAAATATAATAAGTGAAATTGTGATTATGACATTGAAACACCCCATCAGTTCAGCCCAAAGAAGTGTAACAGCCAGATGCTTCGGTTAAATAGTCAAGACTATTTCAACGCTAGTATTTGAACAATCATTTCATCAAATTCTAAATGCCTACACTGGTTGTTATTACTTTAGGGGTCTCATTTCCTTGTTAGCACTGGGCTGAGACAATGAATGACATACTCCTGTGTCTTTCAGCAATCCTAGCACTGAAAGCAGTATTGAAAGTAAGTCTTCATCTTAAATAGCAACACTAATTGATTGGTAGCGGCTCTTTGGAGAACTCAGCTACATTGAGAAGGACTTGAGGGGTTTGGGGCTCCATAGGAAAGCATGCCACTCACTGATTAGTGTTGTCTGCATGAGTAGTATTAGATTATTGTGTCTGTAAGGGCAGGGATTGCTTTAGGACTGTTGTATTTACTGTTAGTTCCCACAGCTAGCTGGTGTCCTGAGCAGAGCACTTCAATATTTGTTAAAGGAATGAGCATTAGAGGAGAGGAAATGATGGCACGAGGGTCAGGCATTTGCCATCCTTGGCATGGAGATCAAAACACAATGAGAAGCCCTCGGAAACATTGCAGAAAAGCCCCACATGAGCACTCGGTCTCCCTGTATTTAGCAACTTGTTTCTATGTCCCTTCCTTGCCCTTCCAAGCCTGCGGAAAGGACAGGTGGTGCTTGTCCTTGCGTGGTGCTGCGAAGTGCTCAACTGTCGTCCTCACAGGACGGGGATGCTTTGAATATCCAGCTGCTGTTTAGTCCCTGTAACTTGTGCCTTCCTGGTTCTTCTCCCCTCAGGCGCCTGAATCACTTCACCAAAATTCCTTCGGCCATTTAAGGTAACATTCACTGGTTCCAAGGATGCAGGTGTGGACATATTTGGGAGCTCGTCATTCAGTCTACCACAGATTAACATGTCCAGATGGGAAGACTCTCCTCTTTGGCAGAGTATCTCATGGCAATTCTGTTTCATTGTGTTGTCTTTCTTCACTGACTTCCTTACTCTTCAGAAACCTATGTTGAAGTGAAAACTAATGTATAGTCAGTGTAGAAAGTTTAAAACCTAATTAAGAATATAAAAACACATAGCATTTAGCACTATCACCCAGAGGTCACTTACATTTTGGAGAAAGCTATGCACCCACATGAGCAAAACTCTGTAAATCACTAACACCCTATAATAGTTTTTAGAAGTTATAATTTTTTCTAGATGGCCCCCAAATATTCATCTTAGATCCTGCAAAGAATCACTCATCTCATTCTAATAAAAACATGAGGAACAGAGGGGTCAGATATAGCAAATGACTTGTTCAAGGTCTCATATAAGGGAAGAACTAGATTAGGAAATAGATCCCCTGGATCCCAGTTCTGTGTTCCTTCTCTTTATCTATGCTAGTTTTCTCTTCAAGGGAGATACTCATCAATTGTAATTGATTAACTCATTTTTAAATTATGAAATTAGAAAACAATAATAAATACCTCACCTGTGCAGGTAATTTTGCTAAGTTTTGAGAATAAGATAGGTATCATAATCACTGTCTTCACAAAAATTAGTGTGTTAGGAAGCAGACATGTAAGAAAACTATTAGACTCTGGTGTCATCCCTGCAGCCATGGAATCACATGCAAGGTACAGCGAATCAGGGACGGCTTCTTGGAGGATGATTTTGATTGCACAAAACTGAAAAAAATTCAAATCAAATTGTTTAAACAATAAAGGTCAGGAATAATGGTTGCTTGCTTGAGTCCTGGCTTGATCTAGCATTTTAAGTCCCTAGTTTTTGCACTCTTATTTTCTTGACTCTGCTTCTTCAGTGTTGTTGCTTATCTTGGAAATAAATCCTTTTAGTGTCTAAAGTGTCTGACAGCACATAATGGGGCATGTGCTCCAAGTTCAGCGCTGCAGGGGAGAAGGAGACCATAGCTCCCCATTCTGGGAAAATTCTTGAGGTTTCTTCTGCCTGCGCTGCTGAGGTCTTGTTTTCTCCTAAACCTAGATGGGGGGCGGGGGTGTATACTGACTGATGAAGCGAGACAAGATCTAGCTCCAGAGTTGAGGCTGAGGTCAATGTCACAAAACCGTGGTGGGAGGGGGACAATGTCGAGAAGGCTTGAGTTCTCATGGGGAATCCAGAGCACTGTTCAGGAGGGAGAGGGACATGGATGCTGGGTAATAAGCAGTCGGTGTGTCCAATCAGCTGTCTCAGAGTTGTCTGCAGGATTAAAGACGAAATGAATAGAAAGCATTTAGCACAGTGCTTGGTGTATAGGAAATGCCTGATTAATATCAGCTTAACATTTTAGTTATTATATTATTGTTCTCTCTCAAGTGCGTGTATACAATATTTTTAAATACTCTTACCCCCAAATGATACGTATATAGCACAGAAAAAGTAGAAGTTACAGATAAGCAACGTGAGCCCCCATGATCGCATTCCTCTTACAGGGTGGAGGCGGGCTCACCACAGTCTTTTTGCTGACAGAAAACTGGGATTCTTGGTGGGACTATGACTTGCCAAAAGTTCATGTGGTGGCAGGACATGTGCCAGACCCAGGCCCCTGGCCCCCAGCCCAGCTGTCTTTTCCCCTTGATTACTCTGCTCTCATTAGCTGTCTGGCCTTCCCCAGGTGCCTTTGTAGAACTGGACTTGGCAGCCAAAGTGACAGTGATATATGGCCCTGGGAGTCCCTGGGAGGGGTACTTTGGAGCCACTGTGAGCATGCAGGTTAAAGGGAGCCACAACAGCTGGAAGCCTGTGGAAGCTTCCATCTGGAGAAGTGCTGTCTGCCACTCTGTCCCTCAGTGTGCCCTTTCTGCTGTCATAATCTGCCTCAAACCTGTCATAATACAGGAAGCCACCAATTAGGGAGGCCACTTCCAGCTGTTCTGTACCATGCCCACTTTATAGAGATACCCTCCCACATTCCCCCGATGTTTCCATTAGGGAGGGAAGGGTCTCCATTATAAGATTGCTCCCTGATGCCAGCAGGACACGAGAAAGCCAAATTTATGTCCGAAAACTGAAATCAGTTATTGCTGACAACAGTAATAATGGTGCCTTGAACATGACCTAGTTTATTGCTTAGCACCTGGTCTGAGTTGATAAATTCTTTTTGAGGGATTGACGGGTCATGTAGGCGTGTGAAGGGAAAAAGAGTAGTAGAACGGTGGTAGATTGAGAGGGAAGATGAGAGAGAAGGAGAAGGAGAGAGGAATAAACACATTTATGTTCATTTAATACCAACGCTCATTATTACCAAGAACAGTTGCTGCCATTTATTAAATGACAGGCACTGGGATATGCATTTTATTTATTTTTATCAATCAAAATATTTATTGGGGTATGCATTTGAAATATACCTTCTCTAATCTTCACCACAGCTATACAAAATAAATGTTATAATCCCTGTTACAGTGATCAGAAAATCAGGGCCCTGAGAAGCTAAGTAATTACCTTAGGCCTCACAGCTAGAAAATGGAGAAGCTGAATTCAAAGCTCATTCTGTCCGATTTCAGAGTTCAAGCCCTTTGCACGTTGAGCTGCTTCTGGTTTATCATACAAGGCTGGTATCTTTCAGTTCTTTATCAAAGGGCTGATGAGTTCACCTGAATACTGATGGAAAGTGGATTTAAATTCTCATTTGGATTAGATATGAAAAATGGAGGGTTCCTAAGATAGGAACCTGGAGATGATGGGGCAGGGAGGCGGAGGGGTGTGTGTGCACTTAAGTATGATTCTTTTTTTTTTTTTTAAAGATTTATTTATTTATTTATACAAGCACTGGGTACAGTCAGAAGCGCGGGAGGGTAAGAGAATTCATCAGAACCAGAGCGGGGAGCAGAACAGGCAGAAGGACCGAAGTACACTGCTGAGGGGAGCAGCGGGCGGCAGGAGAGGTCTGCGCGCCATGTGGGACCCTCTGGTGGCCGGGGAGCTGCTGGGGATCGAACTGGCGCTGCAGAGGCTGCGGGCAGCTTCGCAACCCAGCGCTCAACCACTGTGCCACTGGGGAGGCCCTTAAGTGTGATTCTTAATTGTGTCTGCCATGGTTGCAGCCTATATCTGTAATAATATTTTATTAATTGTGGTCCTACATCTCTGCTGGCAGCCTAGTGTAATCCTGAGGCAATAGGCTAGAAAGTGACTAATGAGAATAATTTCTTGATCGATGAGCCTCTTCTTTCCAGATTTAAAAGGGCTTTGTTGAAATGGTAGAGTCTCATTTTCACACTGTATATTCAATGCCTCGCTACAAAAACCCTAAAACAAAGAGGCATTCCTGATAGGAAGAGGACAGTCTCTGGAGCCAGCCTAGACTTTCTGCCCCAGTTCTCTAAGCTGGACTAGGCCAGCCGAGCTCCAGGATGTAGCTGCTTCCAGAATCCGCCAATACCCAATGTGGCTCTGGGCCGTTGATTCCAGGTGCCTTCCCCTGTGCTTTCTCGCTCTCATCCTTCGCTTGCACACATCTCTATCTCCACTGAATCACCACTAAGTAATTGTACCCCTACTATGCGCCCAGCATACATCTCTCTTGGCCAACAGCCAAGCCTTGTCTAGGGCCTCTTAGAGAAGTGAGGTACATGGAAGCGATTGCCTGCTTTGGAGAGTTAATTCGAGGCACCAATCAAGACTTTCTGCCTTAATTCTTTTTTTTCTTTCCATACAGCATCATGCCAGCACCTACTGTGTGTGAGGTATTGTGCCAAGAGACACCTATATAGTAGAGAGCAAATCTAAACATGCCCCTGTTCTTAAGTAGCTTATAGTCTAGTGAGGGTAGAATTAAATAATAACTCCAACATGAAATCATAATACTGAGAAGCATCATAAAGTAGAAGTTCATGGGACAGAGAGAAAGGACCCTGTGGGGACTGGCCTAATCTGGCAGGTTAGAGACAGTTTCTGTGGCTATGGGTAGAGGAGCTGAGATATAAAGAGTAGGAATTGCCAAGAGACCATACTCCAGAGAGATGGAGCAGCATCATGGGAATGTATTAGCTTCTTATTGCTATTGTAACAAATTACCACACAGGTAGTGGCTTAAAACAACACAAATCTATTGGCTTTATTTCTGGAGGTAAGAAGTCCAAAACGGGTCTCGTGGGTCTCATAGCCAGGGGCTGCAAGGCTGCATTCTCTCTGGAGGCTCTGGTGGAGAACCTATTCTTGTCTTTTCCAGCCCCCAAGCAACCCACATTTCTGAGCTCAGGGCTCTATTCTTGCATCCACTAATGTCTGTTATTGTTACCACCTGTCACATCTCCTCTGATTCAATACTTCTGGCTTCCCTCATCATTATCTCCAGCCCTCCGATTTCAGTGTAAGAAAAGTTAGAAACGTGTTCAGATAATCTGGGATAATTTCTCCATCATGAGATCCTTAAGTTAATTGCATCTGCAGAGATCTTTCTGGCAGGTAAGGCAATGATTTACAGATTTCAAGGACAAGGGTGTGGACAGCCTTGTGGGGGGTCAATTTTCTGCTATAAGGAGGCCGCTTGTTGTTCAGATACACCCACATACTTGATTTGTCTGTACCTAGCGAGGGGAAACTGGAGTGTTGAGCAGTGGAGCTAGTGGAGATTTGTCAAGTTTGTGACCAACTACCCTTTTTGGTATCTTTCTCACCTCTGGGGAATTTTCATGCACTCCACCTTCCTGCACTAGACACTAGAAGACCCTTTTTGCCAACTTCCCTGGCAGCCAGTACTCAGCCCTGGTTGAGGTTCCGGTATTCAGAAGGAGCAGGTGGGTGTGGTGGCAGCAGCAGTGGCTTTAGGAGCAGTAGGGGGAAGGTTCTGGTGTACAATGCTCAGCAAAGAAGGGGTGAAGTGGTCCCTGTGCATGAGGGGTGAGATGAAGAAGGGCTTCCTGGGAGCTGTCCCGATGAGGTTGGTTGTTGTACCTGGCAGTGGAACCTCTTGTCTCTCCTAGGCGTCCTTGGAGTTACCAAATATCCTCCAATACATTTGTTTTCTGTCTTGTCCAGCTGCAGTGGCTCTGTTGTGGGCAACTAAGACTCCTAACTGCCCCAAGAAACCAGTCTCTGGAAAGCTCTACAAATCCTGGTGGGGTTTTTTTGTTTTTCAAAGATTTATTTATTTTTATACAAGAGCTGGGGTACAGGCCAGAGGTTGTGGGAGGGTGAGAGGATTCACCAGAGACAGAGCGGGGAGCAGAACAGGAAGACGAACCAAAATACACTGCTGAGGGGAGCAGTGGGTATGACAGAAGAAGTCTGCCGTGCCATGTGGGAATCTCCCTGGTCGGCCGGGAATCGAACCTGCGCTGCAGAGGCTGCGGACAGCTACACACCCACTGCGTTCAACCTGCTGCACCACTGGGGAGGCCTTCCTGGTGGGGACTTTGATCTTTACCCTATAACAATAGGAATTTACATAACATTTTACTTAAAAGCTTTGGGGGAGAGTGACATATTCAAATCCATCCAAGTATATTCATCACCCCAATATATTCTGGACTGGTAAAATATCGTTAGCTATGGTGCAGCAGCCCGCATTTTCCGTACCACATAGGTTAGTTGTAGTTGGTGGGGTGTTTGTTCTGACAGAGACATAGATGTGGTTTTGGAGGTAGAGCGGCCTTGGGTTTACAGCAGCACTTCCCAACTTTTTTTTTTAAATTAATTTTTCCCGGAGGGGGCGGAGCAACATGGCGGCGAGGAGACGCTGCGAGTAGATCTCCCATTAAAAAAAGTGAATAGGAGAAAAGCGGCAGGTCCCAGTGAGACTGGGACACGGAAGATAAACGGGTGACGCCAGCGAACTGCCCGAAGAAGAAGTGGCCATAAAAGAGGACTAGAAGGGAGGGAAGCGCAGAACCCTGCTCCCCTCCCCGCCCACAGAGGCGGCACTCTCCGACCAGCAGAGAGGAGGAAACAACAAACAAAACGGCCAACAAGAACAAACGACGCAGCAAGCGGACTGTGAGTGGAAAGGAACTATTGCAGCCACCACACCCGGGAACGGGAGCTGAGGCGAACCCTGCAGGATTCGCCGCGCAGCGGCGACGGCTCCGGGCGCCATTAGAGAAGAACAAAGACCCCGGGAGACGCGCACACAGCCCGGCTGCCGTAAGCTGGCGCGGGAAGCGGCTCGCTCGGCGCGCTTGAAAAGCAAGTGCAGACCTGGGATCGCGGCTGCCCGGTCCCCGCGCCTGCGACCTAGCTTGCGGGGAGACGCGAGGAGGTCCTCACTGAGGTGAAGGTCCCTCCCTGAGTGAGCAGGAACCAGGTGCCCAGGTACGGGAGCGGTGCAAAAGGCGCCATTCCCGCGCCACTGAACTGGGCTACAGCCCGCGTCCTGGAACTGAGGGCTTTGAACTGAGACCCGGGGCACGAAAATTCGGGGCGTGGTTTCTCCACGACGGTGGGCCAGGCAGACACAGCACCCCAAAGCTGTTGAGGTGTACCCTACCATTCCCGCTCTGTTCTCTGTCCCGGGGTGGGGGGAGGCGAAAACAGCCCCCAAGGACAATAGGAGAGATCTCTGGGCGCCACCTAGCGACCAGGAAAAAAAAAAGTCACTAACACCCTATAAAACAGGACATTTCTTAAGACTGCTTGAAAGGGCAGGTTTCGGAGGACCCAGTGGCCAGCCGGGAAGTTATTCCACGCCAGGCCCCTTCCGACCAGCAGTCTGAGCCCACAGAGGGAGCAGGCACCCACGTCCGGGGCAGACCGGGTGCGCAGAAGAGTGTGCCTGAAACCGGAGGCGCAGGGACTGCATCCCGCTTCGCCATTTGAGAACAGGGATATTTCTTCAGTAAAAACTGCCTAAAACCAGCAGAAAGCTCCCCCAGAAGACAGAGATGGCTCCTGGAAGAGCCAGAGGGGAGCGGAGAAGTTCACCCAAGATGTCAGTCAGTCCGAGCAACACAGTGTCCCAACGCATACGACAAATTAGAAAACAGACAGTAGGGAGTAGAAGAACCACACGCAACCTAAAAACTCCTCAGGAAAGAAGCACACCACAAAAAGAAAACCACTCCCCAGATTGCAACGACAGCAACTTGGAAGAACTTCTGAGCCTTCCAGAAAGAGAATTTAAAATTGCCATGATTAAAAAGTGATAGATCAGAAGAAGGAAATTGAGTCCCTAAAGAGGGAAGTAAGAGAAATGCAGGAGATCAAAGAATTATGGAGGAACTAAAGAACTCTGGGAAAAGCAATGAAAGCAGAATAGATGAAATGGAAGAACGAATAAGTAATCTTGAAGACACAGAAATAAAAAGAACCAAAACAGAAAAGGAAAGAGAAGTACGAAGGAAAAAGAATGAAGAAAGACTTCGGGAACTATCTGACTCCATGAGGAAAGGAAATATAAGAGTTATAGGAATTCCAGAAGGAGAGGAGAGAGATGTAGGAACAGAGAAAATATTATGGATATAATTGAAGAGAACTTCCCAATGAGAAGAAGGAGCTGAAAATTGATATACAAGAAGCAAGAAGAACACCAAACTTCCACGACGAAAGGAAAAAACACAGCAAGACACATAATAGTAAAGCTCCCAAGAATCCAGGACAAGGAAAAAATAATGAAGCTGACAAGAGGGAAGAAACAGATAACATTCAAAGGAAAACCAATCAGGCTGACATCAGACTTCTCTGAAGAAACACTACGGGCAAGGAGAGAGTGGAGGGACATAGTCAACAGACTCCAAGAAAACAGATGCCAACCAAGAATACTCTATCCCGCAAAGCTCTCTTTCCTCCATGAAGAAAGGAATATGGACCTTCCCAGACAAAGAGAAACTCCGGAATTTCATTGCGACTAAACCCCCACTCCAAAAATACTACAAGGAATCCTAAAGCCAGAACCTCAGAGGGACGAATAACAACGAAAGAAGACCAAAAAAAAAAAAAAGTTATTAAAAGAATAATAAATAAAATCAAAGGAAAGACAAACATAATGGCAAATACAGATGCTAACATATCAATATTAACTCTAAATGTAAATGGACTAAACTCTTCAATAAAAAGACACAGAGTTGCAGCCTGGATTAGAAAACAAAACCCAACCTTTTGCTGTCTCCAGGAAACACATTTAGCTACAAAAGATAAAAAGAGGCTCAAAGTCAAGGATGGAAAACAATCCTACAAGCAAATGGGCCAAAAAAGAAAGCAGGAACAGCTATACTTATATCAGATAAAACAGACTTCAAACTCAAAAAAAAATAAAAAGAGACCCCAATGGTCACTACATTATGATTAAGGGGACAATAATTCAAGAAGAAATAACACTCATTACATATACTCACCAAACGAAGAGCACCAAAATATATCAGACAACTGTTGTCCTCTCTGAAACAGACATCAGAGAAAACACATATGTAGTGGGAGACTTCAACACACCACTATCAACAATGGATAGATCAACAAGACAAAAAATAAGTAAAGAAACTAAAGCTCTAAATAAGGACCTAGAGCATTTGGGCTTAACAGACATCTATAGAACACTAAACCCAAAAAAAACGGAGTACACATTTTTCTCAAGCGCACACGGATCATTCTCCAGGATCGATCACATACTGGGGCACAAGACAAACATCAACAGATACACCAAGATTGAAATCATACCACCATCTTTTTTTCTGACCACGAAGGCATCAAACTAGAAATAAATCATAAAAAGAAGGCAAGGAACTATCCTACCTCATGGAGATTAAAAGCCACATTACTGGAAGACCACTGGACTAACGAGGAGATCAAAGAAGAAATTAAAAAATTCTTTGAATTGAATGACAAGGAGGACACCAATATCCTAAATGTATGGGATGCAGCAAAAGCAGTAATAAGAGGAAAATATATAGCAATAGAAGCTCACATCAAAATCAAAAAAGAACAAGAAGAACTCAAAGAAACAACCTAATCTCGAAGCTCAAAGATCTAGAAAAAGAACAACAAAAACCCCAGAACCAGTAGAAGAAAAGAATAATAAAAACCAAAGCAGAAATAAATGAAATTGAAACTAAAAAAACAATCCAAAAGATCAATGAAACCAAGAGCTGGTTCTTTGAAAAAATCAATAAAATAGACAAACCTAGCCAGGCTCACAAAGGAAAAAAGGGAGAAAGCACAAATACACAGAATCATAAATGAAAGAGGAGAAATCACAACGGACACAGCAGAAATCAAAAGAATAATCAGTAACTACTATGAACAGTTATATGGAAACAAGTTCAACAATCTAGAGGAGATGGACAAATTCCTACAACTCTACAATCACCCAAAGCTAGATAAAGAAGAAATAGAACACCTAAACAGACCATTACAAGCAGCGAAATTGAAATGGTAATTAAAAACCTCCCCAAAAACAAAAGCCCAGGACCTGATGGATTTACAAATGAATTCTACCAAACATTCAGAGACGAATTAGTGCCTATCCTTCACAAACTCTTCCAAAAAATTGAGAAGGAAGGGACAATACCAAACACGTTCTATGAAGCCAACATTACACTAATACCAAAACCGAATAAGGACAACACAAAAAGGAAAACTATAGGCCAATCTCCCTAATGAACACTGATGCAAAAATCCTCAATAAAATTTTAGCTATCAGAATCCAACAATGTATCCATAAGATAATTCACCACGACCAAGTTGGATTCATTCCAGGGGCACAAGGATGGTTTAACATCCGAAAATCAATCAACAACGTTATCCAACACATCAACAAAAAGAAATATAAAAACCATATGATAATATCAATAGATGCTGAGAAAGCTTTCGACAAAGTGCAAACACCCATTCATGATAAAAGCCCTTGAAATTCTTGGGATACAAGGAACATACCTCAACATCATAAAGGCCATCTATGACAAGCCAACAGCCAGTATCATTCTCAATGGTGAAAAGCTGAAAGCAATTCCATTAAGATCTGGAACAAGACAAGGATGTCCACTCTCACCACTGCTTTTCAATATAATACTGGAAGTCCTAGCCAGAGCAATAAGACAAGAGAAAGACATCCAAGAATCCAAATAGGAAAAGAAGAAGTCAAACTATCACTATTTGCAGATGATATGATAATATACATAGAGAACCCCAAAATCTCCACAGAAAAACTAATTCAACTCATCAATCATTCAGTAAAGTGGCAGGATACAAAATCAACACGCAAAAGTCAGTAGCCTTCCTATACACAAACAATAAATCTGAAGAAGAAGAAATCAAAAAAACCACCCCTTTTATTATCGAAACAAAAAAAATCAAATATTTGGGAATAAATCTAACAAAAGAGGTAAAGGACCTATACAAAGAAAACTATAAAACACTGTTAAAAGAAATAGAAGAAGACACAAAGAAATGGAAAGACATCCCCTGCTCATGGATTGGAAGAATAAACATTATTAAAATGGCCATCCTACCAAAAGCAATATACAGATTCAATGCTATTCCAATCAAAATCTCAATGGCATTCTTCAAAGAAATAGAACAATTATTGATGAAATTCATATGGAATCACCAAAAACCCCGAATAGCCAAAGCTCTACTGAAAAAAAAAGAAGGAAATGGAGGCATCACACTCCCAGACTTCAAACTATACTACAAAGCCATAATCATCAAAACTGCATGGTATTGGAACAAGAACAGACATACAGACCAATGGAATCAAATAGAAAATCCAGAAATAAACCCACAGATTTATGGTCAACTAATCTTTGACAAAGGAGCAAAGACTATGCATTGGAGCAAAGAAAGTTTGTTCAATAAATGGTGCTGGGAAAACTGGGTCGCTACATGCAAAAGAATGAAGCTTGACCACTACCTCACACCATACACAAAAATCAACTCAAAATGGATTAAAGACCTAGACATAAGACCTGAAACCATAAAATACATAGAAGGAAATATAGGCGAAACACTACGGGATTTGCACATCAAAGACATCTTTACAGACACATCACCCAAAGCAGTGATAGTGAAGGCAAAGATAAACAGCTGGGACTACATCAAATTAAAGAGCTTCTGCACAGCAAAAGAGACAATAACAAAAACAAAGAGAAACCCCACCAACTGGGAGAACATTTTTGCACCCAACACTAATGATAAAGGACTGATCACAAAAATCTGCAAAGAGCTGATGAGACTCAGCAACAACAAAGAAAATAATCCAGTCAAAAATGGGCAGAAGAGCTAAAAAGAAACTTCTCTGAAGAGGAAATGCAAATGGCCAACAGACATATGAAAAAATGTTCAACATCACTTGTAATCAGGGAAATGCAAATCAAAACTACCATGAGATACCATCTCACACCAGTGAGAATGGCACATATTAAAAAAACTAGCAACAACAAATGTTGGCGAGGATGTGGAGAAAAAGGAACTCTCCTGCACTGTTGGTGGGAGTGCAAACTGGTCCAACCACTATGGAGAGCTGTGTGGAGATTTCTGGACCTACTAAACATAGAGCTTCCATAGGATCCAGCAATTCCACTCCTAGGTATTTACCCAAAGGACACAGAAACATCAATTCCAAAGAGCACCTGCACTCCTATGTTTATAGCAGCACTGTTTACAATAGCTAAGCTTTGGAAACAGCCCAAATGCCCAAAAATAGATGACTGGATCAAGAAGATGTGGTACATATATACCATGGAATATTACTCAGCATTCAAAAAAGATAAACACATGCAATTTGCAGCAACATGGATGGCACTGGAAGGGATCATGCTCAGCGAAATAAGCCAAAAAGAAAAAGAAAAATACCGGATGGTCTCACTCATAGCAGGAATCTAGAAAACTGAAATAAGGGACCAGGAAAATGAATATAAGAAAGTGAAAATCAAAATCAACAAAAAACTATGAACCAGAGACACTTTTTGGGGGCTGGGGGGCGGGAGGGAAAGGATTGGGGTCAGAATGGGGCGTTTGCAATTGTATGGGGGAATATAAAAATAAAATTCAATATTTAAAAAAAAAAAAAAAAAAAAAGAACTGCTGCTCTAAGGACAGCCTATGCAGAAGTCATAGTATTCCCTGGGAATGGCCTAGTCAAGTGAAAAATGGGTTAACAGTGCCAGAAAGTTAGTCTCAAATAGAGGACAAGATGCCCTTTAGGGTTTATGAGCATTTTTGTTTTTGCATGAAGTAGTGGAATCTTCAATTTATCTCTGGGGCAGATAACAATCTGAAATTTGTTATAATAAATTTCTGAAATTCTCAAAAAAAAAAAAAAAAAAAAAAAAAAAAAAAAAAAAAAAAAAAAAAAAAAAATTAATTTTTCCCTGTTTATGTATTTTTAAATTGAGGTAACATTGGTTTACAACATTTTTAAACAGCATTCCAACATCACTTAACGGCACGTGGAATGATGATTTACGTTCCTACTGTATATTGGGGAAATGAGAAAGACTTCTCATGGCTGGAGGCGATTGGCGTGGGGTCTCCAGCACCCCCAATCCCAACCTATGGAAGAAGGGCTCAATATCTGGAACAATTGATGGGGGAAAGGATGTCCTGAGCAAACTCCATACAGGCTTTGTGGACTCCACCCCGACTCCATCAAGACACTGGGAACTACAAACCCAGGATCACCAAAGGGAGGGTTGCGAGGACCTGAGGGCGGAGTTAAGTAAGGAGGCTCTCGTTAGGGTATTTCACTGGCCACGTGGCCGGGGGTCGCTGGCTTGGCCATGAGGCATGCTAGGTTTTTGCCAGCTCGTCAGGTCATTGGGATTCCAGGTCAGATGACCAGTCAGATGCATTTATGAACTTATGTCCCTCTTTTTCTCCTGAGTTATGCATTTCCCATCTCCCCTTCCCGTGTAAATACTCCTTTTATCAACCTTTTGTGTATGTGTAGGGGCAGGACCTGCCACTGAGCAGGTTTTCTGATCCAGCAGACCGGGTAAAGGAGGAGTCAGAGTCCTCAGTGGGTTTTTCAGGCTTTTATTGGGATTTACCAGGTAAATGGCAGGCAGGGGTGCTGGGGGACTGGGAGGCTGGCAGGCCTCCCAGCCCCCAGCAAGTCTTCACTCTGGGCTCTCCGGCCTTCTCTCGCGTTCTCTCTGCTTCTTCTTCTTCTCTTGGCTTCTGCTGGCATCACCGTGATGCCACCCTTATAAACTCAGTCTCTCAGCCCAGGTGTACCCACTTCAGGTGCCCGCCATCAGGCATGCATTTAGGCCCACAGGATTCCCCCATCTATCCTAATGGCGGGAGGGCAGAAAAGCCTGATACTTTTTACCTTACCCTACAATGTATCTGCAGTTTAGCATTAATAAGTCCCCTTTAAGCGTGCGGGTGAGGACCCACAGTCAGGTAACCCCATTTTATATCAGGGTTTGCCCTGTAATAATACCTGTAGGCCACTGGCAGGATACAGTGTGGCTGACATGGGAGTTGGGAGGCTCTGGGTTAGAGGGTAGGGAAGGGATTTTAATCCCTTGACTGCTGTTTCCTTGTTTGTGCTGATCCTCTTGATATCCCTTCGTGGACTCGCTCCATCTTTCTGTGGTCTTGTTGCTACCACACTGAGCTTGTCTGCTCTGAACTGCATTTGCTGCTTTTTATTTGTCTAGTGCCTGAGGTCTGATGGGCTGTCTGTGAAGTGGTCCAGCCTGAGCCCAACCATCATCAGTTTACAGAACGTCGAAACGATGTCATGTCTCTTTGCCACCTCTCTGTCCTATAGTTCGATTGGTGGGGATTTCCCAGCTTATGAAAGACCACAGTTCAGTCATCTCTCAATTAAATTTAAGAAAAAACAGACCTTTGAATTCTATTTGGAAGCAAAGGGCATCTGAATCTGGACAGGCGTTAGAGGCTCAGGAACACAGTTGGTTTGAATAAGGTCACAGATTAATTAGAACTGGGCTTAATTAAAGCTGCATGAGCATCTGGGCAACTTTGCCAACAAAGGGGATCATCTGGGTGTCTTTGAATGGTCTCTTTTTCTACTGGGCGCTCATTCTCTGTTTGGGGCCTTAGTTAGAGTTGCTGCGAGAGACTCCTGGGCCTGAAAGCTTTTCCAAGTCAATTATGCAGGCCTCTCCATGGCTGGTTAGTTCAGTTAGAGGGCTATTCTAGTGAAATGAAGACCCCTTCCTCATGGGGGTCCTTCGTTTCAGTCCATTCTGCCGCCCTGATGATTCATTTCCTCAGGTGGGGAGAGAACATACCACTTGGGCGTGGAGTTGGTGTAGGCTTTGGGTGAGGACTGGTGGCCACACCAGTCAAGCATTTCTTCCAGAGGCACAGCCCCAGGTGCTGTTTGAATTGCAGACTTGCTCAGCTACTGTGTCTCTGCAGGGAGCTGGGTGCTAGAACCTAGGAGTAACAAGGTGGTCCTCAGGGAAAGGAGTGGTTCTGGGTTCCCTGCCCTTCTCTAAGGAAGGGTGGGCTGAGCAGCAAGGAGAAGCTAGAGAGAAAGCTGGAAGAAGGGAGGAAGGAGAGCCAGAAGGAGACCTGGAGGCGGCACATGGAGCAGAGAGACATGAAGAAGGTATGTTTGTTTCTCAGCCATGGACTTGTACCAGGGACTTGGGACACATGGAAGGAGACATTTGAAACAGACGTGGGTGAGAGACCTAGGGGAGGTTAACAATGGCAGCCTTTATCTTGATTTTGATTTTGCTCCATTCTTCCCAGACTTGCCTGTCCCCTTCTGCCCCTTTCTTTTGGGGCCCCACTGTTGTAGAGCAATCCCGATACAAAATGGGGTGCCTGACTGTGGGTCCTCACCCGCGCGCTTAAAAGGACTTATCAATGCTCTACTGCAGGCACACGTGAAAGGTTAATAAAAGGTTTATTTACAAGGGAAGGGGAAATGAGGAAATGTACAGCTCTGGGAGAAAAGTGGGAGACAAAGTTTTAAATGAGTCCTACCCAATCCGCCGATCAGGAATCCCAAAATGGCGCTCTCAGAGCTGGCCGCAAGCCAGGAGCGATGAAGCCAGGAGGCGAGCGATTGCGAGCCAGAGAGAGCCCAAGGCCCACGTGTTTGGTTTTTATATCCAACCCGGCTGCCCAACTCCACCCTCAGGTCCCAGCCACCTTCCCTTGGTGGTGATGGGATTTGTCTTTCCCAATGTCTTGATGGCTTTAGTCTGGAGTGGGGGTGGGGTCCACAAAGCCTGTATGGGATTAGCTCAGGACATCCTTTCCCCCTAACACCACCAGGAGGTGCCTTAGACTTGTGGCCAGCTTTTGGGCCTCAGCAGTCCTGCTTTGAGACAACCCTGTTTGCCTGGGCATTTATCCCAGAGGGGATGGGTAACTGGGTGCTTCATGTGGAAACTGTTTTATCTATCCTTTCCCTTCTCTTTATTGCACACTAGGTGAATGAAAGTTCATGTCCATTAAAGGTCTTATGCACTAGAGTATGTTTTGTCTAGGTCGTGGGTAGCAGACGTTATTTAGAGCAGGCAGGTTTGGGAATCCTGGGGTGCCCCTCATCCTGCCTTGTAACATTTGGGAATGAATTTAACTCTGGCAATAGCACCAACAGGGCATTCTTACAAAGGGGCCACGCTCGTCCTGTTCTCCATTTGATTGTCATTTGGAAAGTAACGGATGAACTAATTCATTCTACGATGGAAATGACCAAATGTGGCTTAAAGTGTGACCCATATTAGAAATGTTTTTCAGATTTTCCTGACAAGTACAATGCATTTTCTCTAAATTAGTGTTTTCAAACTGTCATGGAAGTATGTTTTGGGTTGGTTGATCAACTATTCGATTTGCATGAAACAGAGGAGGCTCCTAGGATGTGAACTTTCTATGCGAAAGCATGTAAAGTTACGGGCAAACTGAAATGAGTTGGTGATCCTATGCTAGGGTTTTAAGTGGGGAAGTATGTGAGAAGGAAGTTCAGGCCAGGATGGCAGTGCCAAGAGGAGGCTGAGCTCTCAGAATTCAGGGTCCCTGCTTCCACTTCAGCCAGAACAGCAACACTGTATAAAAAGTGTTTTTCAAATACGTTAGAATTTGAAGTTGTGGATAAGAGTTATTTGAAAAGAACTTGAAAGCCCTTGCTTTCAAAATTGAGGGTCAAAAGGAGTCTATAAGGAATGAGAGCCGGAGGAAATGACTGGGGGCAGAGAGGGCTGAGGTCCCCCACTTTTTGCCAAGAAATCATTGCTACTCTGCAAGGAAAAGTCATTGCTACTGTGCTACTTGCCAAGAAAAAGGAGGAGTTTGGTGCAATCACAGGAGAGAAGAAGGGGTCCTTGTATTGAGAATCAAAGAAGACACTGCTTTGGGAGCAGGATAACATTTGCCATAATAATTTGTTTTTTCTCTTGTATTTTCTCTTTCAATTTCCCCATTGAAGTAGAAATCCTGATGCTAATTTCCTTACTTCAGGAGATGTTATAGCAAGGTGGAAAGCAGGTTTGCCTACAATGCTTCCCCCCTCTTTTGTTTTTTTATTATCCACAAATCTCTTCTAATCAATACAGTTTAGTATCTTTGAATGCAATGCAAGGGAATAGAGGGAAGTTTCCAGTAAGCTTTAGGGGATCAAAGACTGAAGGTCTTTGAAAATGAAGGCCCCTAAAGGGATGGAAAGACCAGCAAGACAGTAGCTCTTTATGCACATGAGAACGTGGACCCACTTATATGTAGATAGAGTTGCCAGTTACTGTCTGAATGGATGAACCTGCCTCCCTTGGAGGCTGTTAGGTCGTTTACCAGTTTTCCCGTCACCACAAAAGCCAAGCCTCTGGATACTCATTGTCACCGTAACCCTCAATGACCCTACCCTACGCATTTCCCTGTCCTTCCAACCTCTCCCTTTTGTTATGCCTTTGGAAATCTTGGGTTATCATTAGCTAAGGCCTTAACATCTTCTTTGAGGACTGTATCTTTACTCAGAGAAATGAGCTGTCTCCTGATGATTTTGCTTGCTCTGCAGACTTCTTATGTAAAGCTTCTATAACTATAAATTAGAGCCTGGAAGTAAAGAACGTGGCCTTCATATTTCCTTGTGATTTTTCAGTTATTTATTTGCTATACTTTTTTTTTGGTCAACCTCTTCCAGTTTTAAAATAGTAGAATAGGGAAACATTAAAAAAAGGGACAAGAAATGGAAAATGCAAATTCTATCTAAAAGAACGCTAAGAGACATTTATAACTCTAAAACATAACATTTGAAGAAGAGATGTCAAAAGCAGTAGAAGTCAAATAATGGTTCTTCCATTAAAAGAGGTTATCTTTGGCTGCTGATCTCAGTCAAGGCTGGCAAAAACTCTTCAATGTCAGAAACATACCCTTAGGGACAGAACTTTGTTGTTAAAGTTAGTGATGGGGGAAAATTTGCTCAGGAGGCTCAGGATGGAGGCTCCATCCCTCCTCAGGATGGAGGCTCCATCCTTGCTCAGGATGGAGGCTCCATCCTTGCTCTGGATGTCCTGAGTGAACTCCATACAGGTTTTGTGGACTCCACCCCCACGACCCTGGGAACTGCAAATCCCAGGATCACCAAAGGGAAGGTCGTGAGGGCCTGAGGGTGGAGTTAAGCAACTAGGCTCTTGATTTGGGTATTTAACTGGCCCTGTTGCTGGGGGGTTGCTGGCTTGGCCAAGAGGTGTGCTAGGTTTTTGCTAGTTCTGCGGGTCATTGGGATTCCAAGTCAGCAGAATAGGACGCATTTACGAAATTATCTCCTCTTTTTCTCCCTGAGTTGTTCATTTCCCATTTCCCCTTCCCTTGTAGATAAAACTTCTATCAACCTTTTGTGTGTATCTGCAGTTTGGCATTAATAAATTCCCTTTAAGCGTGCGGGTGAGGACCCACAGTCAGGCAACCCTATTTTATATCGGGGTTTGCCCTGTAACATTAGGACTAAGTTCAAGTGTATCTAACAGAACATCCAAAATAACAAGTTTTTCCTCACATGCAAGAAATCTAGAGGCTTGTTGTCCAGAACTAGTGTATTGTCCACTGTTACCAAGAAATCAGGCTTTTTGCTTTTTGGCTCCTATCCTGGTTGTGGCTTCTGTTTTTATGCAGCCTCGATCCAAGAATTTGCTGAAGCATCAGCCATCACATCTATATTCCAGAGAGTAGACAGGAGGATGATAAAAACTTTCTCCAGCTTTCTGTATTTCCTTTACAGAGACTTTCCAGAATCCTTCCCAATGATATCCACAAAGACCCAATTATGTGGTCACTTTTGGCTGCAAAGAAGTCTAGGAAAATAATCACATTGTAGTTAATATTGCTACCTCCAGTAGTATAGCAGCACTGATCTAAAAAGAGAAGAGAATGAATCTAACTAGCAATTAGTGGTCTTAGTCTTACTCTTGTTTGGAATGAGGAGATTATGTGAGGACTAGTTATAGGAACTTGGCTAGGTGTTCTTAAAGAGCTTGGCAGGCAAGCTGAATGGAAAATCACACAGACAAGACATATTGACAGGAAACAAACTGCAGATGAAGCAGGGTGGGTAGAAGAGGGAATCTATACTTTGAAAAGACCAGATGGGCACTGGTAACTGTTGACTAGGGAAAAGAGTCTAAAAAATTTAATTCCACTCATAACTTCATACAACAGAGGAGTCTTTCTAGTTTACCCATGGTCTCTGATGAGTCCCCTAGATTTTTCTGCAAATACTTATTTTAGTGAGGACTTATCTCATGAGTAACAATGAAAAAACAATGATATGGGATTTAAACAGACATTAGGTGAAAAAAGGAGAAAACTAATAATAGATAAAGAACAGTCACTAGAAAAATATTGCCTTCAAGAAAAAAAATATTATGATCAACCATATTACCATTAATAAAAAATAACAGTGATATAAATTCCCTTTAGAAAACAAGGAATAAAGAGATTCTACGTCAGCTAAAAGGGGTTGGAGAAGAGAAAGAGGCAGAAAAATAACAACAACAAAAATGAACGGAGTACTAAAACAGGTACTGGTAAAAATAAGTCACAGAAAAGTGACAAATCAAATAAATTGTGACAAATCAAGTAAATTGATTTAACATTATTAAAAAGTAAGGACAAAAGTGATATAGAAGACACATTCAGAGAATCCAAAATACCCACAATTGGGGTTAATAATAAAGGTGACTTAATTAAGGTAACTGAACTATTTAAAAATATATTTTTAAAAATCTTAAAAAAAAAAAAACCACCTTGAATCTATAGATAGAGGGGTCATATCATATCCCAGAGAAATGGTTTCTTTAAGTGAAAAAACTCAAGACATAGATTAGTAGGAATGGAAGCTATCCTTTATATAAATGAAGAATATATATTTTGAAAGGATTTTTTATGCATTCAATATCTCTGAAAT
Organism: Talpa occidentalis; assembly: GCF_014898055.3. Lineage (NCBI taxonomy): Eukaryota > Metazoa > Chordata > Mammalia > Eulipotyphla > Talpidae > Talpa > Talpa occidentalis. The sequence goes on along the minus strand of NW_023603184.1, from coordinate 11,730,849 downwards.
TATCTTAAAATATGGCAACAGTGCTCGGCTTTGGGCAGAAGGATTTTTTCTCCCAACAGAGACTGTTACTTACTTACCAAACATCCATTCTCCTGTTCTACCTCAAAATACAGAATCCCAACCTTTCCACCTGAATTTACCATTCTGAGAGTTACCACCTCCTTCTCAGCTTAAGTCAGTGATTCTTAACCACGGGTATCCCCTGTCTCTTTGTGGAGACAATTTAGTTGTCACAACTTGGACTTGGGGAGAGGGATGTGTTTTATTGGCATGTGGTGGAAAGTTAACAGAGATACTGCTAAACTTCCTTCCAGGGCTGGCCCCTCTCTCTGCCGCCATCACAAGGAATTATTTGGTTCCAAATGTCATTAATGCGGAGGTTGGGAAAACATGGCTTAAGTTATGGTTAATGGGATATAAAGAGAAATAATGTGTGGATCTTCTGGGAAGTCTCCTTGGTACAGGGGCTGCCTCTCATTCCTCAATCCTACTGCTCAGAATGTGGATGTGATGTTGAAGACTAAGTGTCCGTCTTGGACCTTGAGGATTAGGTCACACCCTAAGGATAGTGGAGTAGGAAGCAGAAAGGAGGCTAGATTTCTTATGTATTCTTTTATTTTCTTCTTATTCATTCATTTAAGAAATATTTATTTCATGTCTACTATGTGCCAGCACTGCTCCCACTACTGAAAATACAGCAGAAAATAAAACAAAAACAAAACAGATTCATGCTTTATGAAATTTATATTCCAATTTGCTTTTAGCAAAACAATGAATAAGTCCAACACATAGTATATTATATGATTATAAGTGCTATGCAGGAAAATAGAACAGAAATAATGACAGACTGCTGTTAGAGGATATTTTGAATTTTAAATTGTGGGTTAGGAAGGTCTCAATAAAAAACAAAGAATTGCAAGAAAAGAAGGTGTAAGCATTGTGGCCACCTCATAGCATTTCCCAGTTGAAGAAGCAGCAGTGGTGGGAGTGTGCTTGGTGAGTTTGTGTAACTCAGGGAGGCCAGGGTGTGTGGGGCAGAGAGAATATGGGGAGGAATAGGAGAACTCTCAGTCTGAGAGGTGATGGGAGACCCTGATGAAGTAAGGCTTTGTGGGCAACAGTAGGACTTCCCATCACTCTGAAGTGATTGGAAACCACTGGAAGATTTTAAGTGAAGAGTAACACAATTTGACTGAACACTTTTTTGGAAAGTTACATAGTGTCTATTTTAGTTGACCACATCTCATCACACTGGTTTCAGGTCTCATACATAATTTGTTTTTTTAGTAAAAATTGTATGACTCTTTGCTAATTATGAAAAATGCAATACTCTGAGTATAACCTGAGCACTAGAGAGATTGTGACAAAAGTTGGCATCTGCTTCTCTTTTGTAAGTCAGATCACATTATTGTCTTGTTAGGTCCTTTACCTAAGAATTGCTTCTAAGTCATATATTCCACATCTTGAGCCAATACCTGAATTTAAATCCTAAACTAAGCACAGGACTCTGTCCATACATCCATTTTAAATTTTAAATTTCTAGGTATTTTGTGAAGTGCTTTAGGTATTTTGGATTCCAATCCTTTCAGGTATAAACATACACTCCCACATCAACATAAACACTTCCCACAAGTGTCTTCTAGTCTATTGTCTTTTCTCCGTCTATGGTACTTTTTTGTTGTAGAGAGGTTTTAATTTTAACATCTGACTTAACATTTTAAAGGATGACTGACTGCTGAGATGAATGAACTTGAGACTGAAGGAACAGTGAGCACAAAGAGAGAATTATTGAAAAGTCACACCATCATGGCTGGTGGCCAAGATTAAGGCAGTGTTGTCAAGATGCTAAGAGAAATGGACTGCTTCTCGATCTGTTTTAAAGTGTTATTCTTTGATGGATTGGATACATGGTTTTAGAGGTGGAGAGAAGTCAGTGACTCCATGGTATTTGGCCAGAACAAAAGAAGGATAGGATTGTCATGTATGAAGATGGGAAGATGCAGAGGAGGAGATTTGGTTTAGAATAAGTTATGGTAGGCATGCTTATGAGAAATATAACTTAGGCAGTTGAATTGTAAGTGGAACTACATGAAATTGTCTATTTTTGACCTATTAAGGTGGCAAATTTGGATGATTCAATTAAAATAAATATGAAGTCCAGTGGCTAGTTCTGAGTTGGGTCCACGTTTAGGAATCATCAACATTCTATGCCATTTAATACCTTGAGACTGGTGAGGCCATTGAGGATGTGTGTTTAGCCAGGCTAAACCAAAAATGGTATGCTAGCAGAATCACCTTCTTTACCGGATTGGGAAAACATGTTCTTGTCTCTTCCTCCAACCCCGAGAGAGAATGATCAAATTTTCTGAGGGCATTGATGTAGTTTGGTACAGCTGTTCGAACTGCCTCTGGACAGGACTGTTCTCTGCTGAGTGTATTACATGAAGTTGTGTCCAATAGGTAGAAACTAGTGACCAGCATTTGACTTACATAATTTATTTTTGAGCATATTAAAGCACTTCTCTCTTTTTATTCTTTCCCTCTTTAAGACTTTATTATGAAATATAAGCTATAGATGGAAAAGTGCATAGATCATGAATAAATAACTCAATGAAATCTCATCCAGTGAATGTGTACGCGTAATTGACACCACATCAAAAGTGCATTTTTAACTCGCTTTCCAGAACCTTCACTTATGCCTCCCTCAGTCATTACCATCCCCACAAACATAGTAGCTATGGGAAGAATTAATACCTAGTACAGTTTTCCTTGTAAGAATTCTGCCATGGATGGGGATTTTTGGGATTTTCTGTTTTTTTGGCAGCTGTGAGTCATGCATTTAGAATTGTTTTTGCTCCTCCCTCTCTTTTGAGAAATATTATGTATTCATTTTTGTTGGATTGCTTCCTGGGGATAGGACCAGAGGGTATCCTGTGGATGAGCAGAATTTCTTCATTTAAATAGAATTCAGTTGATTTCTTTTTTATAGGTAGTGCATTTTTGTCCTAAGGGATTTTGCTTACCTCAAGGTTGTGAAGATTTGTCTTTTAAAAGGTGTGTTATTTTATCTCTCACATTTATACCTATAATCTATCTGCATGTTGATTTTTGTATATTGTGTGGATTATGATTTGAAGTTGACCTTTTTATTTTTTTAGGGCTACCCAGTTGAGCTAGCATCATTTATTGACAAGACCTTTCTTTCTCTACTGCATTGTGATGCCATCTGTTCGTTAAGTGTGTAATTGTATAAGTGAGTTCCATTTCTATACTTTGTTTCATTGTTTTCTTTTTCAATCTTTTGCCTATACTATACTGCTAATTACTGTCTTTGTATGATAAGTTTTAATATCTGGTAGTATATATTTTCCAACTTTGTTCTTCCTTTTTGTCAGTTTTCTTGGCTTTTCTATTGTTTTGTATGTGACTTTAAAAGCCAAATTGCAAATTTAGATATAGAGTGTATTAAATTTACATGTCAATTTGTAGAGAACTGCCAAATTTACAAAATTGACACTTGCAATACATGAGCTTGAAATAGCCCTCCTTTATTTAAAAGTTTATTAAATTTCTTTTAGTAATATTTGATAATTTTCTATGTAGGAGTCTCACATTTATTTTATTAGATACTTTTGCACTTGATTATATTATGCTATTATAAGTAGTGTCTATTTAGAATTTAACTTTCTTTCCCTTATTTCAATTTCTGGTTCAGAACTTGAAATCTTTGAGGGTAGGGATTCATTCTTTTTTTCCCTTACATAGTGGCAGAGAGTAAGGGTGAAGGAACAGGGAAGGCAGAGAGAAGAGACAGAAAGCAATTTACCCAGCAGGATAAAATCTATAGCCATTTGGAAAATGGACTGAAATGATTCAGGCTCATGTGAGGGCACTTGAAGCATCTCCACGGTGACTGCCTTCTGCAAGGACTTGACGGGTGTGCTGATGTTGTGACCATGCCATTTAATATGGAGCCGGATTCTTTTGCTAAAAGGACAACTTCTGCTAAAAGCAACTCCTCCAAACAACCTCTTAAATGATGACCAACTCTGAAATTTTTTTTTTTTTGGCTTGATTTTTACTGCATTTGATTTTCCATTCTGTTCGAGTTCTTCTACAACTCTCCATGATCAGATTTTATACCTGCCAGTGGGATCATTTCAGGTTTAGAGACAAATGCTTCTGACCCTCAGCTTAAACCAGGGCCCTTCTCTGTTCCACACTGATAACTTTTAAGAAGCTGGGAGGCTTCCCCCTTTCTTCTGTTTGTCTCATCCAATTAATTATTCTTTAGCTGTCAGATAAAAATGATGTATATATTAGTCTGGTTCTTTGAATACAAATATAACTCACACTTCTGGGTTTGTGCTTATTGTTCCTGGGCCAGATTGTCTGTGAAAATGCTACCTAATGGAGAATAATAAAAACGAATAATGTAACTTCTTAAAACACTTGAGAAAAGTCACTATTTAGGCTGTGGTACTACAGAAAATTTTTTGTGATGCTGAATAAGTTCACATTAGCTTTTGATCATGAATGTTTAGATACATTAATTTTTGTCTCTCAGCATCAGATCACCATCTTCTTGAGCAGGGCTGTTTTTTATCTTCTAGGAACCATTTCTCCTTTACAATTAGTGTATGTGCTTTGGATAAAGTTGACAGAAGCCCTAGTCCCCTGGTAAATATTTTACTCCAGCTTTGCCAACCAAAAATCTATATTCTCTTCATAGTAATTGCTTTAAGGAAGGGAATATTGACTTGCCAGAGCCAATAGGACCTGATGAAGCATTCTGGGACTGTTTAATGTATCATTATATTATTATCCTTTCTAAAAAGAAGACTCAAAAAAAGATTTTAGTCATGTCTGTTTCTAAATTTCTGTGAAAAAGGAAAATTAATTTATCCTTAATTCTTGCTGATATTTCTAAGAGAGTATAAGTATATTTTTCTAAAGGCAAATGGTGTTGGGAAAACATGCAAAAGAATGAAACCAGACCACTATTTTACACCATACACCAAAGTTAATATTTGACTGAGGACTTGAATATAAGACATGAAACTATAAATTCATAGAAGAAAACATAGATGACAAATCCAGCATCAGGTCAAACTGATGTCGTTGTGGCTATATCTTCACCTGTTAGGGAAACAAAAGCAAAGGTAAACAACTGGGACTACATTAAATTAAAAGGCTTCTGTGTAATGGAAGATGCTTTCATTAAAACAAAATGGCGACCTTTTTCCTTCTGGCTTATTTCCCTGAGCATAATTCCTTCTAGCTCCATCTGCGTTGCTGTGAATGACATGAGCTTATCTTTTTTGATTGCTGAGCAATATTCCCTTGCATATATACACCACATCTTCTTGATCCAGTCATCTATTTTTGGGCATTTGGGTTGTTTCCAGGTTTTACCTATTGTAAATAGTGCTGCAATAAACATAGGTGTACAGGTGCTCTTTTAAATCACTGTTTTTGTGTCCTTTCAGTAGATCCCTAGGAGTGGAATTGCCAGATTGTATGCTCAGTGAAATAAGCAAGAAAGAAAAAGAAAAATATCAAATGGTTTCACTTATAACACGAATATAGGGGAACCAAATAAGACATCAGTGTAAAAAAAGATAACAGTACAAAACACAACAAAGCAAAAATAGACAATTATAAACCAGAGACATCCTGCAGGGGAGGAGGAGGGAGAGGGATCAGAGGGAGGGAGGGAGGAACACAGGGGACTGTGGTGACGGTGCACAGGTGCCTTGGGGAAGGAAATCCTATGGGGACTCAATCTGAGGGGGTGGGGGGAAGCAAATATTGTTTAAAAAATTTAAAAAATGTTAAAATAAAATAAATAAATAAAAAATTAAACCCCCCCCAAAATGGCGACCTACTAAATGGGGAAAGATATTTGCAAGTCATATATTGGGCAAAATGTTAATGTCCGAAATTTTATAAAGAACTCATAAAACTCAACTACAACAAAATAAGCAACCCAATTTAAAAAACGGTCAGCAGATCTGAATAGGCATCTTTACAACAAAGACATAGAGATAGTCAACAGGCACATGAAAAGGTGTTCAGCATCCCTTATTATTAGAGAGATATATAAATTGAGCAAAAGTGGCCATTGGATGGAGATGGCTGGAAGTTAGACTTTTGGTGATGAGTTCTATGTAGTCTGTATAGACTTTGATATAGAAGTATGTGCATCTGAAATGTATATAGTATTATAAGCAAATGTTATATCAAAACAAAATGAATATGGGTTATTCAGGTTGTATTCAGGGTGTAGGATGAGAAAGACTAAGTATAAAAAAAGTCCCGGAGATTGTTCCAGTTTTTATTAAAAGAGCACATCTTATGTGTATCTTTTTCTTTTGTCTCAGAGTTTGGGCAGAGGCCTTAAAGGTGAGAAAAACACAATTAGGTTTCAAGTAAAATGCCATCCTAAAATGAAGTGCTGGGCTTTCAGTGCAGAGCTTGCCAATGACATTGTGAAATGGGTTTTGCCAGCCCTGGTGACCAGTGACTGTCCATTCGCCTCTAGTTCAAATGAGAGGTTTGGAGAGTGTTCATAGCTGTGTATTTCCCCACTGGGGGATGCTGCAGTGCTGCTTCCCTTTACCATAGGCCCAGGAGAAGTGTTTCAAGGCATCCCTTGAAAGTTTGATGCATGGTCTCTGGAATTTAGAAAGCACTAGACTCCTGGGGAATACACCCTGTTGAAGATCAGAGAGGAGATTCTCTGATTGGAGCTGCCCGCCTGATCAAACTGAGAGTGAGCAGCACAGGGCAGAGGTAGCTGGTATCCTGGGGCTGTAAATAGGGAGCAGCTTCTGTGTGTGTGTGTGTGTGTGTGTGTGTATGTGTGTTCGTGTTCGTTCTGGGGGCTTCTTTATAAAAGGATTACTTGGAGGGACAAAAAGACCCTGTTGGCGAAGTGTCTGTGTGGAGTGGATAGAGAAGAGACATCTTCTTGCAAGCAGTAGAGAGGTTCCCAGTAGGAACGTTTCTGCCCACCTGTCCCATGGAAGAACCAGCTCCACACAGCAGGGCACCTAGCACGGCCACAAGGACTGCCCACCGCGCCTTTCCACCCTCACCTGCCTTCCCTCTGAGCCAACACCTGGAAAGCCAGAAACTGTTTCCAGAAACACACTGTGAGGGGAGGAGCACAAACACAGGACAATAGAAGGCCAGCTGTGCCCTGTCCCTGCTGCTGGAGGCTGGGGGCATGGGAAGGGTAGACGATTTACACTGAGGTCTGCCTTTACCATGAGGTCTGCCTGCCTGCAGGCTGGGGATGAAGGGATTCAGATTGAATTTAACAGGGTGAAGGAGAAGGACTAATGTTGCTTTATGACTACACCCTGTCCCAGGTAGTCCATTCAGTGCAGTGGTTATATTGGTGAACCCAGTCTCCTTCTTGATAGCAATGCTTGGAGGCCAGATGTTTACCAGAATTCTTAAAGGAAGGTGACTTAGGTCGATCTGAGTCCAGCCTCTAGGTCTCTATGGGACCTGCTGATATTTTTATTCACTTTCTATTGGTAACAAAATGGACAAAAATGATAATTCTGCAAACTGGAGCTCTGAGAAGAAAATAATTTTTATTTCTGACTTTGTTAGAAGTAATTTGTAATATTCTTTATAAATATTTGGTTAACAAGAACTTATAAAGTGTGTGACTTGGGTTTGAAGCAGATAATGCACAATCATCTAAATTTTCTAGATCATACTATAGACAGCAAGAATTGATAGTCCTAAAATGTCACAGTTTACTGTTGCATCCTATATTAAGCAGTAAAAAGTGTTTCTGGTCATCAGGATTGAATACTACAAACATACTCCTGCTTCAGGTGAGGCTAGATCCAGGTTGGGGTGGGGGTCGCTTTACCCTAAGGCTGACTTCCACTGCTATCCCAAGGTGGCTTCTAGGCATGTCCAGGATTTTGTGTTTTCTGTCTCACATTCAGCAGGATGTGCCCACCTTTGTCTGAACATCTCCAAGGAAGGGGGATAATAATTTCCATAGACTTGGTTCCCATTTCAAGTGATCTGTGCAACTGTTACCACTACTATTCGTATTGTATGCTCCTCTTTTCCCTTCATAACCAGCAGTACTCCAACCAGCACTTCCACCAAGTGGCTGCCTTCAGTGAGACATCTGATATTATACTGTTAAACACCTATGGGTATCTTTTTATGTGTCTGTCCTCCACTGAATTTGTTAGCTAGTTGAGAACAGAATTTAGTCTTACTTGTCTTTGTATCCCCAAATTTCAGTGCCATTTTATTTCCTGCACCTGGGTTTTCTCATAGATAAAACAAAGAAGCAGGACTATATGATTTCTAAGGGAAAAATCTAGTTTTAGAGGTTCTGTATCATTTTCAGGTCAGCAGGGAGTGACTGCCACATTGTCTTTTAGGCATATTAAGAGGTTATACTATGGAAATTAGTATTGTTGTTACAATAAACCAACAACTTCAGTTTTATCTCTTTCACATCTGTTTCAGCAGCACCCAGAACATTGCTTAGCATATAGTAGGTTGCCTGATAAATATTCATCTATTGTAAGAATGAACTATTCATTAGTGAGCACTTTTGATGTCATTGTGTGTAAGGGCTTTGCATATATTACCTCATTTAATCCTGACAACTACAAGAGACAGGCATTATCCTACCCACTTTAGAGATCATGAGACTGGGACTAAGTGAGGCTCAGGAAACTGTCCAAGTTTTCATAGCTAATAACTGACAGAAGCAGGATTTGTACTCAGTTTGGACTAATGCTGAAGCTGTTGTTCTTTCTGCCATGTCATGTTGGGTTGTCTGTAGCCCTTACTCCCTGATAATCTCCAAACTAAAGTTTAGCTGACTTCCTCATGGAGTTTCAGATATGGTGGGGTTTTTTTGTTTCTTTTTTTTATTTTTGGTGTGTGAGATGGCTCTGAGGAAAAGGGGCTAGGAAATAATAATCTACATTATTCAACTGTAATCTTGATCATAATCAATGTTAAAGAGATCTCCTTAAAAACAATAAGACAAACCCTAAATAAAGATACAAGCATTAAATCCATCTAAACAACTCTAAGATCTCAATGTTAATTATTTTGCAAGATTCTTCCAGGAAAAAAAGGATCATATATCCTTTGGTATATGAGAAGGGGTCAAGCAGGAATTGTTGGCATTCCTCATAAACAAGTTCACAGCATCCATACCTTTTCTTTCTTTTCATCTCTTCATCTCTTCTTCTGTTATCAGCAGGTCGGGAGCAGAACCGGAGCACTGCTATGCAAACTGGCACAATTCAGCTGCTGCATTGTTTTTATTAACCTAAAGTCTTTTGATTTTTGCTGCAAGTTCTCTAATGATTTGTCCACAATGGAATGCTTTTGACACACAAAGAATTAATCATAAAAGTTTTACTTTTGTTTTAATGTGGAAACTAAAAATATGAAATGATGCATATGGCTCACCTTATTTTTCTTTTGGATGCCACTTATCTGGACCCTTTAATTAGCAGCAGCCCTCATTTCTGCTGTCTGCAGAAGACCTTGCATTGTTTTTTAAAGGTGCAGTTCCCTCCCAGATTTCTCTGACTCGGTGCCTTTACTCATGCTACTTCATGTCAGCTGGTTAGACCATGCCTCTTTTCCACACCAGTGAGATCCGGTCCCTCTTCAAAGCCTGAAACAAATATGGCCACATTTGGAATTATTTTTCTTCAAGTCCTGCCTCAGGCTTTCGTGGCAGTTTATTGATATCACTAGTTTGGGATGTCTTTGTGTTATTTATTTATTTATTTTTTTGTGGGACCCTCGCTGGCCAGGGAACTAACCTGCACTGCAGAGGCTTCGGGCAGCCTCGCAGCCCAGCGCTCAACTGCTGCACCACCAGGAGAGGCCCTAGTTTGGGATGTCTTTGTTTGGGCTAACAAAGCCCTGGCATCCATGCTGATATTGTCCTCATCTTTGTCCATGGCAATTATTGTGATCTACCATAGCACTCTCCTACTGAACCCCAGCTTTATGTGAGAATCTTAAGCACAGCACACTAGACAGCTACCACCAAGGGAACAACGCAGAGATACGTTGGAAACACTGAAGAGAGTGAATAGGCTGGATGCCCCAGAGGGCTGCTGTTGACGAGGAGAAGTTGCCTGGTGAAGCACAATTTTCAGGGAGGGATCCAACTTCATTGCTCTTTGAGAGGATAGCCTTGACGATCATGTATTTACATAAGATCTTTTTCTTTCTTCTGAGGTCTTAGGTCATTGTTTTACACCAGCTCTGCATCTTCTGCATTTTTTCTGAAGTATTTCCACACGCCTGCTGATAATATAAAACTTAGGCAAGTTGCCTCCTTCAAAGCAGATTGGTTGCTGAGGAGTCTAGCTAAGGCCTCTTTGGGGATGTTGTAAACAATGAAAAACCTGATGGTGAGATGAGACCTCTGAGTAGTACAATCATAGGAATCGTCTCTTCTTGTCCTTTGTTATGAGACTGTTTAGGCATGGGAAGTGTTAGAGTTGGGAGAAGACTGGAGAAAGAAAAAGATTTTTGAATGTGTCCTATTCATGGTCAGGTTTGGACATTACTAATCCTTTCCTGTGGAGTGAGTATTTTGTGGTTAACATAATTTTCCAACTTTGAGTTAACTTACACTGTTAGCTACTGGGTATTGGTACTGGGAACAGAAAGCTACTTACAATTCTGTTGCATTCTTATTCATGCCAATCTGTTCTACAATATTGGACACTCATATTTGTGTGTGTGTGTGTGTGTGTGTGTGTGTGTGTCTGATTTTAGGTGCATGGCTGATAAAGAAAAGCTAGGATCTTTGATCAAATACTATCCCTAAAGTCCTCACTACAGATAATATCACACAATTCCATTTCAAGGAATTTGGAATCTAGTTGGTGTTGTGAGACAAGCATAAGATATATTATAAAAGAATTAAATGACAGGGTGAGGAACAATAAAATAGTAGCTGTAGCAAATAGTTGAGCTGCCAGACATACAGTGCAAACACTGAGTACACTGGCTCATCAGAGAGAAGAATTTTTCTTGGGTGGGCGGGGATGTAGATTTGCAACTGAGTGTGCCCTTCTTTGGGTACCCATGCCACAGGATAGATGGTAAGCAGACTATGTTGTAGCAATAAATTGGAGCCCTTGGCCAGCATTCAAATCAGAACTACTCAATTCCCAGTAGATTAATGCTGTAAAACCCAGGGACGGGTAGCTCTGGACTTAGTTTTTTTGGCAATAATGGAAAGAGGGTGTAGTCTCTTCTGATCAGAGGGTGCAGTCTCTTCTGATCAGAGATGGGGAAGAGGAGTTGCCAAGCTAACTACAGGGATCAGATACAAAACTACTTCTCATCAACTTTTTGGTGTAACTCTGTCCTTGTTGGAGGAAAGGCCTCTTCTACTTGCTTCATAAACAATTCTGGCCAAAGGGAAGACATCTTTGGTGTCAGATATGTGATGGAACAAAGCAGAGACTCTTCCTGAGTGGAATGCAATTTGTGATGCCAGGGAAGGAAGGAAGCTGATCTCTTTGGAGTTATGTGCCCTCAATGAATCTGTTTCTTTAGCCATTGCAGCTGAACTGACAGGGGCAGTGCCAAATCTTGCATAAGGAAACCCAGTAATTAATCTATGGAGGCACCTATGAAACATCAAATTCAAGAGAAGGTATATGTTGGCATTTCAGTACTGTTTAAAACTGGTATAAAGTTGGCAACAGAAAAATGGCCTCTTTGATGGCCAGGAAAGTTCACAATGCTAGTGTGTGCTGATTGTCTCTCATCAATTTACCTTGACTTTTTTAAAAAATTGGCTTAATTCAATTTGTATTTATTTCAGCACTGAAACTGAGCTAAACATAACTGAACATGAAAGTTATGTACATTTCAGTGATAGATGAGGACATCCAGGAACCCAGCCAAAGTTGTTTTTCCAACTTTCCTGAATTGTAGAGAAGCCATAAAATTCTGTGTGGCCTCCTGGAGACAGAACTGGATCTGGGCTTTGTATAAACGATTTAGTTTCTCTGTATCTCAGAATTGGCCTCCATAAAACAATGGTAGCTGTCATTTATCGAACATTTATTAAGTGCTAAACATTCTAAGCTTTTTATACACATTACACTGGCGCCTCTCCAAATAACTCCATGAGCTAGTTCCAATTATTGCAGTTTTAGAGACAAAGGACCAAGATTTAGATTTAGTATGACTCAGTTATTTGCTCAAAGCAGTGAGTAGCAAAGACTAGAAATCAGGTAGTCTGACTCTAAAACCCACACTCTCCTCAACGACATTGTATTGATTCCATTACAGAATTTCTTGCCTCTCCACAGTGAATGTTAGTAGTAAGTATTGATAGTTTTGAGGGAGGCTCTTGTCTAGTTTCGGTCTTGCCTTAGTTTTTCTAACTTGTTGTAGAATAAGAAGTATAATACTCTTTTTTGCATGTTTCAAATTAAAAAGAAAAAACTTCTTGCCCATAAAACTTTTCATTTGATCTTTATGGTGGGCTGTTGAGGTAGGAAATGGACAGTATAAATATTACTATTCTCATTTTGTAGGGGCTTAGAGAATGAAGATATTTAGCTAAGTTTTCTCATCTAGAAAGTGTTGGAGCTGGGACTAGAATCCTGGTTTTTCTAATCTATTGTGTTACCCTGCCTTTGGACTACTAGGGAAATCCATTTTGTCTTAATTGATCATGTCCTCCAACAGCACAAGGTAAAAGCTTGGAAAAAGCCCCTGCTTTAATACTTGGTAAATACCGGAAAAATATCTCTTCTTCATTTCTCAAATGCATTTGAGGGCTTCTGTGTCTATTTCTAGGACAGAATTCTATAAAACTTAACTAAAATTTACCAGGTGGCTGGGCCCTGGATAAGAGGTGTACAGCACAGGTAAAGTAAAATAGAGAGGAATTGTCATGGCAGAAGTGGTCCTGACCTGGATTTCCCCAGACAGATGCCCCTAGTTTTGCAATGTTCCTTGCTGGGGAACTTTGGTTTCTTGCTGGGCTGCTTAGGCATGGTGGGGTTTGGACACAGCCCAGTGACCTTTTCCAAATCACAAGGAAAAATTTGGTTATCAAACACCAGGGCAGCAGATCCCTGGAGAGCAGTTCTGACCGATAGACTTGCTGATTTTAGGCAGCCTTGTTGCCATTTTGTGACATACTTTGCTCTTTCCTCCCACAGAGATGACTGGAAGCTAACCATGCCTTCCTACCAGACCCCAGCTCTGTAGTTTTGGAAATGGACACTTGTTCTCCCTGGATCACTTCCAAGCACCGCAGGGCCTACTGGTGCTCATTTTGAATGTCTCATCCCCTGGCAAGTAGTTACTTCATCCATCAAATAAGCAGGAACAGAAACACACCCCGAGGATTCACTCTAACAGTGTCTGCATTAGTATTTGCCAGGGTTCACACTGTTGCGGGCCATGCAGATTACTGAAGAGGATCCAAATCTGATATACCCAAGAGGTAGATGATGAATCTCTCTCCTGTCATTTCTATCTCTGCTCCCACCCCATGTGTCCTGGAAGCCTTGGAGTCAGAGGGTCTGATTTATTCTTGGCAGCAAGTAGGAAGGTCCTTGTGCAGATGCAGCTGGTGAATGTAACTTGGCCTTGAGCTCTGACAGTCCTGATCTCTACTATTATTCTTCTCTATCCTGGACCCAGGAGGCAACTCTTTGTTGGCTAAATTCAGGTCAGAGGCAACCAGGTGACTCTTCTCTTCCAGGGTGGGAAAGCCTTGTGTTATCTTTGACAAAGTACCTGTGTCTGCCAAAGCCGTACATATTAAAACAAATGCTAATTTACTCTCACCAGTCTTGAAGGGAAGGACAACCTCTCTCATCCAGAAAGTTTCCACGATGCCAGCACTTCCACCTACATCTTTCCTCAAATATAATCATTAGAGACATCTTATGAAATGGTGATGACTGCTAATGAGTCCATTTTCTGACATAATATTTTATACTTTCCTAAGCACTGTGACATATATTCTATTTAATTCTTGAAAAGTATATACAGTTGTTAAGTATTCTTTTTTCAACCTTAAAGCCAACTTACCAGCATATCAATGTCTCAATATTCTTTTTTTTACTTTCTTTTTGCCTTTTTCCATTTTTATCTCATCAGCGGAATACTCCACCCTTTGAATGACTACTTATGAATTAATTATATATAATCTAGTAACCCTAAGCAATTTACAGTTTAAATACATGTGAAGCAAGGTAAACACAAATGCATAAAAGTACTAATGCCCCTAAACCAGTTGAAAAGACCTAGGTAGGTAAGTCTGCAGAATTTTTGATTTGAAAGATATTTCTCTTTGGGCAAAGTATTAGTCCACACTCAGTGGAGAAGGAAAGAGAGCAATCTAGAAAGCAAGATAAAATGTTAAAAACACAGATGAGTTTTTAAAAAAGAGGATAGGGAAATAAAAGAGGGAAATAGAACACCAGAGGCATACCCCAATGCTGCTGGAAAAGATGTGACATATGAAAATATTGCTGAGGACATTGGAATGTATTCAAGGCTTAGGTGTTAAAAGCTAAGCAAAAGCTAGGCTTTTGGAAAAAATAATAGTAAAGGTTTGGTTCTCACTGAGTCCTTAGGGGCATAGACTTCTGGAACCATCTATTATAGCCTTAGTTTAGGAATCTGTTTAAGGCGCTTCTTTAGCAGAGAAGTAATGTGGGATGAGAACACAGGTCTCATTGATTCAAATAATTCCAAAGCCTTTGGCACAGGACTAAAAATGTACTTTTTCAAGGCTAACTCACTTGACAGAGCTCACTCCTAATTCAGCAAGGAGAGTCCTAGGACACAGTGTACAGAGAGAAAATATAAACTAAGAGGATTTGTATTTGCTGAATGAGATAGTAAGTCATCTATAATGAAAAAACTGGTGATTGGGCTGACATCATTGCAAATTTTGCAAGAAGCTATGAATATCTCCAATGCTATTCTCTGAGAAGACCACACCCCCAGGTGTGGTGACCAAAGATTCATAATCAACCAAAAAGTTATGATTAAATTTTTAATATAGATATATAGAAATTACAATAGTAACTGGCAATCTAATGAAGTTGAAATATAGAGGCTCATCCCGTCTTCCCTTCTGCCCTTCGACATTCTTGAGACTCTTCTGGTATTTGTCAACAGTAACATGGTGCTAGACTGTTCCAAGTACTGGTTTTGGGAATATCATTCTGCAACGGGGCTAAGGGCTTGAATTGGCTTTATTCTGTTTAATGGGGGATTGTAATTTGGACACATGAACACTTGAGATCTAGTTACTTCATTTTCAGAACTTCTTACAGAGGCATATCATTGTAGTGGAAGACAGCTCAGGCTGCATTTGCTGAATAAATTCCAACTATATTGAGACCCTTCTGGATGAGACTAAGCAAAATGAAGTTAGGGTTTTAAAGTCTTTGGTTTTGGGAATTGCTTTGGCTTCATAAGAAATGAAGAATTTGGTTTTCAAATTTAAATTTTTCCTTTTAGATTTGATAATGGGCAGAGGTCACATTCGATCTTCTGTGTATCATTCCTGCTGACACTGGAGGGCTTTATATTGCCTCTTGACTTCCATAACATATTTGTTTGTAAGTAGGGTCCATGCTCATTTATTGTTTGCATTGGAACTTGACTTATCAATATTGACTTAGATCTCTCTTTGATGGCTTCAGGAATTTTTATTTTTAATGGTTTGGGTAAATAGTTTCATTGTACTTAGTAACTAGTCTGGGACTCAGTTCCTGTTTAGTAATGGGGTTACTCTACTTAATTTATCATCCACTTGTTAATTATTTTATTTTTTTAAAGATTATTTATATTTATTTGTTTATTTATTTATTTATACAAGAGCCAAGGTACAGGCCAGATGTGCCAGAGGGTGAGAGGATTCACCAGAGACAGCGGGGAGCAGAACAGGCAGACTGACAAAATACACTGCTGAGGGGAGCAGCTGGCGAGACAGGAGAGGTCCCGCCATGTGGGATTCTCACCGGCCGGCTGGGATCAAACCCGCGCTGCAGAGGCTGTGGACAGCTTCACAGTGTGGTGCTCAACTGCCTGCACCACCAGGGAGTCCCCACTTGTTAATTATTGCCTGCCTGAAAATCATTTTTTTTCTTTTGTGTTTGGAATTAGCTCAAGCTACATTAGATCTCACAATTCTCTAGTCCCATCTTGCAATTTCCTGCCTTGTCCATGTTGCTCTCTATTTCTAGAAAACCTTTCACTCAAGTGTCTACCAAATTCTGCTCTAACCTAAACAATAGGTCTCATAAACTTCATGTCAAGGGCTATTTTTTTGAATTTGTGTTTTCTTACTTGGTGTTCCTGTATTAATTAAATTTTCAGTCCCTGCCTTTTCTTCAGGGTTATGGTATATAGATCTCTACTTCCAGATGAAAAGCATCTTGATGGCAAGAACAGACCTTATTTATCCTTGTGTCCTCTTGCGTTCCTTGCAGGTATACCTTCCCACATTTTCAAAACTTCCCTGTAATTTCCTTTCAGTGCCATCCCCACTGATAACTCTTTTTCTTCACCAGCTCTCCATCCCCTCTCTTTTCGATCTTGCTGATTTTCAGACCCTGTAGGTGGTGTCTTTAGGTTTGTGAGCCTGCCTTCTTCTATTCTCACTCTATCTATACAGACCTCTCACTTGCTCTTTGATTTGCACTATTCCAGTTTCAATTTTGCCATTTTTGTCTCTTCTAGTTCTTCACTTCACTAAGTATATTGCAGCAGGGGATATAGATTTTTCTCTTTGAAGTCTCTGGCTTTAGTCTTCCCTTGAGAGAGCTTTCTCTATATTATTTTGAAAAACATGTCCCACTGATCTCTGTCCCTTGAAACAGGGGGAGGCCTTCCCCTTCTAGTTTTGATCATTGGTTTTAATCATATTTAAGAATTTCTTCTTAATGCAACCAGAGAAATTCTCATTGTGTATACATTTATACCTGCATCTCTAGCTCTCAAGCAATTAATTCTTGCGCTTGCCTTACTGTGACTTGACAGAGGTTCTTCTTCACTTTACATTTTCCTACTTCTTTCTTTCACATAAATCTTAGTGATTCTAAAGAGCCGCATTTCTTTTAGGAAGTGCATTCAGGATTGTTAGGGATGCATATCGATTCTGTAGTGCTAGAAAATCATTCAAAATATTTGGCTTTCCAAGGTCATTTTAGAGCAGTCCTAGCCTTGTCACTTTGTACTGCGATGTAGTTATAATCTCTTCCCAGCGCCACAATTCTTTTCAGTAGGGAAAGTGCTGTTCACTTCAAGTATTTCATCTTCTTGCTCATTTTTGGAAAACAAAACAAAAAAAAAAAACTAAACAAAACAGGAGGGCACAGGCCTTTCTAATCGAACAGGACAAATGATAATGTGACACAGTTAAAATCTTACATTTTATGACATTTTGTTGCCTCTTCTAGTCCTTTCGAAATTTATTCAGTGGGAGAAGACTTCCCCTATCCCTGCCTTTCTAGGCTTCTGACTTTTTTTGTTTTAAAGATTTATTTAGTTTTGCACACAAGAGCTGGGGTGTAGGCCAGAGGTACAGGGTGGTGAGAGGATTCACCAGAGACAGAGTGGGGAGCAGAACAGGTGGACTGACTTAAATACACTGCTGAGGGGACTAGTGTGAGAGTTAGGAGAGGTCTGCTGTGCCATGTGGGTAGCTCCCTGGTTGGGGATGGAACTCGTGCTGCAGTGGCTGCGGGTAGCTTCATAATGCTATGGCACAACCCCTTGTACCACCAGGGAGGTCCCTAGGCTTCTGACTATCTGACCCTCTTAGATAATAGGAAGTTTTTAGGTTGCTTAAGTGGCAAACAGGGCCTGACACTAAGATGTTAAATAAGGACGATTCAATGTCATATTCTCCCCTTTTCTTCATTTGGGGCTTGCCCCAGACACAGTGCACAGATAACAGAAGTATGGCTCTGCCTTGTGTTTCTACATTCCTCTCCTCCTCTTCTTTCCACTGCTTGCTGGATAGTTGCTGACTCCTCCCAAGTTCAGAGTGGTGCATGAGAAGAATGGAAGGAGATAGGAGAGGTCTTTCTTGTACTTGTCTGTCTTAAAATCATTTCCTTTCATTAGTATGCCAGCCACTTGTAGTGGATTTTTTTTCTAAGGTGATAGTGAGGTTTATTTCAGAGATCTCATCTTGGTGATCTTGCTCTATAGTTCTTTTTTTTCTTTTAAAGATTTATTTTTATACAAGAACAGGGTACAGGCCAAATGCGCGGAGGGCAAGAGGATACACCAGAAACAGAGTGGGGAACAGAACAGGCAGACTGATAAAATACACTGCTGGGGGTGCAGCGGGTGAGACAGGAGAGGTCTGCTTCACCATGTGGAATTCTCGCTGGCTGGCCCAGATTGAACCCGCTGTGCAGAGGCCACGGACAGCTTCCAGTGCAGTGCTCAACTCCCTGTGCCACCAGGGAGGCCCTCTATAGTTTTTTTGACTGAGGAGATACATTTCCACGGGTGGATCTTTTTAGAGTTCTTTGAGATCTAGCATTCACCTTCAGCTTTCTGTGGGAATCTCTGCCCCTTAAGGCAACCCTATGGAACACGATTGAAGGTATCCTTAAGCTGGTGTTCCTTCCTGTGCGGTCTTATCTGCTAATGCCAGCCTTGCTAATTAGCTTCCCTGTCACTGCAGGCTGCTTAGCTTTTTCAGGCATGCACCAGCCACCAGCTCTCTGCTCTTGGCGACAGGGAGCACATGCAAGTCACTAGCTGTTTATTGGTCCTCAGTTCAAGTGTATGATAAAATTGCTCTTCCTTCAAGGGTTTTCTGGGGAGAGGGCCAAAATACAATTCTGTTAAGTAGGAGGCAGGTGCAGACAAAATCAGAAGTCAGAAAATCCAAGTTCCCACTATTTGACTTTATTTATTGTGAAAGTTTTCTTGCTCCCCCTAGTTGTGGCCAGGCTTTCTCACTTTCTTACCATAGGAGCCCAAGCCTCTTGCTCAGATGCCCCGAGCTTCCTGCTCCCTTTGCTGCCCCCTCCTGGCAAAGCCACATTCATCCTCATGTGCATCTGCTGTGCAGCAGGTGACGTGATCGACAAGGGAAAGCTCACATGTTTAGCCACTTGTCCTCCACCGGAGACTGAGTCTCAGCTCATGGTTCTGATTTCTTTATACCAGGCCACCTTCTGAGACTGACCGAGTGTTCACGGACTCTGGCCTTGTTCTCTCTCAGGACTTGTGAACACGTTTATTGAGAACCTGGGGACCATCAAGAGCATATATTGAATAGTACTTGGCATTTTATTTTTGATATAGCAACAAGAGACAATTCCCTCATTTTCCCACTGAATGAACCCATTCTGGTTGTTTCCAGCCTTTGCTAGTCCTTTGGTGTCATTCTAAACTAAACTCCTCCGATGCTGGGAAGCTGGGGCACCTTTTTCCCTGCATGTGAATAATGTGCACATGCAGTGCACACCGACTTGCAGCCTTATCTCTTGTGCTTGTGTGCTTGCCTGGCTTTGCTTACAAAAAGCAGTTCTTTAGTTTTTGGGAGAGGCCCTTTCCTTACTGTCTAATTGAGTGCACCTTGTGTCATAGACTAAATGTCTAGACTCTGTTTCTTAGAAGTCCTGGGGGTACTCATTCACCTATATTTACTTTTTTAAAAAATATGCATACAAGAATTGGGGTACAGGCCAGAGGTGCAGGGATGGGGGTGAGAGGATTCACCAGAGACAGAGTAGGGAACAGAACAGGCAGATCTACTGAAATACACTGCTGAGGGGAGTAGTGGGCGAGACAGGAGAGGTTGGCTGAGACATGTGGTCAGCTCCCTGGCCAGCTAGGGATCAAACTCATGATGCAGAGGCTATGGATAGCTTCACAGTGCTAAATTTAACCCCTTGCACCACCAGGGAGGCCCTATATTTACTTTTGATAGCATCTTTCGCTGATCCCTTCTCTGATCACTCTTCATTCCAGAATATATATCTTTTTCTCCCCAGCCTGCTGATATGGGATCTCCATGCAGTTTCTGCACTACACAACCTCTTGCTCATGAACCACGATGTAATAGCCTCTTCTAGAGCTGAATAACGTGTGGCTCCCATTTCTCCCTCTAGTGTGTTGCCCCCTGTATGGGCAGAACTGCTTTCATCCCCAAAGAGACTTCCCACAAAGCTAGTAGTCCCATCTCCCCTACAAACCTCAGAAACAGACAGACAAGAAAAAAACCCATCTTTTTCTAAAGGTGCTTCTCATATTTATCCCAGAGGTTTACACATGGCTTTAGTTTTCAAAGTGGTCCTCTTGTTTTGTGTTTTCCTTTTCCGTTCTATCACACATAGTGTCCTACCTACCTTATCTTCCACTCACCAAATCCAGGCTTATAGTCCATCACTGCTCCCTCACCCCCAGTTTCTATAAACTCTCAATACTTTGAGTGATGACTGTGTTAGTTCTCCCTGAGTTTATCTATGATGGTAAAAACAAAAAGGAAGAGGTCCAATAGAGCTGAGAGATTTGCAGCTCTCCTCCAAATGTATCCTTATGCAAGAAGGAAACAGAAACCCTTTCTTTATTCCTCACAGAAAAACTGCACAGCCAAATTAGTCCAACCACTATGGAAAGCTGTGTGGAGATTCCTCAACCTACTAAAGATAGAGCTTCCATATGATCCAGCAATTCCACTCCTAGGTATTTACCCAAAGGACACAGAAACATTAATTCCAAAGAGCACCTGCACCCCTATGTTTATAGCAGCACAATTTATAATAGCTAAGCTTTGGAAGCAACCCAAATGCCCCAAAATAGATGATTGGATCAAGAAGATGTGGTACATATACACAATGAATATTAGTCAGCTTTCAAAAAAGATAAACACATGCAATTTGCAGCAACATGGATGGCGCTGGAAGGGATCATGCTCAGCGAAATAAGCCAGAAAGAAAAAGAAAAATACCAGATGGTCTCACTCATAACAGGAGTCTAGAAAACCTAAATATGGACCAGGAAAAAGAATAACTATAAGAAAGAAAAAAATCAAAATCAACAAACAACTATGAACCAGAGACACTCTTGACGGGAGGGGAAGGAGGAATTGGGGTCAAAATCGGGGTTGCAATTGTATGGGGAATATAAAAATTAAAAAACCTTAAAAAAAGAGAAAAATTGCACAGCACTGTGAGCTATCCACTCTTCTTTTTGGACATCTTGAAATAATATTAAATCGAACAAGTACGCTCAACAATAAATGGAGAAACATGCATAAGATAAACCATAATCAGAAATGTGGGGAATTACTGTGAGTGGTTCTTCAATTGTGTAAGACCGACAATTTTTACTATCAAGAAAATAGACTCCTTTTTTCCCCCCTGAAAGCAGATAGAATGTCAAACACAAGTTGTAATTGGGTTATGTGATTTACATACAGATTAATCCATTATTAGTCTAAGTGAGAATCTTGATTCAGCAAGATGATATTTATCATCTAGTTGCTTTTCTCACATAATCCAAGTGACTTTGTAACTTTAATTGTATTGCATGTTCTAGAAATATTGCCCATGATTACACCCTGTTTGAAATAATTAGGTGGTAATTAGCATTACAAGTTTCTTTAAAAAATACTATCATTAGAGAGATTGCTAAATGAATTACCTGGCACTGGGGATGAGGTTTTCTTGGCATAAATACCTTTCTCCACAGAAGGGGCAGTGATGTTCAAAGCATCTGTAGAGCCTGTGTTAGTTTGAAATCACTACTGCCACCGGTGACCATAAATTTGGTGACTTAAAACAGCACAGATTTATTATTTCCCAGCTTTTGTAAGATGGAAGTCTTACAGGCAGATATGACTGGCTCTCCTATTTAGAGACCAATAGGGTAATAACCAGGTATTGGCACGTCTGCGTTTCTTCCTGGAGGCACTAGGAAGTAATCTGAGTCCCTGCTTGTTCTGGTTGTTGGCAGAATTCAACTCCTGCCTGCTGTGGGACTGAGCTCCCTCTTTTCTTGCTGATAACAGCATAGGTCCACTCCAGCTTTTAGAGGCCACCCACATACCTTGGGTCAACCCCCTCCATCTTCAAACCACCATGGCTGGTTGAGTCCTCAAGCTTCTAATCTCTGCTGCCTTCTGTAGCATCTGTCTGGCTTCAGCTGAGCAAAGTTCTCTTTTAAGGGTGCATGTGATTCAACTGGAGCCTTCTGGGTAATACAGGGTACTCTTCCCTATTTTTAGTACTTTAACTATAATTGCATCTTCAGATTCTTTTGCCGCATGAAGTTAACACAGGCACAATTTGGGGGGATTAGTGCATGGACCTCTTTGGCAGGAGCAAAATCATCTTCCTGCAGAGACTGAATCACATGTGTTCATTTGGCATATTGCTTCTCCTCAGAAATGGCAGTGGCAAAGCAGTAATTTTCTCTATTTTGGGGTATGGACTGTCTCCATGAAGGAAAGACAGAAGGACTATAGACTGCTGTGATATTGAGGGTATATGACGATCTCACAATAGATAAAAAAAAGAATTTCCATGAAGTAACTAACTGGTTGCTATTTTTGGGAAGAGCTGATTTTTAAAATCCTGATTTGTAAAACAATTGAACATTTATTGGAACTCTTCTGTGTCTAGCTAATGCGTGTCTCTTGCTGGTTGAATATAAATTTCTGGCAACAGAGACCCTGTCTGTTCTCACTCACTGTTATATCCAGAGAGCCAGAAAGAGGGCCTAGCATGGAGCCATGGAGGAGTCAGTACTTCTTGATATGTATTCAGTGAGTGAAGTGCTTATCTAGCAACTGCTGTGACTGTGCTTGGCGGTGCTACCACATTCAGTAGTGAAAAAGACAGACATGGCTCCTGCTTGCTCGATCTTAGACAGTAAGCTAATAATTATACAACTAATCCATTAAAATGGGGATAAAATAGATAATCTTAGAGATTGTACATATGTAACCTGAACACTTTTATTTGAACTAGAGTATGCAGTTGTCCACCATATTTTGAAGTGAGCTCAAGACAATTTCTTTGAATAAGGTTGGCTGATGTTCTACATCTTTTCTTACTTAAATCATACTCAAAATGTGTATTCTATGATTTGCATTTTTGCTTCTCTTAAATGGAATGAGGACTCAAAATCAGGGGTAGGCAAACTGTAACCGGAGCCAAATCTGGCTTACCATCTGTTTTCATATAACCCAAGCTGCAGAATTGTTTTTTACATTTTTTAAATGGCAGGGAAAATATTAAAAGAAGAATAATATTTTGTAACATCTAGAAATGATATGTGATGCAAATTTCAGTTTTTATAAATAAATGTGCACTGGAACATAGCCACACTCAGTCATTCAGGTCTTGCCAGTGAGCTGGATGGTTGCAACAGAGCCCCCATGCCTGCAAAGCCTAATATATTTACACTCTGACCATTCAGAGAAGAAGTTTGCTGATTCCTGACCAAAATACTTGAGAAGCAAATGGAATGCAAAACCCCCAGTAGATTCCTCTTCTGATTAGGTTCTTGGCAATATATGTATCAGGGAAAAGTGCTCTTCCGCGGCCAGGGGCTACTTCCAGTACCTCACATCCTAACAACATTTTTTTTTTTTTAATATTAAATTTTATTTTTATATTCCCCCATACAATTGCAAACGCCCCATTCTGACCCCAATCCTTCCCCTCCCGCCCCCCACCCCCCAAAAAGTGTCTCTGGTTCATAGTTTTTTGTTGATTTTGATTTTCACTTTCTTATATTCATTTTCCTGGTCCCTTATTTCAGTTTTCTAGATTCCTGCTATGAGTGAGACCATCCGGTATTTTTCTTTTTCTTTTTGGCTTATTTCGCTGAGCATGATCCCTTCCAGCGCCATCCATGTTGCTGCAAATTGCATGTGTTTATCTTTTTTGAATGCTGAGTAATATTCCATGGTATATATGTACCACATCTTCTTGATCCAGTCATCTATTTTTGGGCATTTGGGTTGTTTCCAAAGCTTAGCTATTGTAAACAGTGCTGCTATAAACATAGGGGTGCAGGTGCTCTTTGGAATTGATGTTTCTGTGTCCTTTGGGTAAATACCTAGGAGTGGAATTGCTGGATCATATGGAAGCTCTATGTTTAGTAGGTCCAGAAATCTCCACACAGCTCTCCATAGTGGTTGGACCAGTTTGCACTCCCACCAACAGTGCAGAAGAGTTCCTTTTTCTCCACACCCTCGCCAACATTTGTTGTTGCTAGTTTTTTTAATATGTGCCATTCTCACTGGTGTGAGATGGTATCTCATGGTAGTTTTGATTTGCATTTCCCTGATTACAAGTGATGTTGAACATTTTTTCATATGCCTGTTGGCCATTTGCATTTCCTCTTCAGAGAAGTTTCTTTTTAGCTCTTCTGCCCATTTTTTGACTGGATTATTTTCTTTGTTGCCTAACAACATTTTTTTTGTGATTCCACCTTATAGAATTTTTCCAAAACATTCTATTTATTTTCATGAGAACAGCACTCTCTGTCTTATTTGATTCACATTTCAACACTTCATACTGTCCTTAATTAACTTACACCGTTAATGCTAATAGGCGCTAACTGCCATCATCAGTTTGGAGATGTATATCAAGTCACCACAATGTGCCCTTTAAATATCTTTAACTTTATGTCAATTTTACATTAATAAAGTTCACAAAATAACAAAAACAATCCTAGAAGAAAAAAGATCTGGGTGGAGATGATCACAGCAGATTCCTGGCAGTGTCCATCTCTAGGGGTGTCCAGCAGCATGCACTGCCCACGGGCCTTCAGTCATGGCAATGGTGGGGTCATCGATGCCTGCATTTTTTGGAGGAATGGAGTGGTCTGGGTAATACAACGGGGAGATCAAGTAGAGGTCTGTGATGAGGGCTTCTGCTGCATGTAAGATTTGGTCCAAATGAAACACATTTACTTTTATAATTAGAACCCCGCTTTTGTAGATATCATGTAGGTAACTTGTATTTAGAATTTTGAAGTTTTGACATCATTAATGAGAGGAACTGTTTCATCTACTGAAATGTTAACATCTAACT
Source organism: Talpa occidentalis (assembly GCF_014898055.3). Lineage (NCBI taxonomy): Eukaryota > Metazoa > Chordata > Mammalia > Eulipotyphla > Talpidae > Talpa > Talpa occidentalis. The sequence goes on along the minus strand of NW_023603184.1, from coordinate 11,705,743 downwards.
TTAGAGCTTTTCTTGCTAGAATTCTGATTTGACTTGCAGAGAAATTCTGTCTTCCAGCCAATATCAAATACTCTTAGTGTTGACCTGAGTCAGTCATTGCAGTTGCTGTCAGTGTTTTCCTCAGAGGGATGCATCCACCTTTCCCGCCCACCTCCCCAAATCTCTCAATATAACAGAAAGCAGACATGAAATCTTAAAATTAAAGAAATATGCTCAGTCATGTACTTCTGTGTCCCCTTAAACCAACATTCTTTCTCCAGAGTATTAATTTCAATTTATTAAAATGAGGGCAATCCTTGAAAAACATAACAGAGAATTCAAAAATAGCATCTTAGCCAGATACAGGTGTTAAAAATAACACTGATGTGGATTTGGTATCACTTTCAGTTTAGAAACGTTGTCTTCGCATATTTCAGTGGCTCCTTTAGCCCTGAAATGTCACCACTTCAATGAGTAACTGGCCCGTTTTTATGTTATAAGGCCCTGGGATTCCAGAGGTAAAAGCAACCTCTATCCATCTTTTCTAATTTGCTTCAGTAGATACAATATGAAAAAAAAAAGCATAGCATTAAGGAAGGATCTTTTCTTTCTTTTTAGTTTCCCTCTCTGGAGCCAAGTTAAAATGGAATACAGTCATTAAAAGGTTATCTAGTGTAACAAGCTCCTCGCCAAAGGCAGAGCAGAAGACTCTATTCCTCTGTGAGTTGTTTTATGAAGTAGCTCATGGCTGACAATCAGTGAACTAAATCCTCCGACAAGGAGAGATTTACAAGGACTTGTCTATAGAGACAAAGTGTTTCTACAGATTTGAACAGAGCTGGGACCAGGGATTATCAGCCCTGCACATAAATACAGCTTGTGGCTTGCTTTGGGATTCCACGGCTGGGAGCTTTCAGTAGGCACTCTGTGTAAATAACCTATGGAATTGAGTTCTAAATACCAACTGTGTTGCATACAGGATTCACATGGCTTCCAGGGTCTATGGGTGGGTTAAAAAGGTGTTTTTTGGACACATTCCAAACCATTGGGCTTATAAATCGCTCTTCCACCCTATTTCTCTTCCCCCTTCACTAAAGTTGGGGCTGCCTAGTATGAGTTTGTCTCAATCTTATTCCTTCTGGTTCCCAGCTATACACTGTCCTTTGTGATAGGTGGCTCTTAGAATCTTATTATGCACTAGGAATGGTGATTGCAGTGGACACAGTTTGCCCATGGACATTTGCTGCTATGGTCTGAATGTTTGTGCTCCTCCCTTCCCCCCAATTCATGAGCTGAAATCCTAGTGTTCCATGTGACAGCTTAGGAGATATTAGGAGTAGAACCTTTGGAAGGTGTCTAGGTCTTAAGAGAGAAGGTCTCATGAATGGGATTAGTGTTCTTTTTTTTTTAAAAAAATCATTTTATTTTATTTTTGTTTAGAACTGAGGTATAGTCCAGAGGTGTGTGTGTATGTGTGTGTGTGTGTGTGTGTGTGTGTGTGTGTGTTGGAGGGAGGAACCTTGAGAGGATTCACCAGAGATAGAGTGGGGAGCAGAACAGGCAGATCTACTGAAATACACTGTTGAGGGGAGCAGCAGGTGAGACAGGAGAGGTCTGCTGCGCCATGTGTGGGTTAGCTCCTTGGCTGGGGATTGAACACAGACCATGGTGAAAGCGGGGACTTAACCCCGAGGCCACCAGGTTGGCCCGGGATTACTGTTCTTATAAAAGAGACACCACAAAGCTTGCTAGTCCTTTTCACCCTATGAGGACACAGCAAGCAGTCTGCATCCAAGAAGAGGGTCCTCACATAACCCTTCCAGCAACCCAGTTCAGCCTCCAGAACTGTGAGGAATAACTTTCTGTTGTGGGTACACCACTTAGTCTTGTTAAAGAAGACTGGATGGGTGGAGAATCCAGTTATCCAATGTTGTTTTGATCTGACTCCTAATATTTAAAACAAGTAGGAAGTATACTCAGCAAAATATTTGCATCTGAATAATACATATGAGTGTAGGTATGTGTGTGTTTATCTGTGTGTACTCTGTAGGTAGATATTTGAATCTATTGTGTGTATATATTTTATGTGAAAATATTAAATAAACTCATCCAATTTGTTCCTGAACTATGTAGGAACTGATTCATGTTTCATCATTCTCAAGTTTCTGATTTGCATGTATTGATAAACCATTTTGAATTTGCATGTGACCTTGTGGGTTACACCTCACATTATATATTGCTGGGGCTTGTCTGGGGATTCCAGCTCCTTTTCAGTTGAGTTATAAAGCAGACTGGATTTTCATTTTCTCTGTTCAGAATGTAATCCATATGTAATCCATATGAAACATGAACTTACATACACTAATTACTCTCTGAAGGTTTTCTCTTGGGAAGAGGGTTTAGCTGGTTGCATGAATCCAGTACTTTGCTGACTTATTGTCTTCTGCCATTGTGAATTCAAAGATGGAATGAAATGTAGAGAAGACACGAGAACTTACACCAGTCTCACTTTGTTCTAAAGAACTTCAATACATGCTTTTAAAAAGGTATCTATTTAAGTTTGTAGTGCTCTGTTAATCACAAAAACTAAGAAATAACCTAATGGGAGAAGGAAATGGAAAAATAAAATATAATTTATTTTATACAATAGGATCTTACATAACAGTAAGAATGAATGAACTATAGTAATATGCCCCAGTTGAAATGAAAGTTAGTGACATAATGATGAGTAAAACCACAAATTCCAGTAGATAATGCATTCTTTGGCACGTTTCTTATAATGTGTAAAAACAAAATTGTATCTATCATTTAAGACTATACACGATAAAACTTTCATACATATAGACACTTATATTCCTTTCTAAGTAATAAATAAATGAATCAATAAGAAATTAATATTTTATTTAATCAATATTGATTTTATTTAACAAATAATATAAGATCACGCATTGCCCAGTGGCTATATTGTATTATGATTAACAACTCTATGTGCCTACATTCCACAGGAGAAAAAATATTTTTAGAAAGAATAATCTTATAGAGCCATTGTTTTGTCGGAAATAAGACTTCAGCTTGCAGTGTGTACTGAGCAAAAAGCACAGAGTGTGACTTGGGAATGGAAAACTGTTATTTAAAAGTCCTTTAAATGATTTTTTGTTTTATTTGATAACATCTGTCCTCTGTAGCCTTTTTCACTGCATGATTGCTGGCCAAGACATTGCTATTTGTATTTGAGTCCATGGGGTAAGGCTATGAGATAGCCTTTGTAGGACTTTTTTGAAAAGAAATAAAATCTGGGCACATTTCCATTCCCTCCAGTCCTGCTGAAGCCCAGAGTAGAAAAAAGGCAACCGATTCTGAGGACTCATCTTTCAAATACATGGAAAAAAGCCAAGCTAATCCTTTCTTCTCCCACTCGCTCTTCTTTCATCTCTGCTGTTTGTTTCCTCACTCTGGCATGTAGAGGGGACAAGTTTCAGAGCAAGGAGAGGCCAAGAGAAGATGCGCGGCCCCCCTGAGCCACCTGAGAGCAGCAGGACAGGTTTGAAGCATGTGCTGGGCTCTGCTCTCCCCAAACGCCTGGCCTTTGTTGACTTTCAAGTTCAATGGCACTGCTGAATAATAACAAGGAGCAAACTTGCATATCAGAAAGTGCAAGTGTGGGCTGATGGGAAGGGAGTAGAATGCAGAGGCTATTTTCTATCTTTTCACTTAATGTTTTCTGATGACAAGAAAGATATTTGTGAGACGAAGCTTAGTGTTTTGAGCCTTTTCAGACGTTTTGACGTGTTTTCCAACTTGCAAAATGTTCTTCGTCAATGTTGAGAGAAAACTACCCTTTGAAGGGCACTGTACTCCTCAAATATTTTTGCCAAAGTCCCCTTAGAGGTGAAGTCCAGAGAACTTGCAACCCTGAGCGGTACGCAGACAGCACAATCCTAGGTGAACTGCTGCCAGATTTAGGGGAAGCTATTTGGGATGTATTTCCTTTTGTCTTAACTAATGCAAAGTTTACCTTCCACTCAGCGTTATGTCTGAGTTTTTTATTCTTTTTTTGGGGGTATAATTGACAAAATGGAAAAAAGTGTACAGTGTAGTGATTTGTTATATATTGAAAAAAGATTCCCACCCTGTAGTTAAACATATCCACCACCCGACTTATTTATCCTTTGCTATGTGTGAGAATGTTGAAGTTTTATTCTCTTACCAAATTTCACCCTGTAGTGTTATCTGTAATGGTGACTATAGATGATAAATAGATGTATGTAGTTTATATATGATATATAGATGTATAATAGCAATCGTTATATATTAAAACCTCAGAACTTACTCATTTTAGAGTGAAAAATCTGTATCTTTTTACCAACCGCTCCCTGTTTCCTTCACTTCCCAGCCACTGGCATCTACTCTGTATTGCTCAGAGTATGACTTTTTCTTTTTGTGGATTCCTTATATAAGTGGAACTATATAGTATTTGTCTCTGTGTGACTTATTTCATTTAGCATAATGCTTTTAAGGTCTATCCATGTTGTCATAAATGATAGGATTTTCTTCTTTCTCTTGGCTGAATAATACTCCATTATGTATATGCCATATTTTCTTTATTCATTGATCCAAAGATTGACACTTAGATTATTTCTATATTTTGGCTATTGTAAATATGCTGCAATGAACATAGGAATGATGACACCTTTTTGATATCTTGTTATTCTAGAAGTGGGATTCCTGGATCATGTGGTAGTTGTATATATTTTTAGTTTTTTGAGGAGCCTCCAGCTTGTGCTTGGTTTAATAGAAAGATTTTTTTTCCTGTCTGAACTGTCAAAGAAAAGTAAAGCTTCTGGAAAATGTTTATCTTGTGACTTTTGGTATCTCTGGTGCACATCATCACATATATTTCTAAGAGTATTACATCTTAGTTTGAAAAGTGTAGAGTGAAGTGGTATCAGAAAATAGCAGTGATTTTTTTTCCATTTTAGGTTTGATTATTTAAATTGCAAATAAATTTTTAAAATTAAAGGGATTCAGCTAAAATTCATCAATTTTGTAATCATTATTTGTCTAAACTTAAGATCAACCCACAAAAATGAGTAATATATGGATAATTATTGCTTTGTTATATGGTTGAGAGCTAAAACAGAATAAATTTTATTATGGGATAATTCTTAGCATATGAAACATTTTTATTAGATTAGCCTTAAATGGATTTTTGGAAACTAAGCAAAGTACAAATAAAAGCACATTCAAGCTTTAATAGACTAATTACAATCATAATATATGACTAGAATATGTTTGACTGAATTAGTAATTTAAACCTTGGAATTGATGATCTTTCTTTTTCCATATTTCTTCTAATTTTTGCCTTTGCCATTAAAATTATCTAGGAAAATAGTTGTACTACTTACTGTTTGTATAGAACTCCTAAACTTGTATAATTAGCTATTACCACTAATAGCTAATTTTATTATCACAAAATAGCATATTCTAGTTAAATATCTAGAAAATGTTTAGGAAGTATTTGAATTTGGCCAAAGCAGAACTCTCTTCCCTTTTTCAGTAAATGGCACCACAAATCATTCACTTACGAAATCTCAAATCAGATACTATTTTTTGACTTTTCCTCTCCCCGTCACCCTACTCCATGTCAAATCATCAGCAATTAGCTTGCTTTGTAAACCCTGAACAGAATCTGTCCATCTCTTTGCATTTCCATTTCTATCAACCTGGTCTATTTCCTTCCTGAACTATACCCTAACTTGTACTTTTGACTTCTCATTCCCCAAGCAGCCAGAGTGAATTTTCAGAGGGCAAATTACATAATCTCCAACTGATGGCCATTATAGTGGATGTAGTATACAGTTTCCTTTTTCCAGTCATGGCCCTGCAGGCTAAGTTCAGTGCCCCCTCTCTCATCCTTTCTTTCCTCACTTCCCCATTTCATTGAGTATCAGTCCCACTGGCATTATTTTCTTTTCTGGAAGTCTGTTTTTTTTTCCCCTGAGAATTTGTGTTCACTGCTTGCTTTCCCTCCCCTGGATGCTTCTGGATCTTTCCATGTTCAAGTCCTTTTCATTGCTTAGGTTTCAGCTAAATGTCACCTCAGAGAGGTCTTTTCTGAACAACATTTTTTTTTTTTAAGACTTTATTTATTTATTTATACAAGCACTGGGTATAGTCAGAAGCGCGGGAGGGTGAGAGAATGCACCAGAGCCAGAGCAGAGAGAAGAACAGACAGACTGATGAAATACACTGCTGAGGGGAGCAGAGGGCATGGCAGGAGAGGTCTGCATGTCATGTGGGACCCTCGCTGTCCGGTGGCCACGGATCGAACTGATGCTGCAGAGGCTGCAGGCAGCTTCGCAACCCAGCGCTCAACCTCTGTGCCACCAGGGGAGGCCCTGAACAACATTTTTAAAGCAGCCTCATTCCCTGTGTCAGTCTTAATTTTAGTTTTATTATCTTAGTATTAATCACCTTCTGAAGTTACCCTGTATTAATTTGTTTGCAGACTATAACATAAGCTTCATCATTGTAGGGAACTTCTCTTCATTTAACTTTAAATCACCTGACTCAGTAAATATTTCTGAGTGCCTGGACAGCCTTCTCTTGACTTATTTGATCCTCTTAACAACCTAATGTAGACACTGTTGCTTTTTTCTAGGGCTTGGTGTCTTAATTATTGGTCTATCTTTGGGACCTTTTAACAAATCCATAATACATGTTTGTTGAAAGAATGCATGATTCTCACTTTACAGATAGGAAGCCACACAGTTATAAAGACCAAGTTACCTTCCTAATATTATGAAGTATTTAAGTGACCCAGTTGGATCCGAAGAGCATGTCTTTTGTCTCGTCGCCCTTAGCTACTTTCATTCTAATTTTTTGCTTCCTTAATGGAAGCTTTCCTAGTAAGAAACTCTACAAGAAAAATTTGGATAGTGCAGCTTCTAAGATGGTGTCTACCTCATCCCACAATAACTGATGAAAAGAAAAATATTCAGCTAGGTGCTTAGAAAGTGAGTAATTTTTTTAAAATACAGTCGATGTATTTTTCATTGAATTCTGATTTTCGTATTGTTCAGGTGGTGCTAGTATATGTTCCACTCATATCCTAGTGGAAAATGTTGCCATAATAAGGTTGGCAATGTCATTTTGAAACATTAACATTGATATCTTTTTTTTTTTTAAGATTTATTTATTTATACAAGCACTGGGTACAGTCAGAACCGCGGGAGGGTGAGAGAATTCACCAGAGCCAGAGCGGAGAGTGTTATAGGCAGAGTGACAAAGTACACTGCTGAGGGAAGCAGTGGGCGGCAGGTGAGGTCTGCATGTCATGTGGGACCCTCACCCGGCAGCCGGGAATCGAACAGGCTCTGCAGAGGCTGCGGGCAGCTTCACAACCCAGCGCTCAACTGCTACGCCACCGGGGAGGCCCAACATTGATACAATCTTCCTAGAATAATACAAAACAATATAATACATAATAAGCCCTTAATCTAATAAGTAGAATATATGGATAGTATTAAAAGGGTTAGCTATTATTTCCCATCTTTGTACTGCTAGTACCTAAACACAGAACCTAGGATGTAGGGAATATCTAAAAGTATCACTTAAATGAATCACCCTCTGAATCTATGACAAATTTTAAATAGGTTTAACTCTTTCATCAGATGCCTGAAAGTTAAATTAGAATCAAGAATTGTGCTTAGAGCTGCCCATAGCATTTGTCACACATTGCCTAACCAAATCCAATTTCCAGAGTTCTTTGACAGATTTTCCAAATATATGGATTCTTTCAACTTAAATTATTGTGAACATGGAAAAGTGTATTTCTGGGGGAGAGCCTCTGCTTTCTGCTTAGATTTTAAATTGCCAAATTCTTATTTACAGGATTGTGATGACACTTCTCCTAAAAGCTGGTCTTTCTTTCCTCAGGCCAAATTGCCTGCTATTAGTCTCCCTCCCAAGCCTCTGCCTCTCCATCCTAGCAGGCTCTGTTATCTTGTTTCCCTTGTTGGGGGAAACCTACCATTTTTCATTATTGCCTGTAAGCTGAGAAAATCAAAGGTGCACATGGATTTTAAGAGTCAGAAGGATAGGTACCATCTGCTGCTTTCTTTTGAGTTTGTTTTGGCTGAAGGGGTTGCCCGACACATTTTCTGTTTGCTGATTATTAGGAAAGGGATTGGGGGGCCTTAAGATAGGAATGAAGTTATCCCTTTATGGCATGTCTTATTAACACAGATAGTCTCTAGTTTTCAAGTCATCACTTTCAGTATTGGGTTTGAATATAGTAGATATATTGAGATGGCACTAATCTTGTCAGAAGAAAGTACGACTTTTTATATCTAAGATGTTCACCTTTAAAAAAGGCAAAAAGCCTAGGAAACTTAACTGAATCAGCAGTGGGTACTTACTATGTATTACAAGATCCTGTATTTTTAACCTCCTTTTGTTTAGCAGCCAGGGTCTGGTTGCTGGGATGTATAGAATTCTTTTACTTTTGGAGTGACAGAAAATTTATTTTTATGTCTGAAAAATGGCACTCTAGAAGTCTTTATAGTCACAGGTTTTGTGGGAAGATAGGCTTTCTATTCAGCTGGTTGATAGAAAGGATACATCAGGGATCAGAAGAATGATATTGGATAATTAAGGTTTTATTTTATTTATTTATTTTAAAGATTTTATTTACTTATTTTTGCATATAAGAACTGGGGTACAGGCCAAAGGTACAGTGGGTGAGAGGATTCACCAGAGACAGAGTGGGGAGCAGAACAGGGAGATCTACTGAAATATACTGCTGAGGGGAGCAGCGGGCATGACAGTAGAGGTCTGCTGTGCCATGTAGATAGCTCCTTGGCTGGAGATCTAACTCAGGCCATCGTGGTGATATTGCTGAGACTTAACTCCTAGGCCACTAGGGAGGCCCGTATAATAAAAGTTTTAAAAATGTGACTAGAGACATCAGGTAAATTAAAACACACCATCTATTCACACCAATATATACACATCCATCTTTGACATCTTAACTTAAAAATATAACAATTCCCGTAACTATATGCCTGAATAACTGACTCACTTACCAATGAAGCAAAGAGTGACTCTATGCACTACCACATGAACTGAGCCATTTCTTTGCACCTACCTGACCCCCACATGCTCTTCACTCACAGATACTGGCTACACTGTGATCCTCCGCACACCTCTGCTACAGGAAATTGAATGGCATTTTCACCATTCAAATTTATTTCCAAACCTGCTTATGCCACTGTACTTGTACCATATTACATAATTTTAGATTGCCCAAGCAAAAAATACAATTTTTAGGAGGGACTTTACTGTTTCTTTGAAAAATAAGCTGAATGATTTAAATGTCATCATAAAGATGAGCTCATAAGAAGAAAATGGCTCTTGAATTAGAGTTAAGCCCACTTCAAATGATTAGAAAAGTAATAAAATTTAGAAGGATGTTGTACTTTGCAAGTGTTTTCAATCTCTTGCTTTACTTTAAAGAAATCAAAACTCTAAGTCTTAGATGATGCATTGTGCTTATGTATTGCTCAAGAAAGAAGATAAAGCACTCTAATATATTTAATAGGAGGACATTGACCCTGAATAGAAAGTTTAAAGACTGAACATATATTGGTATATTTTTAAGTTAAGATGTCAAAGATGGGTGTGTATATATTAGGGAGTTTGCTCTACCTTGCTTTCCCAAATAATTGACTATTGTAGGTACAACTGAGCTGAGAAGAAAACTTTTAAACAGTTCCTACAGGAGTGCCTTGGGGCACATGAGAAAGAGATTCGAGGTGTCCAGGGTCAAGTGATCATCCTTCCCAGGCTTTAGTTTCCTTTTCTTTCAGTGAAAGGCTTGAACTGAACAAACCTCAAGTTCTTTCTAATTCTCTTATAATGTTTCTTCATTTCAAATCGACAAAAGCAATGCCCTTTCTTATTAAGTTGCCTGTGGTTGGCTCTGTCATTTCCTGTACTTCCATCAACTGCGTGTTTTTGAGCATTGTTGACCCTAGAATGTTTATTTAATTTAATTTCCACCCTGATTGCTTGATAAACATTCAAGGTATCCTTGTCTGGTGAAGAAATGCAGGTTGGGCTCAGTTTGGCATAGACCCTCATGCAAGCATGTTGCTCTCTTGAATAAGAACCTTTAAGAGTTCACCCTCAAATGTGGGCATCACCCACATTCCTTACTGTGCATATAAATTCTTCCTCTTCTTTTAAAGATTTATTTATTTATTTATACAAAAACCAGGGTACATGCCAGATGTGTGGGAGGGTGAGAGGATTCACCAGAGACAGAGCAGGGAACAGAACAGGCAGATTGACGAAACACTGCTGAGGGGAGCAGCGGGTGAGACAGGAGAGGTCTGCCACGCCATGTGGGACCCTTGCCAGCCTACCAGAATCAAACCCGCACTGCAGAGACTGTGGACAGCTTCACAGTGTGGTGCTCAACTGCCTGCGCCACCAGGGAGGCCCTGTGCATCTAAATTCATCCATAATTAGACTTCTCTGAGCACCTCAGCCTGAATCAGTGTTCTTTTACTACTGAGTTGACTTATTTCTCCTCCATCCAAAGTGCTGCTTTATGCCTTCACACTTCTTCCTCTGTCTAGAATGTTCTTCATCTAGCTTTTCCAGGTTAATTTCTTTATGTCCTTAAAGACTCATTTCTGGTGCTTTCTCCTTCACAACTGATTCCCCCAGACCAAACCAGGTACTTATCTGTGTCCTTCTTGGAGATCTAAATTTACTTGCAACATTTTAATATTTCATTACTTATCTCTTGAACTAAACTGAAAATTCTTGAAGAAAAGAACATGTCTAATGTTTGTTCCTGCATCTGCACAGTTTCTGGAATGGAGTGATTCAAAAACATTTACTCAAATGTATATTGTTGCAAGTGTGTAGAAATTTAGAATATAAAAGGAAATATCCAGACCACCTAGCTCAACACTTCATTTTATACATGAAGAAACTGAGGCCTAGAGCAGTTTACAGCTTTGTCTGGAAGCTACAATTTGCCCTGCTGTGCCTGGCTTTAGCTTCCCTCCCTAGGATCCCCCAATTCTAAAGCATCTGCCTCACAAATTTGTAGGATCATTTATTTATTTGAACAAGAAATGAAAATTGGCATCATGAAAGATGATACTGAAATGTTTTTGCCCCAGCTCAGATTCCAAAAATGATAGACTTAGGCCTAGTCAAGAAGCCTTTTCCTGAGTTAACTAAGTATGCATTCTCTGCCTGCATCCCATAATAGCCACCACAGGCCATTACTGAGAGATGCTTCTTGATGTTTCTCTTCAGGGTCTCATTCAGTGATACCTTCTCTTCTTGTGGAGGCTTGGGTCTTTGTGATCTATGGCCAGTTACCACTCAAAGGCCTTCATCTGGATCAAAACCTTGCTGGTATTGATTACCAGGCAACCTCAAGGTTACACCAAGCTCAGGGATTCCAAGTACACCCCAATCCTAAATGGAAAATTGTAAAACACTTTGCTAGAAGAGAATTCAGAGGATGTCTCTAAGCAGAGAATTAATCATTATAAAGACAATGCGCAAAAAGAGAAGAGAGGTAGGCAAGCTGGGTTAAAAACTCAGTACTTGGAGGTCTGTTTCCTGTGTTGTCCTTTGCTTCACCTGGGTTAGGGTACAAGTCTAGGCATCCTTCATCTCCTGGGCATCATTAACATTTCAATGATGGTAACTCTGCTTTCACTCATTTTTAATGTTTTGCTCAAAAAGATTTTTTCCAATTAAATTTGCTAAATGACTCTAATTGGTGTCTTAATAATTGGCTTCTTTTGGTTCAGCTCTCAAGCTACATATCAGTGTCTATGGTTACCAACTTCTGAAATGGCTTCCAATGATCTCTGCCTGTTCATATTTAATGTCATGTCTTAGCTCCTTGCTTTTAATAAATAGGCTAGTACAGCAAAGGTGAAAGGATGTCACGTCCAAGATTAGGTTACAATAGACTGTACCATCCATCATGCTAGCACTTTGTTTTTCTCTCGCTTGCTTTCTCTGATGAAGTCAGTGCCTGTGTTATGAGCAGCTCTACAGGGAGGTGAGCAACTCATGAGGAATTCAGGTCCTCAGTTCTGCAGGTCCTGAGGAACTGAATTCTGCCACCACCAACATGAGTGAACACGGAAGTGAACTCGTTCCCAGTTCAGCCTTAAGATGACTGCAGCTGTGTGAGAAACCCAGAAATAGAGGAAGCACTGGTTCTGCACAGATCCCTAAATGCCAGATTAAAATGGGGCAGATTAAATTGCAAGATACTAGCTTTTGAAATAGTTTGTGATACAACCACAGGTAACTAACAGCAGTGTATTATCCATAAGATCTATTTCAACCACACCCTCTCACTCGTTTTTCTTTTAGTCTTAAAAGCACTAGAAGTAAAAAATAGTTTTCTTCATCCTAGTTCTAGGTTTGCTGCTTTATCCCATTGTTTTTATGCAAGATGCTGGTAGTTTCATCAGACCCTTGTTCAAGCATTTGAACTAATTCAAAACTATTGCTTGAGGTGAGGGGTAGGGAATGAAACAAAGCCAACAGATTTTGCTCTTTCTTTCCAGCAGTGTACTGACTATCTTGAGTCAGACAGCAATTTAAGATCGTTAATTTCCTTAGTTAAATCATATGATGCTGTCTGTTTGGGAATCTAAGTACCACCTTTCAGTTGGGGGGACCTCAGGTGATTGTCTCACATTGCTTGACACAAGTCCTGCTGAGAAAATTAGTATTCCAGTGTTAGAGACAGTTGAACCATTTATTTTACCAGATTCCATAGCTTTTATTGCGTTATCAAAACACACCACAAGTTAGTCACCTACTGGTGTTTATTACTCTGATTCTTGGTAGAAATGTGTTGGTAAAATTACAATTTAAAATTATTCTCTGACCTTGGAAATAGGGAACAGTTATAAATGGAAATATGTCTCTAAACTTCTGTAAAATCATTATCAATGTCATCACCAGTTTGTTGCTCAGTGCTCTTTCATTGTGATAAATTCTCACTTCAGAGCTTGGAAATATATATATTTCGCTGGTGAGCTGGGTGCATGAGTGTCCTTTTAATAAAGGGGAAGAAACATGTAGTCTACATGTGAAAATGTGTGAAGTATATCCCTAAATCATATACAGTATTGCAAACCAAAGTTACCTCAATAAAGCAATACAATTAAAAAAATTAAAAATAAAATAAAATTGCAATAAATAAAGAAACATGTAACAAATTAGCTTTTCCATTTTGGTTTGTCTACTAGGAAACACAGCTATATTATATCAGCCATAGTAGTTAGGCTTAGCCTAAGTTTGGTGATAAATAATATATATGTATATATATGTATATATATATATATATTTGTTTCAAATTTTATTATTTGGCACTTGTTTAATTTTCTTCTGAGCATTTTTATTGGTTTGTTGCATTTACATTTTAAACTATCACATTTTGGGAGTAGGTGGTGAAAGGCGTCTTTTAAACATTTGAATAAGGTTTTATTAAATAAGGAATATTCATTTCATATTTTTCCCCATTTGCATAGTGAAAACCCAGTCACAGGGACTGAAACATTTTCCTTTGATGATTTTATAACTTAACTGGTAGATACACCTTGTTTGTATTCATCTATGCTATTGAATGAAATCTTGGAGCACTCTGGCCTCCTGGTGGGATCTGCTAAGAAACCTGACCAACAGAGGCTCACAGACGGGTGACTTCAGGGAGCTGTCAAATAATATAAATAACTAATGTGGGTTAGTACAAAAGCATGAGGCAGAGAGGAGGAGAAATATACATGCCCCTTCTAAAGGCATTCAAATTTGACTTTTCGAGAACATTCTCTTTATCAAAATTAATTTGGTTACATCTGTTTTCCAAATTATGTGGATCTAGCATGTTACTTTTGATAGTTACTTTTGATACTAAACTGTAATGCAGTTAAGCTTTCAAAAAAATTTGAATTTGTATAATTCCTTGCTTGTCTTCTTTTGAAGTTTGCATTCTCTATCTCTGTATTTTGCCATCTTAACAACTTAACCCGTGACTCTGTGGATGCTCTGGCATTTCCAAGAATTTAGTTTGCTCTGATTTTCCTTACCATGAAGGGAAAGGAAATTATGCTCTCAAGTAAGAAGAAAAGAATCATCTCCCATCTTGTTGGTCGATTACTTTTCTTCAGCAAATCCTTGCCCTGATATCCCAGACAGTGGACTCCCAGGGAAACTCTGTGTTCTAATTGTGTTTTAATGTCCCCAGTAGTTTCTGATTTGCAACTTATTTTAAAACAATCACAATACTGGAAGCCTCCCTAACATTTTAAACCCACGGATACCTTAGAAACAGGGTTTCTGTTGCAAGTGGTAGTCCTGAGAATTGTATCAGAAAGAGTGATTATTAAGTCTCTCAGTCAGCTTTCGCAGGGCAGTTGTCTGTGATGATGCTCGGGGGAACTCCTTTCTTTTATCCTTTTCAGGATCTGGTTAGCTTTATCCTTTAAGAGTGAGATTTGGCACCCAAATGTCTTCCTTGTGTTTCATCCAGAGACACAGTGTGCTTTAAGCCAACATTTTATTTGTGATTTGAAAAGTGAATTTGGATTGCATTCTGCTTTGTGATTCATAAGTATGTCGCCTTGTTCCTTCTCATTGGAACACAGCATCTACTGGCCTCATTAGCTCTAATAGACCTTATAGCTCTCTCAGGGTTATATGGTTTCCAAGCATTACAAACTCATTCATTGTCACTCTAATTTAAGCACGATGTTGTTATTACTGCATCTACTTTATAAACTACCCTCTGCTTCCTTTTCTATGTATTGGGTGAATGGGACGTGCAAGATAGCATTCCAATCATCTCTGGAGCTAAAAAGTCTGGGTAATTGCATTTGACAAATGTTGAAATCTTAGCTCTTTCCTGACACCAGCAATAGTGGAAACTCCGTGGTGCTAATGAAGGATTTCTATTTCAGGCCCTTGATGTGGTTCAAATAGTCCTCCTCAGGCATAAACTATTCAGATTTCTTGGTATTGTTTTATCCTTCCACTCAAGTCAGGTCTCCATTTTTTTGGGTGGGGGGGCTGTCACAGATGTATTTGTTCTAGACATAAATACTGGAGTCTTTCAGAAAGGAAAAAGGGAAAAAATAGAATGGAGCAAATATGGAAACAAAATGAGATGATAATGATTATGTGTGCAACAAAGTCATTTTAATCTTATGTGTTTCTTTTTTTCTTTTTTTTTTTAGTTTCTACAGACACAAGGGGAGAGGAGAGATAGCCATCTGGGGTATCATTTTTGAACAGGGAAAGTGTTGTTTTGGAGCTAGGGATTTTGGAGCAGAACTGGAGGAAGCTTAGAGATGATCTTGTCCAATCCCTTTGACTTGCAGGCAGGGAAATGTGATTTTGAAAATGGTAGTAATGTGTTTGGGAAGGGTATGATTGTGAGGAAGGGGAAAATTGATAGGGAAAAGAACTTCTCATGAAAACAGAGCTCCAATTTGCTTGGAAGGGAGTAACACATTAGTGAAAGTAAGTACTCTAAGTAGGGGATATTAATCACCAGTCCTGAAAGGAAGGTAAATAATTTTTTTGAACTATATTTTGATTTACTTTCCCTTGCATCCAGGCTCTCTCCCCCTCTTCTCTTGTGTTTAGCCCATACATCTCTTTTTAAAAGCTAGGTCATGGTTTTCAACTGGCAGTAATTTTGCCCCCAGATAAATTTGGCAATATCTGAAGACATTTTTTGTTTTCACAGTGGGAGATTGTTCCCCATATTCAGGAGGATGACTTACTGGGGGGAATCCTGAACATGAGGAAGATAATTGACTGAAATCTACCCTGTAGTGCTATTGGTTTCACACTTAATTTATTTCACTTTCATCATAAGTCTGCTTCCCTCTTTAGAGGATGATTTTGAGAAATTGCCTTTCAGGAAAAAAATTGGTCACATTTATTGTCTTGTTGTAAATTAAGTAGCCCATTTTAGGATCTTGTAGCCTGTTTTAGGATCTCATTTTAATGTTCAGTGACTGGACTAAGTGGCTTAAAAATAACTAAGTCTTGGGCCTCCCCGGTGGCGCAGCGGTTGAGCACTGGGTTGCAAAGCTGCCCGCAGCCTCTGCAGCGCTGGTTCGATCCCCGGCTGCTCCCCGGCCACCGGAGGAGGGTCCCACATGGTGCGCAGACCTCTCCTGCCGCCCGCTGCTCCCCTCAGCAGTGTACTTCGGTCCTTCTGCCTGCTCTGCTCCCCGCTCTGGCTCTGGTGAATTCTCTCACCCTCCCGCGCTTCTGACTGTATCCAGTGCTTGTATAAATAAATAAATAAAAATAAATAAATCTTTTAAAAAAAATAACTAAGTCTTTAATACTAAACAAAACCCATTCTGTATTGGTGTTTGATGCCTGGGATGTTGTGTTTCTGCTGCCAGGATCTTCCTGGCCTGTTTATGACGAAGACCTTTATTTCTCTACCTGTTTTAAGTGGTGATTTTTGATAGCTTTTAGTAACTCCCTCTCTGGAATTGCTACCAACTTCATATTCAATGACCCATCAGTTTGATTTATAAGACTTGGCTGCTTTGCCTCAACTTGAAACAATTGCAAGGGTACATCCCAGCTGTGCAGTTCCCTGTGGGATCAGCTCAAGACTTTGTTGTGACTACATTAGAGTGTTTAATTTCTCTACTGCACAATTCTGCTTTTCTTGCTCCCTTCCAGGTGCTGACACCAATAACATGTTCCAACAAACTCCCAGCATGCAAATCTCCATCTTGCAGTATTTTTCCAGAGAAATATTACCTGCAAAATTTGGGGTCAAGAGTTATTATTTTTTTAAATAAACCTTTTCAGTGACTGTTGTGCCATCTGGAATTTTCATTAAATGTTTATTAAGATGAACGATAGCACTTACAAAGTTCACCATCCAATGACCCTGGGTTTAGAATGACGTGATTTCCACAAAGTCACCCTTTTAATGCCCAGGATTAATTTGGATGACCAGATTGATTATAGAGAGTCCACTTGCCTCCCTTACTAACTACTCTGTATGTGTTCCACCAAAGCCACATTTTCTAGCAGGGAGGACCATTCTTTAGTGAGAGAGAGCTATGCTTTAGTTTCAGAGTGGTTGGGTTCCCACTGAACAACCACCATTCTAAAGGCCAGTTTGACTTGGAATTTTTATTATGGAATTATATATTGCAATTAACTAGTGTGCACACAATAAAGCTGCATTTTGTACCCTTCACAGTGAATCCTTGCATTTGTGCCAGATTTGATGGTGTGCATGTCCTCTCTCAGTCCATTTGGACTGTGATAACAAAAAGCACAGATTGGGTAGCTTATAAGGAGCAAATATTTACTTCTCAGAGTTTCTGGGAGCAGGGAAGTTCAGGGTCTTGGCAGTAGCATTTGGTGAGGACTTCATGGTTCATTGACAGCACTTTCTCAATGTGTCCTGACAAAGTGGAGGGGACTGGGGAGCTCTGTGGGGTTTCTTTTATGAGGGCACTAATCCCGTGCATAACGGCTTCAACCTTATGACCTAAGCACCTCCCCAAACCCCTACCTCCCCACGCATTCACCTTGGGTATTAGGATTTCAACATGTGAAGGGGGGATGGGGCAGAGACATCCAGACCTTAACAGCGTCCCCCTAAGATCAGATTGACTCAGAATTCTTATATGGAACTATATATTCCAATTAGTCAACTCATAAATCTGTTTTGCACCCTTTGCAGTGAATCCTTGAGTTTGTGCCAGATTTTATAGCATTAATGCATGTGTAAAAATCCTTAGGCAGAAATGTCCATCAGAATGAGGAACAAGATGGTAGTGCCATCGCCTCATCACCTGATATGACTCATTAAGGCTCTTACTCAATTTTTACAGTTTTAAGAGTGTTGTGTTTGGCACATATTGTGACAATTAAGAGAAAATGTAGTTCCATTAGCAAAAATCTACCTTCAGGAATAGCATTGTCTTGGTAGCTTGTGGATGTGTGAGGCACTGTGTTGACTTTGCCCAGGCAGGGGATACCCTTCGGTTTTTCCAGCTGGTTGCAGCAGGTGTAACAGCCCTGGCATTGCCCGCAGTGCATGCTTTGGCATGAGATTTATGGGCTCTTTGCTCTAACTTGATTGTACTCACGGCTTTTATGAAGATCTGCCAGGCTTTCAGGGCAGGTTCTGTGCATGTGCAAACAACCAGCAATGCTGTCTCATGTGGTTTAAAGCTAGTCAGACTCTGGTATTTCCAGCAGGGCAGCTGTACCCGAACTCAAGCGTCTGCATCACCATAAAGTTATGTCATCTAGGGCCTCCCCGGTGGTGCAAGGGTTTAAGCGCAGCACTATGAAGCTATCCGCAGACTCTGCAGCATGAGTTTGATCTCCCGCTGGCCAGGGAGCTACCCACATTGTGCAGCAGACCTCTCCTGTCTTGCCTGCTGCTCGCCTCAGCAGTGTATTTCAGGCAGTTTGCCTGTTCTGCTCCCCACTCTGTCTCTGGTGAATCCTTTCACCCCCGCGCCATACCTCTGGCCTGTATTCCAGTTCTTGTATGCATAAATCAATACGTCTTTAAAAAAAGTTAGTCATCTAGCTGCAGCTAAGTGAGGGGACTGTGTGGGGTTAATAATGATAAAGTCTTATGTATTGCAATATATTCTGGGGAGTTCAGAACTCAAAGGGGAATTTTTCTATGAACCCTTATAAGTATTCAGTGGGTTGACCTAATCATTAAATAAAGTCAATTGTAAGTCATGGAGGGTAGTGTTTAAAGTCATCACACACCTGCTGAATGGTGAGTATGCTCTGCCCGTTAGGCTGGAGCATGGCTCTTCCTGGTGGAATGCAATTCTAGATTAGGTCATCCTTAATAAAAAGAAGGGAGCCGTGCAATATCTCTAAAACACACAGGGCTTTTTTCTTTTCCAATTTTGCTTGAAATTGCTGTTTTCTCCTTTAATTTTTTTGATAAAATATGCAAAAACATTCACATTTTAGAGAGGATATATAAAATCTTTGCTTTGAAATGGGAAACTGAGACAAGGGAGGTTTGTGAAGAGAAATGAATACAATGGCGTTCCAAGTATACAGCATCCAGGCAAACTTGAATTATCTCTGTAACTCTCAGAGGGGGAGATGCTTTCATCCCCCTGGAGGATTAGGCAAGTCAATTCAAATCTATACACTGTGACTAATATGGTCTATTAGACAGGGCACAGATGGATGTTTCAGTCAGTAGGAAAGACACATTCTCATTTATAGTGAAAAGACTCACAGGAGAACTGTATAGCAGTTAAAAAGCAAATGATATAATCTGCACAAAAATGATACAGAAACTTATCATAACTATACCTAAAATGAAATGCAAATATTCAGTTATAAAACGTCTATGCATCACATTTAAGGAAACTGTCATCCTGGCTGACCAAAGGGGACAGAGAGGGGTGTGGTTACTGTAGCTGATTCTCAGGCAGAATTATGGCCTGAGGACCAGGACCAGTTTCAGTTCACAGTAGAGGTTCAGCTGGGGCCAAAGTGCCATGTTCAAAGGGAGCCAGATAATAATAGTGTGTAGTGTAGGCCAATAATGAACGTAGGCAGGAAGTGCTGGCAGGAGGCCCAAGAAAATTTAACGAGGCATTATTAACAGGAAGGAGATCTCAGGAATGGTGAATTTAAGGTTGGATGTTACTTGGAAGTCTAGAAAGGCAGTTACATCAAAAAGGCTGTTCAGGGTCCAATCCATAGGGGCCAGTTTCACAGATAGATTTCTGTTTATTAGAGACGAGGTACAAGTGCAACTCAGAGTCTCAATTTTAGAAGTCTTGGAGAGCCATGCGAGTTTGAAAATAGGGATACTTCTCCAGAATACAAGGCTGGAATCCAGTTGGAAAACAAACACTGATTGGATGATGGGGATAGAATCACTCCCAAGACCATTTCTTACATATGCAGGTATACTCTTTGAACAAAGTTTCATAGCTATACTTACTATTTTTTAAAGATTATTTATGCATACAAGAGCTGGGGTGCAAGCCAGAGGTATGGGAATGAGGTGAGAGGATTCACCAGAGACAGTGGGGAGCAGAACCAGTGGATCTACTGAAATACACTGCTGAGGGGAGCAGGGGGTGAGACAAGAGAGGACTGCTATGCCATGTGGGTAGCTCCCTGGCCAGGGTTTGAACTTGTGCTGCAGTGGCTGTGGATAGCTTCATAGTGTTGAGACTTAACCCACCAGGGAGGCCGTGCTATACTTACTATTGATGGCAGCAGGCTGTCCTAGTACCAGCGAGTTCCATCAGAATTATGGTTCTTAAGTCACCAACGCAGCAGTAGAAGCAGATATAATCTGATTTCTCACTGTACATTTATTCTTTAATCTTTTCCATTGGTCTTGGGATGCCTGGAGCCTCATTTAGTTTGCATCTGTTTTCATTATTCTTGCAAGTAGTAAATCACTTTGTTCTATCAATAGCAGATTTTCTTTTAAAATCAGATCAATATGTCTAACAGGTTTGCAGAATATGTGCCTATGATCAATGAGCTTTATCACAGAATTAATTGTATGTATATTTTTTCTTGAAATACTTTTTAAAAGGTAACACTCTAGGTATACACATGGATAGTGTACATAGTTATGGAAAATCAATAATTTATAATAAATTAACTTTGACTTGAAATTAAAGAAACTACATCCTTCTCATAGTTTATGATGCCATTGTTCTAAATGATGATGATTTAAAATAGAAATGAAGACATGCAGATATGTATACCTATATATACTTCTCTCTCTCCACATGTACTATTGAATTTTTAATATGTAATTTATTGTATTTTTGATAGTAAATAATAAGTCAGCAGAACTATCTAGATTTTGTATGAGTGAGGTCATAGACATAAAAAGAGAAGTTAGAAACCATAGAGGAAAAGTTAGAATTATTGTCATTGTGCACAGAGCCTCCTGGCTGTCAAGTAAAAAAGGGGAGGGTATTTCTCTGTATGATGAAAGCATACAGGCAGATTTCTACTGGCATTGAAATCACGATTGTATAGTGTGGTTGTTTAAAATGTGAGCTTTGGAATCAGTATAAGGTCTTGAGTTCCAGCTATCTCACTTATTAGTATGGATCCTTGTTAAATGATTTCTACCTCCTGAGTCTCAGTGTCTTCATCAGAAAAATAGGCACAGAAATGCCTATGCCTTAAGGTGCCTGAGGAGTTCAAATCATAAAATGCATATAAAGTGCCCAAGGTTGTGCATGGCACATATAACTGCTTAGTAATTATTAGTCCAGAGGTTAAAAAGCACAGTAGCTATCCAAACCAGAATATTCTCTTGCAGATGAGATACTAGTTGATAAGAATATAGAAAAAGCTAAAGCATTTATTTTAAAACAGTGATGAAAACTTCATAGGCTCAAAAAAGTATAATTATTTTCTCAGTAGCAGAGAAACCCAAATAATTGAATTTTTGTCAGGTAACCCAAATCCAAAGTGAGTGTTCAGGGCTCATGATAATAAATAACTGTTTTTACTCTTACTTTGTGTTCCTCTTTCAACACTGGATAGAAAGAAAAATATTTACTCTATCTGAGGTATTGCCAAAATGTCACATTTTGAAAATAACACATGGGCTTACTGTTACTTAAGAGGACTAAATTAAAATCTGTTTATAGGTAAGTAGTTCAAAAAAATTTATGCCACACTTACCACCAAAGCTCCAATAATCATCCATCATAGTCCATTGGACCCCTCCCCACCCTACCGTTTTGGCAACCTTAGTGCTGCAGTCAGATTTCAAGGATTTTTTGGGTTCCTTTGTTCTCTTCCTTTTCTTTGACTAATAGTGTGATTTAAAAAAGGCATTTTATGCAAATCAAAACTACCATGAGATACCATCTCACACCAGTGAGAATGGCACATATTAAAAAAACTAGCAACAACAAATGTTGGCAAGGGTGTGGAGAAAAAGGAACTCTTCTGCACTGTTGGTGGGAGTGCAAACTGGTCCAACCACTGTGGAGAGCTGTGTGGAGATTTCTGGACCTACTAAACATAGAGCTTCCATATGATCCAGCAATTCCACTCCTAGGTATTTACCCAAAGGACACAGAAACATCCATTCCAAAGAACACCTGCACCCCTATGTTTATAGCAGCACTGTTTACAATAGCTAAGCTTTGGAAACAACCCAAATGCCCAAAAATAGATGACTGGATCAAGAAGATGTGGTACATATATACCATGGAATATTACTCAGCATTCAAAAAAGATAAACACATACAATTTGCAGCAACATGGATGGCACTGGAAGGGATCATGCTCAGCGAAATAAGCCAAAAAGAAAAAGAAAAATACCGGATGGTCTCACTCATAGCAGGAATCTAGAAAACTTAAATAAGGGACCAGGAAAACGAATAACTATAAGAAAGTGAAAATCAAAATAAAAAAAAAAAAACTACGAACCAGAGACACTTTTAGGGGGGCGGGGGTGGGAGGGGAGGGATTGGGGTCAGAATGGGGGCGCTGCAATTGTATGGGGAATATAAAAATAAAATTTATTATTAAAAAAAAAAGGCATTTTAAAAAAAATTATATATTTATATTTTTTTATGCATACAAGAGCTGGGGTACAGACCAGAGGTGGTGGTGGGTGAGAAGATTCACCAGAGACAGAGTGGGGAGCAGAACAGGCTGATTGACTGAAATACACTGCTAAGGGGAGCAGCGGGCAAGTCAGGAGAGGTCTGCTGTGCCATATGGGTTGCTCCCTGGCCGGGGATTGAACTCGTGCTTGCAGTGGCTGTGGTTAGCTTCATAGGTTGCATCTTAACCCCTTGTGCCGCCAGAGAGGCCCTAAAAAAGGCATTTTTTTAACCTCAGTTTTCTTATCAACAGTAAATAGAGAGGCAATACCTATCTGTAAATTTGTATTGAGGATCACAAGACATAATTCGTACAAAATGTATACTGTACTAACTGCTTACAGTATACATAAATGGTTGTTACTTTAGTAATATTATTTATATTACCATTATTTCTATACTATTGTTGCCTGTGATCTCTATCTTCTGAAATGATGCTTTAGGGGAAATCAGATTTTAAAGAGAGAATTTAAACTTGAAACTTGGAAAACCTGCTAATTTGTCTGCTTCTGTCAGGATTGAAGCTGAAGCAGAAAGAGAGGCATCTATAAAGTCCAATAAATGAACACTGCCAACTTTTAAGGAAGCTCAGGGGAACTCTGTTGCTGGTAACTAAAAGCATCTAACATAATATATGCTGTTCATTTTTTTATTTAAATAGTTGATAAGGGGATTTATTAGTTTCTTTACCTTGAAACATATTGACACTTTTTTTTTTTTTAAGACCAGAAGCATAAATGGAATCAATGATTTGGGTTAATGGTGTTATAAGTGAAAAGAGTTTATTGCTTCTCTCTTTTTCTCTGTAGCTAAGGATATTCAAGATTCATCTGTTTTCTTCTTTAACTCATAGAAACTCCTCCATCTACTAACCTTTCCTCTGTTTTAGTCTCCACAGGTCTCAAGGCTCTGTCTTTTATGTAAATACTTTTAGGTTGATATTTTTGATATTTCTTCATTTTGCAGGGCAGCCTTGATCTCAACTCTCCTGTCCTGTTCTTTCTCTATATTCTCAACGTCCTAGAAATGCCAATATTTTGGCATTTAAACTACATCTCTCAGACAGCCTAAGTCCCAGAAGTGGGGAAGTCCTTTGTTAGACTTTATGTCCTGATTTTTGGTCTGGAAAATAAGGTCATCATAGCCTTACTGCACTGTATTTTCAGGTCTTGAAATTTATAAGTTGCCATGACTTGTCCTTGAGCAAGTATATCCCATGCAGTTTTTACTAAAGCACCATATAATATGGAATAAGGCATGTATTTGATTTGATTATTTTCATGCCACCTTGGATACCTATATCTCAAGGTCAGCACACTCTATGGAGTCTTCACTGACCAAGAAGTTGGAACCTGGGACCAATCACCCCTCCTTCCTCTTCCAGTGAGGACTGTTTGGAAGGGAGAAGCTGAGTTAAGAGAGGCAAACAGAATTTTAGCACTCTCAAAAATGTTTTATGCTTGCTTTCTGGTTCTTGGAGATGAAACAATTATTCTTATTAACTGAATGGTCAGACAAAAATGCTATGGCCCTATGGAACTCATTGTATCTCTTGTTCTAATCGACTTTCTCACTGGACTCTAAGCTTTGCAAGGGAGATTCAGTGTCTTTCTGCTCTATGGTCCTTCTTCATACCTTGCTTGGTGCAGACTCACATTGGGTGATCAGTGTGAACATAAAGTACATGCATTAATGTGTTCTTACAGTGTTAGTGCTCTCAGGAGGTTTCTGGTGGGCACAAATGTTATTGGATAGTACATAGTGGACCCTTGGGTTTTAAATTTCTACTGTTTTTAAAAATTGCTGACAAGGGGCCTTCTTGGTGGAACACAGGTTAAAGTCTCAATGCTGTTAAGCAATTGCCAGCCACTGTGGCATAAGTTCGATCCCCGGCCAGGGAGTTGACCCACATGACACAGCAGACCTCTCCTGTCTCATCTGCTGCTCCCTTTAGCTGTGTATTTCAGTGAATCTGCCTGTTCTGCTCCCCACTCTGTCTCTGGTGAATCCTTTCATCTACTCCGCATCTCTGGCCTGCACCCCAGTTCTTGTATGCATCAATAATAAAAATTAATCCTTAAAAAATTGTTGACAGGAGGGATCTGCTCTGCCATGTGGGTCAGCTCCCTGCCTGGGGATCGAACTCATGCTGCAGTGGCTGTGGATAGCTTCATAGTGCTGAGACTTAATGCCTTGTGCCACCAGGGATCATGCTGAGTGAGATAACCCAGAAAGAAAAAGAAAAATACCGGATGGTCTCACTCATAGCAGGAATTTAGAAAATCTAAATAAGGGACCAGGAAAAAGACTAATTGCAATAAAGTAAAAATCAAAATCAACAAGCAACTATAGACCAGAGACACACTACAGTGGGGGCCAGGGGGAGAAGAAGAGGGATAAGGGTCAGAAAAAAGGGTTGGAAATTGTATGGGGAATATAACCAAAATGAAAATGCATACATTATGCAAAAATGAAAAATGATGTAAGAATTATATAAAATAAAATAATTTATAAAAAAAAATTGCTGACAGGGCCTCCCCTGGTAGCGCAGGCTGTTGAGTGCAGCGCTGTGAAGCTGTCCACAGCCTCTGCAATGCCAGTTCGATCCCGGCCTGCCGGCGAGGGTCGCACATGGTGGGGCAGACCTCTCCTGTCTTGCCCGCTGCTCCCCTAGGCAGTATATTTTGTCAGTCTGCCTGTTCTGTTCCCTGCTCTGTCTCTGGTGAATCCTCTCACCCTCCTGCGCATCTGGCCTGTACCCCGGTTCTTGTATAAGTAAATAAATAAATCTTTAAAAAAAATTGCTGACAAATGATGGCTGATTAGTTTAAACAAAAAAGTGTGGCCTTGACCATCTTGTTGCCATGAATTTTACATTTTCTATGATAATATTCATGATAAATATTTACTTATGGGATGAGTTGAAATCTGAAGGAATAGTAATTAATTAGTTTGTTAATTAGGATTGTCATGTTTCTGTAATAATTTCAAACAATTGTTTGGCCTTTTTCTTACTAATTAGTGTCCTGAATGTTTGTTAACAAATAGTACTGTATACATTGGCTCTGTATTTCTTTTATTTTGCCTCAGTTTCTGGGGGTCCAGTCTTTAAGACGGGAATTTAACTTTATTTCCACTCAGATGACTAAACAGAATGTGAACGTGATAAATTTGAAATAAATTATCCAGGGAAATTCAGCATGCTGACCCGCATGAAGATGATGATGACTATAAAAATAATATTAATTGAGAGATAAATATAGGTTGACACCTTTATAAACATTTCACATGTATTACCTAATTTAGTCTTTGTACAGCCTGTGTTTCAAGTGAGGAAAAGGAGGCACAAAGTGCTTAATGAACTTGTCTGAGCTTACATCTAGAACTAGTAGGTGAAGGAGTAGAGATTGAGAAGCTATAAAAATAGAGTGTATTTTAATGAATCAGAAGAACTTAGTTGTGTAGTAATTGTAGGCAGGGAAACCAGAGGGGAGTTGGAGTTATTATGTTAAAAAATTCAGTGCTATATGGTGTAAGATCCTACAAGTTGTCTGAACTTCAAGATGGCATTATACTTTGTTATGGAATGTTCTTGATTTGTTTTTAAGTTAGATTGATAATTAATTGATAATTAAAGGCTTATAGGACCTTGGGAGAGAGAGAAAAAAAAAAACACCTAGACATCCAAGTAAGCATCCAGTTCAACCCAGCACAAACAATACAGGAAAACCAGGAAGCCATGGCAGGTACGATCCCCTCCTGGCCTTCTCCTCTCTGCACAGTTACTGCCTCCCCTGCTCATCAATATCCTAAAAACACTCAGGTTGGAGCTTAACTTTCCTAATGGGCAGGCAGGTTTGTTCACAGGGTCAAAGCTCCTGGTTAGCGTCTCCTCAGTATTTATGTGAAAATCAAACCTCCCATCAGCGATTCTGCATTGTTTTTATGTGCTTCTGTTTCAGCTTTTTCCAAACAATGCCTTGGAGCACTAGTTATGAGAGATGTGAATGGGTGTTAGGTTCAAAAAAGGGTTGCCCTGGTCACATAAATTTGGAGACACTGAGTCTAACAGAATTAAATTTGTTTTATGACATAGTGGTCAGGGATCTAAAATACTTTGTGAATGTCCACTAGGGGCACAAAATATGTAGCTCTTCTTAAACTTATTGATGGCTTCTTTCCACCCCCCAAACGTATTAGACTTAGTAGCCCACAGAACAAACAGTGTTTTGGAAGTTCTCTTCTTTCTATATTGTAGAAATAAAGACATGCATGTGATTATATATAGACATACTATTAAACACATAGCTCTTAGCAATGTGGTCCTGAGGAGATGGGAGTCTAGAAATTCTATGGTTTTATTCTAGTTCTGTCTCTACTGTGCAGGCACGGATGGAAGCATGAACACAGTATCTCAGTCTCTGTATTTTTTACAAAGATTTATTTATTTATGCATACAAGAGGGTGTGGGGGATGAGAGGATTCACCAGAGACAGAATGGGGAATAGAACAGGCAGACCGACTGAAATACACTGCTGAGGGGAGCAGCGGGCGAGTCAGGAGAGGTCTGCTGTGCCATGTGGGTAGCTCCCTGGTCAGGGATCGAACTCATGCTGCTGTGGCTGTGGACATCTTCATAGGTTGTGTCTCAACCCCTTGCGCCACCAGGGAGGCCCCTCAGTCTCTGTATTTTAAAAAGGAAGGGTAGAGCAGGGTAAGGAGCAGGAGAGGGAATGGAAAGGGAAAGGGAAAATGCACTTGATTACAAAAGGCAAACAATACCAGTAGCTAATGATCATTGTTTTGTCCAGTTTGCTCATTCACTAGTTTATTCATTCACACATTCAATGACTTTTTTTTTATATGCTTATTGTGTGCTAGGGATGGAGGGGCTAAATAAAACAAAATTTCACAACAAAACAAAGTATCCTTCCCTTTTAGATTTTTACTCCAGGGGCATAGGGAATAGACAATAAAGGAAACAATCTAATTAACCAATGACAACAAACTGAAAAGTGAAAAGAAGTGAATTGGGAAAAGTGATGGAGGATAATGCAATTGACTCCAGTTTCAGAGGTTTTAAGGATGTGTTCACCAAAGAGGCTTTCCATTGGCTTCTTTGATAGGGGGATGAGTAATTTCCTGTACCTCCATATAAATCTTCATGGGGCTTTCTGTTATGGCTTTAAAATGATCTAGCATTTCATTGGTGAGTCATGAAAAGAAGAAGAGAAACTATGATTATGTTTCTGAAAACTTCCTGCCCAGATGTGCCTTGAAATATCTCTATGTTTAGAGTGTTCCCATACTCCATTACTATTCTTGTTGTAGGTGCAGTCGAGAAGGCTCTCATGCTGGGCCCCAAGAAATTGGTGTCTCAATTCAGCACTAATGCACTGAGTCATGTGGGTATCTCTCTGGTCCTTTCTTGGCTTTAATTGTGCTCTTTTGAAAAATGAGGGAATAAGATGTATTGTCCCAAATGCCTTCTAGCTCTTAAACGTCCATTTCAGATTCTTTATGCTCTTTGTCTTGTTTTACTCTTGTCTATGGAATTTCAGCTCTGATGTTGATGCTGCATCTTACTCTCCTGAACCATCACTTGTGATTTAGGTCATTTCAACAAGTTTATAAGCATCAAGGAAACAGCACCTCTCAGGCTTCTATATCATATGAATAGAAACATTAAGAGTCATCCCCATGCCAGCCACTTGATGCCTGTGAAAGGCTAATTTAATACTCAAAAGTTTAGGTTACTTCAGATTTGGAGGTACCCATTTACTCACTGCCATGGATCAGATAGTTCAAGTTAATATCTACACTAATTGAACACACGAATCAGAGAAAGTGATGATTTGTCCTGAGTATGTGTGTGCTTTTAAAAAAAAAAAGGGAATCATGAAAAACTAACAGAAGACAAATTGAGCTGCAGGTATTGTGTAAATGGAAATTTCTGCCTGGAAAAAGAGTAAGAAATATATCGAGGAGCCTTGAAGATCCCTAGCCGAGCTTCTCATTTTCCCCTGGCTGGGCTCTTTTTCTTTTCAGGTATGATTTGGTATCATAAATAAAATTGTCCCTGCTGGGAAGGTTCTGAGGACCTAGGGAGAAAGAAAAAGCTGCTAGGTATAGCTAGTTGGAATAGAAGGATGGAGCTCTCGCCTAGGATTCTTTATTTTTAGATAATGTATGTGTGTGTGTGTATGTGTGTGTATGCGTGTGCATATTGTACACTCATGTGCAAGCTGATTTGCCAGGCTATATACTCCTTGCAGGGCATGTGAGCTTCCAGCTTAACTTCTTACTTTTTTGATGGGTTATTATTGTTTATCTTTAATAGGAAAGGTGTGGTGGATGTGGAAATAAGACTGTCCAGAGCCCCTTCAATGAAGGACTCTTGACCCGGCTGTTGGGAGCACTAGTTCCTGCAGCTGTCAGCATTTCGGTACTGCAGAGGACACCCAAGGTTAGCTCCTTTGCTAGGAATGGACAGCAGCCAGTGAATGTTTGATGCCTGATTTAATATCCTGGCTTTCTCACCATGCCTTGGAACAACTCTGAAGGGTATTTCCACTCTGATCACCCCAAGGGTCAGGAGTGCCTTGTAGGGGTGCTGTCCTAGCTCCATTCCTCCCTTGTACAGACTTGTCCCATCTTCCCTTTTCCCTGGAATGATGGTTAGTTAGTGCCTATGCTACAAACGTCTGGGGATTAAGTGGATAATGCACAAAAGCACCCTGTACAGTCCTTAGCACATTAGAAGGGCTCAGTGAATGTGAATGGTCACTACTGTGACATAAGATGGACCCCAGGGACACGTCTTCAGTAAACATCTGTGATCTGATCTCTAACTTAAGAGTCACTTCTGGGGGAATCCGACTGGCAACAGAGGACAATAATATTTTATGAGATGCAAATTGTATCATTTTATTTACTTCATGAAAGAGTCCCTAGGATAAAGTCTAAACCCCTTGGCATGGTTTTAAAGGTCATTTATGACCTGGGACTTGCTCACCTTCCCAAAGGGGGTGTCTGTTTCTTGTTGTTGCCAAACTTGCAACTTGAACTTCTGTTTGTGGTTCCTTGAATGTCCCAAGCATTCTCATGCTGAAACTTTATAAACTTTGTCTGTATGTGTATATGTGATATGTGTGTGTGTGTGTGTGTGTGTGTCCATGCACACATAGGCCTTGTTACCTTCCCTGTTTCCTTGACAACTTCTGTCCTTCCTTCAAGACATATCTTATATCACAGTAGTGACCATTCACATTCACT
The DNA here is from genome assembly GCF_014898055.3 of Talpa occidentalis. NCBI lineage: Eukaryota > Metazoa > Chordata > Mammalia > Eulipotyphla > Talpidae > Talpa > Talpa occidentalis. Next base: position 11,675,786 of record NW_023603184.1, on the reverse strand, counting down.
GAGCCCTTCTAATGTGCTAAGAACCGTACAGGATGCTTTTGTGCATTATCCACTTAATCCCCAGACGTTTGTAGCACAGGTACTAACTAACCATCATTCCCATTTTACTGATGAGAAAATGCAGACACAGAGAGTTTAAGAATCTTACTCACACTCAAAACTTTGGTAATTAGTGAATCCAAGGCTCACATAGAGGTAAATGTGCCCTTATCTATTATGCTAACCCCCTGTGAGCATGCTTTCAGTGATGTGCTAGAGTTGGCATCTAGAAGACTGTCAACGAATGTTTGTTGAATAAATCAACAAACTGCATTGAGTGAAGGCAGAGCTTCCTTTCCTAGCAAGGATATCTCTAACTGAGGGGCAAAGAGGCGAGGGTGGTGGCCTAAGGTACAGTTATTGTTCCTGTGCTCATCTTTGGAGCTTTCTCTTAGGCTGTCATGGTTAAGGCAGTAGAAGTGAACTTTTCCTCCTCAGATGCCCTCTGCCCCATCTGAAGTGGGAGCTGTCCTGAGTCACCCCCAGAGAGCAGCTCATCAGCATCCCTGCTGAGTCCCCCAATGGGATCCCGAGTGGGGTGGCCCAGGTGTACATTCTGTTTAGCCATGTTCTGATCCTATGCATATAAATCACAGCTTCTCAATGGCTAAACAGATGTAATTATAACTCACAGACCTTTTAGAGAATTAAATGAGATCGTGTCAGCATTGAAGTTCTAAATACCAGCAAATGGTATTTGTTTCAAAAATGGTTTGCTTTTGTTGTCTTTCAGTTCAGGCAAAATTCTCCATCCTGTCCCATTTCCTTTACTTTTCCTTCCCATCCTGAAGTCCCTTCTTGCTTTCTACTTTTACAAACTACCAAAGTAATTCATCCCCATCACATATATTCCTTAGGGAAGGAGGAGTTGTGCCTCTAATCTAGTGTCTGCAAAGGACACTGACTAGCTGGATTTACTGTTCCCAGAAATGGTAGTTTATCAGAATTTGAAAGTACCTACAAGATGAAATTGAAACTGAGAAGTGGAGTGACTTGCTTCAGGTACCAAAGTAAGCTGAGGGGCCCAAATCCCTGCCTCCTATTGCAGACTCTTCCCTGTTCATTTTTTTTTTTAATATTTATTTATTTATACAAGAACTGGGAGTACAGGCAGATGTGCGGGAGGTGAGAGGATTCACCAGAGACAGAGTGGGGAACAGAACAGGCAGACTGACAAAATACACTGCTGAGGGGAGCAGCTGGTGAGACAGGAAGGGTCTGCTTCACCATGTGGGATTCTCGCTGGCCGGCTGGAATTGAACCCACGCTGCAGAGGCTGCGGACAGCTTCACAGTGTGGTGCTCAACTGCCTGTGCCCTTCTCTGTTCATTTTTATCTTAACTTCGACCTTGCTTTTTCACTTGAAGCATTCAAGGACTATGGAAGACCTTACATGTAGCTTCCTCAGGTGACTTTGCCTGATTCTGCAGGTGAATTAGGTGTCCCTTTTACATGTTTTTGTGGCACCCTACGTTTCCCCTAATCACACTTTACTAATTGTAAGGCCCTCTGGGATGTCTATTTCCTCTGATAGACTTTAGGCTCCATGAGTACAGAGATGGGGTCTGTCCTGCCCTCTACCCCATGGTCCTGATACATTTCTTGGCATATAGAAAGTGGTCAGTAATGTCCATAAGAATATGATAAATGGCCAATAACTATCTGACTTACCAACTGAAGAACATAGGCTGCACTGTAAATTTGCTTGGGTCTTCTTTAGTTGGACCCATCGGGAAGACCCATGACATGGAACTGAGAGTCTGTGTCCCGAGGTCCAACTAGTTCTCTAAACCACTTCCCTTTGGGGCATGAGGATCCAATATTTCTCAGTGTTTTCCCAGTTGTAACCCTGAACTATTTCCTATATAAATAACCCAATATTATCAGAACGAATAAATGATGGAAAGAAGGTTGATCATCAGATGGTTTTGCAATTTGATTTGAATCTTGACGTTCTGTGATTCTTGTTATTCATTTTTCATCATTCATTCATTCAATACCGACTGAAAATCTACTATGTTTCAGCACTATACTAGTACTCAGGATATGTTGCTCTACAAACCAGATGTAAACCCCTGCCTCATGGAGCTTACATTTATGGGGAGATGATATACATTCACATAAATCAGAGTGTGGTATGTGCTATGGAAATAAGTAACATGAGACAGGGGATGCGGCTTCTGGGAGAATGTGGTGCTTACATTTTATAACGTTAGGTGCCTGCAACTCTTAGATGGAAAATCTCAAGTGAGTAACCCAGATTCTGCTGTAGGCACATCTGAGACCAGAGAAGAATGGAAATCCTATTCACCCCTCACCTGCCCCACCTGAATGACCTTTGCTGTTCTCTTGAAAGGTGATCACTTCTACTCACGCTAATTTGAACTCGCCAGGGCTATTTCCAGACCTGGAGATCACTGAGGATGAGACATTAATATCTAGAGAAAACACCTTCATAGGCTAATATGGTGTGGAGGTGATTTATACTTTTCACTAACAGATAAAAAGTTCAGGAGTCCCAGGGAATTCAGTCACCTTAATGCCATTAGAGCTATAAATACTCTTTAAAGACATAGACTGTTGGTATTGAAATATCAGCCAAATGATCTATAAAGGCTGTGGAAATTTACCACTTCCCTTGAGAAGTGACTCTGCTCATGGCCCATGGAGCCTTCTGAGCATGCTCCACTACTTTCAAATTGTCCGTCATATCGCTGGGTTCTCTGTAGTATCCTTGGTCATCTTGAAGGTAGGTTAGATGATGTGATAAAACCATCATTTAGGGGGAGGAGGAGGACTTTGCCTGGGGTACCTTCATTAATTTCCATTATTTGCTCCTGAATTCATTTTCTGTTATGAAAAAGCCATTAATGCCGTGTCAAGATCCATTTGTTTCAGCCATTTTCCTTATTGTGTTAATTATGCATATCATTAGGATCAGTTTCTTCTAATAGTTTCCCAGGGTCTTATGACAGGACACAGGTTTTTGTTCCAGGAATAACTCACAAAAACAACCAGAATGGCCAGCATAGCACAAAAATACTTGCATCTCCGGGCTTGTTATGTCTTTTTATGGCCTGTGCTGTATACTTTGGGGATTCATGAATCTGAGATGAAGGAAGACAATCCAGGAATATGCCTCTTTTTAAGGGTATTATAGTAGTCCTTAAATAATGTTGTTTAATTTCACATTGTTTCACTTATAACATTGATGAGAAAAATAAAAAGAATTTACAGTGGGCCACTCTCTCCATGAAGTTTGCACGTTCTCCGGGTACTCTGCCTTCCTCCCACATCCTGAAGACTTGAGCTTTCTGAATTGTCATTGGCCTGTCTGAATTTTCCCCATTTGAGTGAATGTGCATGTGGGTATGAGTGGGTCCTGAGATGAAAGGGCCCCTGTCCAGGCCTGGCTCCATCTTGAACCCTGAATTGTGGGATAGGCCTCAGTCACTCAGAACCCTCAATGGGAATAACTGGGCTGGAAAAATGAATACAAATTATTGTTTTGTATCAAAAGTGTTTGGGTTCTTAGATGGTTGGTGATGTTTTTGTTACCAGAAATATGCGATAGGAGTGTCACTCTTATTTATATCAATAGCCTATGCCAAAGTTGATTTCAGTATGCACAGTTTTAGTTAAAGTTACAGTGTCCCAGGGCCTATGGACAACATCAGGCGAGGACTTGCTATGCTGCCTATCTTTCATTTTTGAGTCTGTAGGAACCAGACTTGCATTCAGGATTTGAAATGAATCCTTTGTAATAATATATATTTTTTCAGAGTGCAGTAGAATCTGTGCTCTGCTACTTAGGGGTGTAGGCATCTCTGAGGATCTGAGATCTGGGTTGGGGTAGCTGGGGCAAGGTAATGGAACATTAGGGTAGCTGATGACGTCGAACTGTATGAGCAGCACTTTAAGATGAGACCATCTTAAAGTGAGCAATGCCAATGCGTGATGAGCGTGACCCACTCACACAGTCTTGGTCATTGGTGAGTGCATGTGTGTGTGTGTGTGTGTGTGTGTGCGCGCATGTGAGATTGAATAGAATGGGGCACTGGTCCTCAGATCCACCCCCAGCTCAGTCCCATGGACTTGCACTGGCAAGAGGGAGAGGAAGGAAAAAACTGCAAGCTGTTTCTTCAATAAAGTGGAGAGATCCACTTTCTGTGACAAGCAACTGAGGGTCCCGGCAGTGCTGGAAATCCCAGCCCATTATGCCATGGACCGTTTCTCAGTTAGGGCACTTCCAGAGTATGGGTGATGACGTCAGCTGGGACACTACAGTACCTTAGGGGAGAAAGAAGCAACAGTGTATCACAAAAAGCCCCATGGAGCCTGACCTGATGTACATGTGTCCATGTAAATGGACTCCCAGAAATGCTCATGGGGCTTGGGGAATCTGTGTCAGAAGCTGAGGTTCTGCCTGATAAAATCATGCAAGGATACACATATTTTTATTATTACTGTCAATGTAATGCCCCTTGGGCCCCAGGCTGTCGAAGTATGTGTGTGTGTGTTCCCCAAACTCAAGGATACCGTGTGGGAATTACAAAGGCCTGTGAAGTTTGGAGGCTGTCTCAGCTTCCCTGGGGCTGATTTGAAATCTAGCTGGGGCAGTACGTCTGTTTGGGTGACTTTCCAGTTGGTTTCCCAAGAGGAAGAAAGCAGCTCAGAGCACTTGTTAGTCCAAAGGTTTGAATGCATTCAAGGCAAGATAATTAAGGATCTCCAGGCAAGCACACAGAAGAGTAATCGAGAGAAACCACGTGAAAAATAATGGGAAAAGAAAGGGAAGTGAAGGGCCATAACTCACAAGAAGTTGGCTGGTCCTTGTTTAGATGATAGAAGGGCCAAATTGATAACTAGAAAAGACAGGATGAGTTGCAGCCAAAGGAAATTTCATTGGAACATTTGTCAGGGTGTCCAAACTGAGTGATTTATTAAACTGGGGGCACATAAAGTGAATCAACTAACTGGTTAAGTATGAGATTTTCCCAGTGGTGAGTAGAGATCAGCAGGCCAAGGGTCTGGTTATGAAAACATCTTTTTATTCTCTGCTCCTTCTAATCCTGTTCAGAACGAGAGTGAGAACAAGGCTGAGATTTGGAAGGCAGTACTGACACCATGATGATGAGACTTGAGTCCTGCTGTGCCAATGCCCTTCGGAGATGTGAGCAGTTAAAAGACTGAAATGAAACAGAGCTAGGAGATCGATTTTCTTTAGCCAGGCGAGCGGGTTGGGGACCAGCGGTCCACAGGGGGTCTCTTTGCTAAGTGCTCAGCTTCCCTTCTGCTTGTCAAGAGCGGCTTGTAGCTCAGGGGAGTCCAGAAGCTTTCTCCTGCTCTTTCCTTCAACTTGAAGGTGTAGGCAGACGGAAAGGAAATGCAATTTGCTGGAAACTCAAAACTGCTTCTGAATGAATGACAGCGCTATGTGAGAACAATGCCTTTCTGAAGCTGGACCGCTGGCTTTCAGAATTCCCTATTCAGTCCCTGCTGGCCCTGTGTTAGATAATAAAAACGAATCTACGGGAAATCACATGATGACTCCCTGTTGTTAAAATAGCTGTCATGTTCTGCCCCAGCGTGTCTGGACTCCTGTGAACATGATAACTCACTGTCATCCTTCCTTTGGGGATTATGCCAGGGGCATTGTGACCAACCATCTTGGTTTGCCTGAGGCTGAGGATTTCTGGGCTGCAGGACTTGCAGTGCTGGGAAACCAAGAGCAAATCCCAGTGAGCCTGGGGTCATAGGCCATAAGAGCCGAAGTGCCTTATCACACCCCCAGTTAAGTGTTGTACTGGATTTTTTCCATGCATCCTCCTCTGCCACCTCTGAGGCAGATTCTATTTGCATTTGCTTCCATTTTATTGATGAGAATAGCCAGGCAAAAAATGGTTAGCTAAGTTGTCCAACAAAATGCTAGTGTCAGTTATCTTATGTAGTGAGATTTCAAGTGAACTTCACAGTTTTTCTCTGCTCTGTATATTATTTGAATTTATGAAATGAGCATGTATTATGTAATAATAATAAAAAACCCCAATAAGCCTATTCGCCTTGTGAGAAAGTAGTAATTTACCAAAGTCATGTGTTTAATGAGCTGAGACTGGAGCCCTGCTCTGCTGAATTCCCAAGCCGGTGCTCTTTACCCCTACACAGTCAGGATCGTCTTAAGAAGAACCTCCCTTATTATAAGGCTCTTTTGGGTGTTTGGGAAGTTTCCATCTCACCCCCAACTATGAACCACCCTATGCTGAATTCTTTATCACCAAGGATCTTGGAATGAGTTTTCATTGTTTAACAACTTCCCAACTGGGCTGAGTATTCTCTTTGTGGTGAGCAAATTTCTTTTTAGCTACAAGATGCCAGCTATGAGAATCTTATTCTTAGCATATTTAATTAGCACCCTGGGGCAAATGCTGATAAAGTTCTTTTAATTCTCATGAATACAGGAGCCCAGTGGAAATCTTCTAAATTTCCCTATTTTATCACCAGGGCTGTCCATCCCCTGCTGTCTGGAGCATCTGTCCAGTTCCAGTTGTTAGCTTGGAGAGAATATTCAATAAGGAGGGTTGGACAACTGACCCCACTGATATGGGAGGCATGAAGGAGACTTGAGGCCAACTGGGCTGGAATTCTCAAGATTACTGAGAACACAATGCTCTTCTGTCCCATCCAGATCTGCTTTAAAAGTTTCAAATAAACGGGACTCATACTCATTCTAAAAGAAATGCTATTTCTCTTTATAATCCTGAAACATTTAAAAGGACTGGAAATTTCCTTGCAGTGCTTCTCCTACTCATTCCTGGCTGGTGAGAGGCACTTTGCTGACGAGGATATAGTGATGTCTGCATATGAATGACAGCTCTGCCCCCATTAGCTGTGTGACCTTGTGTAACTCAGGTCTTCCCTCTAAGTATAAATGATCTTATATATAAAGTGGGGTGATGATCATACCTCCTTCATAGGATCGATTGCAGATTACATCATATAACAGATGTACAGTGTGCACTACCGTGTGAATGTTCAACACCTGTATCAGTCAGGTCCTGAGCAGGTTTGACCTCACCCATGAGCCACCGCCGTTATCCAGGGTTTTAGGGAGGGGAGATCACAAGAAGACCAGACCTTTGCCAGCAGGGTCTGAATTAGAGTCCACAGGCAGAGTTTCTTCTCTAAGGAAAGCCTCAATATTTCTTTTAAGTCCTTCCAATGTTACCGCCAGGCTCACTCAGGATAATCTCTCTTAAAGCCAGCCGACTAGGAACTGTCATTATACATTCAAAATCCCTCACAGCAACAGCTAGATTAACATCTGAAAAATAGGGAAACTGATGGGATAAACCCTATTCCTGGCATGGAGGGGGTCAGAGAAAAAACACTGTCCCAGTGCTCTCAATCAGGCAGAGAGAGTGGATTCGCCCTCCCTTCACCTTTTTGTTCTAGTCAGGTTCTCAAAGGTTGGGTAATGCCCACTCCCATGGAGGAGGTTAATTTCTGCTTTATTGATTCAAATGCTGATCTCACTCATATGCACCCTCACAAACATACCCAGAAATAATGTTTAGCCAAATATCTGGGGGCCCCATGAATGGTCAAATTAACGTGACCTAGTCCCTGCCTTTAAGGAGTTGCCTGATGACAAATGGAGAGTCCTCAGGAACGTGAGTCACCTTAATTCTGGGGTACAGTACGAGTGTCTCAGGGAGGTTGTGTGTCGCTTGTTGCAGGTTTTTAAAGATGGGGGGTGTGTTCACCCTCTGCAGACCTGGGAAGGCTTCATGGAGGAGGGAGCATCAGAACGGCACCCTAATGGATGAGATTGTCAGAGCAGTTGATTTCACTTGCAAGCTGCATCTTAATCACCTGGAAAGATCTGTAAAAACACAGCTGCCTGGGTCGCAGCTCCAGTTTCCTACTTGGTAGACCTGGAGACGATCTGAGAATAAACATCCCATGGAAGTTTCCAGGGGATGCTGTTGTTCTGTGGACTGTGCTTTGAGAACCATTGTTCAGGCAAAGATGATAGTCAAGGAGATTCCTCTCTCTTCTCTTGAACTAATTTACATCACAATTCAGTTGTCATTGTCTTAGATTCTAATCCTTTAAGATAACAGAAACTGTGTCATTTTACCCTGTTGTTATTCTTCATGTTGCTGACCACCACCACAGAGGTTGTTGGTTCTCTCTCCCGCTAGAAACACTTTTCTTTTGTTTACAGCACTTAAAACAATGCTTAGCACAGAGTAGGTTCTCAATAAATGTGTGCAGTGAAAAGAATGAGTGACCTCTAGTTTAAAGTTCTTTAACTCCTTTGACTTTGTTCGTGTGACACTAAATCATTGGCTTCATCCTGAGAATAATTATTTAAACAAAATTAAATTAGTCAAGTTGGCTATCTGAGAGGAATTTTTCATTTTTTTCAACAAGACGTTCAGGTCGACACAGTCTATGCAGAACTGAAGATAATTTGGAGTTTCCTTGGCAGCGCAGAAATGCCCATAAAGTAATTAGGATAGTTTAAATTCATTTAATACTTAATATTTCCATTTTTGAATAAATATTTAATGCATTGCTCTTCTGGGAGGCAAAGAGCCAGGAAATTTCAGCAAAAATATGTGTATAACATTTCTTTTTTCCCCACAGTAGCACATTTTGAAAGATATCTCAACAGGTTATGACAAGTAGAACAGGAAAATATTATTTTAATTTTCTTGGGTCAATTATTAGAATTACTGAAAAAATATACTAAAATTGCACTTTATCAGTGTGATCCACTCTGAGGAGGAGCATAGGTGATAAAGAACTGGACTGGTTTATCATAATTAAGTTTGTGCCCATAGTGCCAAAACAAATCAAATGCAATGGACACATCTGTCTTGTGGCTACTGGATACAACCGTGAAAATGGGGGCACAAGTCTGTCTAAATGTAGTTTGCAGATTTATAGCAGGTGGTAACATCTAAAGAAAATTTCAAGCAAAGTGCCTCTTACGAGCTACGTTTCTAAGTTTTCCCCCTAGAAATAGAAGTCACATAATAAGTAGAAATGGAAGCTTTGAACGTGTGGAAGGTCATTCCGAATGACTAAAATGCATTTTGGTCTTTGGATCTGATTACTTTATAGACCTCTACTTTAGTTTCTCTCCTTCCAGGCAGGACTAGAGAGGCAGAAACGGGACTTGGCAGGTGGGCAATGTGTCCTGGCTTAAATGGGACTTTCCAGTTCTAGCACTGACTGTCTTGAATCCTGGAAAACCTCTCTTTCCAGGCAAACCCAGGTAACTGTTCACCCTAGGAACAGGCTGGCTCCCTTGTTAGGTAATGACACCCTGTTGTGAGAGGCAGGAAAGGGACAAGTGGCCAGCTCCTGCACTGATACAGTGATTCCTCAATGTCAATGTCTAATGGGCTTCAGAGGCCAACTGGCTGGATCCCCTCCTTGTATAAACAAAAACCCCTGACCTCAACAAAAGAAGTGACTAATCGTGTTTCTGTAAAATAGTATTTACTTATGTGATTTACTATTTTATTTTAGCTTTAAAACAAAGATGTATGAACTTCTGAGTTCTTATCCTCTGTAACAGTTGATCATTTGTTTTCAAGGCAAGTTAACTCCCATGCCCAAAGATGTGCAAATGTTGATAGCTGGTATTTCAGACTCCTAACTTTATACCAACACTTTGCTCTTTTTATTGGTAAAAGGTCTATTTTAAGTGTATGTGTGTGTGTGTGTGTGTGTGTGTGTGTGTGAGAGAGAGAGAGAGAGAGAGAGAGAGAGAAACTACATATTTTTCATACAAATAGTGATATGTCTTATTCTTTCAAATATTGATATGTCTAATCTTAAGCAAAACTACACCTTTTGTTCTGGAGCACAACTTACATTGCCACTCATTTCTCTGTTGTCCCCAGCATTTATAGGTGATGTGTGGATCCTGAAGAATCTTGGTTTGTAGCCTTGTACCCATAGCCACAGGGTGATTGTAGTGGGACAATTTTTGAGTGGGCTACTGGGAGGCAGCACAGTCTAAATGGGGGAGTGAGGTTTACTTAATATTCCTACCATCCTGTTTAATGGCAATTGAACAACTGGATTTTAGATTAAATCTTGTGTCTGGTCCAAAATGGATGAAACAGTTTCTTGGATAGTTAATGTGTATGTAGAAAGTATAAACTGCCTGCCCAATATTACTTCTCCCGTTATTTTTTTTGCTTACCTATTCCTCATTTTGAGACAGCAGAATAGTTTATTTTATTTATTTATTTTTTTTAAGATTTATTTATTTATGCATACAAGAGCTGGGGTACAGGCCAGAGATGTGGGGTGTGAGGACTCACCAGAGACAGAGTGGGGAACAGAACAGGCAGACTGACGAAATACACTGCTGATGGGAGCAGTGGGCAAGACAGGAGAGGTCTGCCGCACCATGTGTGTTTCTCCCTGGCAGGGGATCGAACTCATGCTGCAGAGGCTATGGATTGCTTCATAGTGCTGTGCTTAACTCCTTGCGCCACCAGGGAGGTCCGTAAAGTGAGTAGTTTAAAACACTATTTTGCTGTCTTTTTTGCAGTTGGGTAACTCTCCAGTACATTCTGACCAGTGGGGTTCAGAGAGAAGTAGCCTTTCTTTGCCTTTTCCAATTATCCTTTCTATTGAAAAGAGGATGTAGTGCCTGCTGAAGCAGTAGCCATATCACGGCCATGATATGGTATAGTTGATGGAAAAACCAAGGAAATATCATAACATCCATTTTGGCATTGTGAAGCTAGTAAATTAACACCTACTTCCAGAATTTTTGTTAAACGAGGGGACTTGGGTAAGCTTGTTTGTTGCCAAGCAGTGGTTCTGTTTCTTGCAAGTCATTGCTTCCTGACTGACCCAGAATAGCATGATAAGGAAGAGAGAATATTAAAGTAGGAAGCCAGAAAACTATGTCCTAGGTTTCTATTTTTTCTCTCCATTCCCACCCCCTTCACCCCTTGCATACTTGCCTTAAGGTGTTCTATTTAAACCAAGCCTTCAGTTGTGTCCTCTTGTTGTGTTGCATATAGCAGGGCTTCTAGAAATATGGTTAAATTGAAAAAAAAAAAAACAGTTTAAAGAATACCTTTTGATCCTAATGCAGACAAATTAGTCTGATTTGTCCTTTGAGGGTATTTCTAGGTCTAAAAGGTTTAATTCAATCCCAAGTCATTTTTGGAAGAGAATTTGATATTTAAAAATATATTTGGGCCTTCCTGGTGGTGCAAAGGGTTAAGCACAGCACTATGAAGCTATCTGCACCAATGCAGCATGAGTTCCATCCCTGGCTAGCCAGGGAACTGCTCACATGGCAAAGCAGACCAGTCTCGCCCGCTGCTCCCCACAGCAGTGTATTTCAGTCAATCTGCCTGTTCTGCTCCCCACTCTGTCTCTTGTGAATCCTCTCACCCCCACACCTCTGGTCTGCACATCAGTTCTTGTATGAATAAATAAATAAATCTTTAAAAAAATAAAATAAAAAATAAAAATATATTGGCTTGTGTGTATGTGTGTGCACACACATTATGATATTTAAAATTAAAAGGTAAAGTAATTTTCTTTAAACAATGCTTATTTGTGTATATATACATACATATACAAGTCTGTGACAGATAACAGCAATTATGAAGTCTTTTTGTTTGACCAGAGTTGATTTTCCTTCTGTTCTTTACCTCATTTCTCTGGCAAAGATGCTTGCTTTTTCTGGCTATGTTGGATTCAATTACAGCAACTTGATTATGTATTCTGCCCTTCTAACCAAGACTTGTGCCAAAGTTGATTAATGCTGATGAATTGCTTTGGGTGCCATGGAGAGCTAGGATTATTGCAACTGGGATTATTGTGACTAAGTCAAGGACAGATGAGTCTGTGAAAGAATCTATTCAAATGTTGCATTCCTTAAGCTTCACCTATGAATGCACCCCAGTTCCTCTACCTTCCTATCCTGTGGCACCATGGAGCTGATATGCCAGGAATTTGAACCACTGTGCTTTGGGTCTCTGGAATGTCACAGAAACAGAACCACAGAAACAAGGCAGGGCTTCGTGACTTCTTAGAGGTCACACAACCCATCCACATCACAGATGACCTAGATGCCTTCCAGGACACCAGGCCTCTGTTCCATACCATTAATTTCAGCCAATAGGGACTCTCAAGAGGGACAGCTGCTTCTTCCATATCAACGGGCTGTTTAGGAAAGTGGACTGCCGATCCCAAGAATTATCAATGTGCTGCCAATAACTAAGTGAAGCTTTGAAGATGTTTGTCAGTGTACTTGTGCTGTAATGGAAGGAAAAATGTTGATGGCCGTAGCTCCTCAAGCAGTGGCAGTGATTTCAGTCTCTTACCCCTGCCAAAGCTGCTCATAAATTCTTTCATGTTCCTCATCTTCCTTCTCTACCACTGCCTTACTCTCTGCACTCTCAGGTCCATTTAATATCAATATTTTTTTCACCGGGAAGCTGATGACCTTCCCTTTATGGACTGGCTACATAGCTTATTTATCACTGATTTCCTCTGTAGAGCTCCAGGTTGTATTTCTTCTCTTGCACTTAGTATCTAAAGGCAAGGTAATGGGGTGCAGAGGACAGTTAGTTTAGAGGCATCTTTGTCCTCCTGGTGAGCTGATATGGCAGAAATGCATGCAAAGAGGAATCTGCATATATGCTCCCCCATTCTTGTCTGTCTAGTAAGACAGAGCCAATAATACAACTTTGCTGAAGGAGTTGGAGTGTCCCATGGAGTGAACACATCTTTAAAAGGAGGCTGTGACGGAGGGATGATGAGTGTGCTAGAGCATCAACTTTTTATTTATTTTGAATATTTTCCTTGTATTTTATGTCATTCCATTAAGTGTATTTCAAGAACACTGCCTCTGAACTTCTGTGAGTCAAGTGTGTTCTATCGTCCTGGAAGGCAATATGGACTAGATGTTAAAAGTACAGGCTTTAAAAAACTACATATGCCTGACTTCAGTGTCTGGGTCTGGTTATCTGTTTGGGTAAGGTACATCAACTTGCCTGCCATACTTTTAAAATGGGGAAAATAATTCATAATTATAGTTGAGGTAGCTTCTAGAGGATAAGATGAAGTAATGCTGGAATAGAAGTTAATATATAATAGGCTTGCCATAGAGTAAGAACATAGTAAATTATGAATGTCTGGGGGAGGGGGTGTGAGTCTCAAGGCGTACCTTGAGACCATAGAATCTGGAAAAATTGGAATCTAAGTTACATACCCAAACACCCACATAGCCTCATTAGCATTGAACAATTATATTTATTTTTAGTAATCTATAAGTATGTTTATATATATATGTTTACATAAATATTTATATAAATGTGAATATGTGTGTAGGAACATCATTTCTAGTTGGCATCTGGTAGTGAGTTGCCATGTGGTATAAATTTCCAACAACAAAAATATTGTCCTGAATGCATTTAAATATTTTTATTTTCTGCAGTCCATCCTTCGCAACAAACTAGTTTCATTTTTTTTTTTAAAGATAAATGTGCTCAATTCCAAAGCCTTCATTAATTTCCCTATACCTACTTCCATAGTGTGGTATGTTTCCAGCTTGAGCACAGCTCATGGTTATAGTCTCATCACCTTCCATTGAACGCCCCTCTCCCCACTAATTTCATGCCACAATTTAGCTTTGTTTAGTCTTCAAACACATATTACTCTTGAATATCTTCATGCTTTTGCTTCAGCTGGTCCTTCCATTTGGAACACTTTTTATCTCTTCCTTATAGTATTTGTAAGTCCCCAGTCCTACTGAGATCCAGCTCAATTGTCTGTTCTTACCCTCAGCCCCATCCTTACCCTTACCCCATCCTCTATTTTCTGTTCCTTTATCATAGCTCTTATTTCATTAGACTGTAATTATTTGCTACTAACATTTCTTCTCTCCTGAATTGAACTCATATATCCACAGTGCCTGATTCAGAGCCAGGAATATGGTAGGATTCTACAACATATTGTTGCTGAATATTGGAATGAGTATGTGTAAGCATAGAACAGAGGACAGAATGTTTACATCAAAGCAATAACAAGGCCATGATTTCTTCTGTTTTTAACAGATAATAGGTATAATCCATTTTTACCTTATTTTTAAAAAATTGTTTTAGCACTTAATTTAAAAGTAGGTGCACAGTGGACTCCAGTGGAGGACTGTGGGTGCTTTGGTGATGGGAGAGCAACAGTGACCACACTTGAGGGGAGGAATCCTATACTGTCAAAATAAGGACGTAAAACAATGGTACTTCATTGAATGAAACAAACAAATAAATAAATAAATAAATAAAAATCTTGTAGACTTTACGAGTATTGTCAGTAGAATTTTGTGAAGATGGATGTTTCAGTGCTGTCTTGTATGGCAGCTATTAGTCACATGTGACTATTGAGAACTTAAAACGGCCACAGACCAAGGTACTGAATTTTTTATCTTATTTAATTTAGTTAAATTAGTTTTCACTTAAGCAACCAATATGTGGCTAGCGGCTACCTATTGAACGGTGACAGTGTTTGGTACTTAGTGAAGAGTTCTGAGAGTTCTTGTACATGTTCAAAAGCTAATTTTAGTGGTCCTAGATTCAGAAAGTAAATTGATATCAACTGGGGGTACCCAAAACACCAAACAAAATCCATTTGAGTTTACAATTAACCATTTTGATTCATACAAAATGTTAACTTGCTTTTACAAATCTATTATGTGTAGCTTCATTAAATATTACAAGATAGAGACAAATTAAGGAAGTAATGTTTGTATTCATTCAAATAGAATTAAAATCTCCCCCCACCCCGCCTTACGATTAGTTAAAAAATGTCCCCAAATCTCATGCTAATGGTAATTACCTTTAGTTTTACAAAGAACAATAACACACAGGTAAATTCTAGTACCTGAAGGGTATTTTCCAATAGTACAGAACTCCAAGGTGCAATTTAAGAAAGCATAGAATTAGTGTAGTCTTTTACTCCATTGGGGTACTATTTGAGCCTGTGAAGCAATAATTTCCTAAAGTGGACCCTAGTGACCTAAATATTATTTCAGCTTCCAGAGATTTCTAGTGTAAAGTCAAGGAGTAGGTTTTACACTATAAAATCTGGGTCTATATATTTTATTTCTTTTAAACCTTTCAATTAAAAAATCACAGGCTTCAAAATGAAATTGCAAATTAGTAGATGGAGGAGGAGTCAGTTATGAATAGACTGACTAAATTGCATACTTGCCAAATATTTTTCAGATGCTAAGAATTTTTTGACTCAGTTTCTAGGAAACTCAAAGCAAATTTACACCATCAATTTTGGAATTAACTATCTGTGGAGTCTAGTTATAGTGACTTTTTATTCATTTTCATTTGTCTACTTAAATTTTTGCTGCCCTGTTTTATAGTATGATGTTTTTTGTAAGCTGTTTTTTATAGTTACAGATCCCCCCCTCCACACTCAGATGTGCAGTGAAAATGCCTTTCTTTTCTGACTTTATTAACTAATAATATCTGCCCCACATCTTGGAATGGATGTAGAGAACTTACTTAGTTCAACCTAAAATTTTTAATAGCCTTTAAGTGAAAATGGTTTCTGAATTCCTTCTGTTTTCTGATTTTCACACCTCTTCTGTGTTCTTTTTCAGAAGCTACCAGGTGTGTAAGTGAAGGTGGCTTACTTGACCTCAGTGGGAGGTGATGCTTGTGAAATTAGGGATCAAGTTATATGTACCCCTTTATAGCATGACAGCTGTGGGGTGGCAATAGGGCTTCTCTCTAGGCTGGTGATTATGCTGATGCATGACAAGTCCCAATTATTGAAGACAATGATTATCTCTACTCAATTTTCATGAAAGTGATTCCCCCAAAGCATCCTTCTGTCACCTCTTGCTTTACTCCTTATTCTCCACCTGACAAGTGGAATAAGGTACTGGGTTAGTAGATAGCAGGTTTCTTTTTTTTTTTTTTTTTAATATTTATTTATTTATGCATACAAGAGTTGGGGCATAGGCCAGAGGTGTGGGGGTGAGAGTATTCACCAGAGACAGAGTGGGAAACAGAATAGGCAGATTGACCGAAGTCCACTGCTGAGGGAAGCAGCGGGTGAGTCAGGAGAGGTCTGCTGTGCCATGTGGGTTGCTCCCTGACTGGCCGGGAATCGAACTCATGCTGCAGTGGCTGCGGATTGCTTCATAGGCTGTGTCTTAACCCCTGTGCCACCAGGGAAGCCCCGATAGTAGGTTTCTTGACTGGTTAAAGAATTTATCCAAATGTGGTTCCTGTTCTTCCCAATGAGAAGCCACACCCAGGGCAGGTGGCAGGTTTGCACACTCACTCCTGTTGTGTGTGCTGCCTCAAGTCTGCACACTAATCTGGGTAGGGAGTTATCAGGATCATTTGGTTTTCATACCAGTTTCCATCCTTTCATTTCTCAGGGCCTCTACTGAAAGCAGTATTTTAACCTCCATTTTAACATTTTTATTGTATTTCCCAGACTCTAGATCCTGTATTGATGGTTGGGGTTGGGAAGAGGGATGCCTCCGAGATGATACCCCTCACCCCCAGTGTCTTTATAAGAATATGAATAAATGAAAAACTTGAATTTTATATTCTTGGAAGGACTTTTGGAGATCTGGAAAGATAACCTCTTTGGCTTTAACATTTTAAACTCTCACTCCCTCCCTCCTCGTCTCCTTCTCTACCTCCCTCCCTTTCTCTGCTCCTGTTCTTCTCTCTCCTCCTGCTCCTTTGTTTTTGGTTAAGGCCCAGTCTTGACTATTTGCGTAGTCTTTGGCCAGTGGAAGGACTACATCCCTCCTGTTTCTTTTCGCAGTCAGCTTTGAGGGTCACTGGGCATTGTCTTCACCTTTGGGATGGCAAGAATTGACATTGTTAGAGGCCAGACCAAGACTGAACTGAAAACTTGGGTCTTATCACCCTTGGTATTCTGTCTGCTTCTCCGACACCCTCGCCACCACCCCACAGAGCTGGCTTGTGAATCTTAAAGAATCAGATTGCAGCTTTACAGAAATGTTACAATGTTGTTAGTGAGAAAATAAAATGAAACTTCTATCGTGTTGAAATCAATCTCAACCTGGATAGAGGGGAAGGAAAATTGACAAATTATTACAGAATCAAATCCTGAAATAAAGGAAAAGTTCATTAAAGAAAACTTCTATCTGAGATGCTTTACTTTGGGGAACTAGGCTAGCACTGAAACAGAACAGGAGGCTTTAAGAATGCCATAATTTGTGAATGCTAGCAAAGCTTATACTTTGCATGTTATTCTTATCTGTTAAGTAGGGGGTGTGGTAATACTTACCTGACAGAATTGTTCCTGACGTTGAATGAAGTCATGTCATATTAAGAGTCATTTCAGCATGTGTAACTCAAACTAGTACTTTTACAACATGACAGATTAACACATATCATTTGTGTGTTTGCTCCTGAGTACAGTGATTGAAACAATGATCGTTCATTTCATGGATGCCAGGAATTTGATGTATTTATAGAACCTAAGCATATTCTTTTGTAAAGCAAGCAGTTCTTCTGTAATTTTAATAGGCAGTTCTTGGCTTTCAAATTTTTTGAGGTTTTAAGTTTATCGAACTTCAGTTTTCTTTTAAAATGGCTCCCGCTTTCATTTTGCCTGTCCAGCGTGCAATAAGTATGGATGTGCTGTATTCTTCAGCTTTGAGGAAGCATAAGTGTTTCTAGAGAAATTGCTATTGCCAAGCTTATTTCACTGAGCGAAAACTCCGTTTAGCAAATCACTGTTTGTTTTGCAATAGATGAAGAAAATGGTAGTGAAAAATGGACTGTCAGCTTGGTGCTGGCCTGATGTGCCTTCCTGGCTAGCTGTGCTAAGCATTAATGAGCAGAATATAAAAATAAAACTGTTTTGAGGTACAGTATATAGTTACTTTAGAATAATATAGTCATCGACATTGAGTCTCAAGGAAATGAAACCCTTGAGCTAAAACTGCATCCTAATGTTCCAAACAGCCGTATGTAATGCAAAGAGTCACTCTAATTAAGATTCTGCAACATTACACAATTGGAGAAATGATGAATTACCCATTTCAAAATGGCTTCCCTACTGCCATTTTATCAAATATCTAAATGAATAATTAGTCATTATAAGTTCACCTCAGGGATTATTTATTGAGTACCTGTGGGTGCTTGAGGCTGTGACCCATACAGCAGCTTTCAACAGTATCTTTCCCTCATGGAATGCAATTGATAGAAAAGGACACACTCACAAGAAAAGTTAATAAATGGCATGTTTGAAAGTTAGTGTCTAAGAGATTTCTTTAGGAATCCAAAGGCAGGGTTGATTGCTGTGATTTTAGGAACTTGAATATAACTGGGTTGTGAAGAGTGAATAATAAGAGTAGCGATTAGAACATGAGGATTGGATTCAGAGTGGAGGTGAGACATAAGAAGTAGACAACAGACATAGGACTATGGTAGATTAATTAGCTTGTCTGGTAAGGAGAGTCTGTAAGGAGGTGGAGTTCTGCTTGTGAGCAAGACCAAATTGGTGGTGATGGTCTGCTTTAGCAAGGTTGCAGAAGGTGAACTGAACTGAGGGTTTGGCTTCCTTTTAGAGGCAGAATTGAACTGCCATTGGAGAAAGCCAGTAGTCATGTAGACAACCACTGTGGTTTGGGGACAGGCCTTGACAGTCATCTTGGGGTTGTCTGTCCCTAAGATAGATAAAAGATATAGGACAGGGTAAGACTGGTCCTTAGAATTCCAAACAATTGCCAAGCCAACTTACTTATTAATATGTCACTTTATAATGTTATTGTTCTGTTCATAAAATTAAAATACCTCCTTAATTCTAGCTTTATCTTTTTTGAGATCACATCCCAATTTGTCTACTTTATTGATTATCCATCTTTGTATCTATCATTATCATCATCATCATCACCATCATCATCTGATGTCTTAACCAGCTCTGTTTCCATGGACCCATTGTTGTTTCCTTAGCCTTAAAAGTACCAAATGCCTGCCTTGGTCCAAATTCTCTTCATTTTTCAAAATCCATCTCAATCCCCACCTGCTTCATGAATTTTCCTTTATCATTTTGAAGCTGGAATGATCTTTTAATGGTTCATAGAAAAACTTGAAAATAGAATTAGAAAGGCCCAAACCATTAGAATGTTGAAGAATCTAGAACATAATCGTATTTTAGTCTTTGTAATTGTACTTCCAGTTCTATTAGCACGTGAGGCCCAGCCTCTGTTTAATATATCTCTGGTAACTAGGGAATATCAGCCCATTCTCTTTTGTTTCAGAGGGCTTCTCTTATTTTCCTATCCTCCTGTTAGGGCAGAGATTATGTTCATATGTCTTTGTATTGGGAAGTGCATCACATTTATTGAGTAGCAGTTGCTATTCAATCTTTTGGTTATGACACAAAGCACGGGAAATTCTAAGATGACAAAATACAGTCTCTTACTTCAAGGTCCTCCTGTTTGTGAGCCTGATCAATGAATATTTGTTGAAGAAGGGAAGAAAAGAAGAAAACCAACTTCTACTTCTGACTCTTTTACAATATGCTCTCTGGGATTAAATTGACTGGCTTTGATTTTTGGTTCTGACACCTGCTGTCTGGTAAACTGTCTTAGTTTTCTCATTTCAAGATAGAATATTATATTTGAATGAGACAGTATTAGTACTTAATACAACATCTGCCACGTAGGTTCTCCAAGTGATGAAAATGGCAATAATAATTTGATTTATTGGATATAGGCATGTAAAGAATATTATGGAAATAGAGAAGAGAAGAGAGTCATTCTACTCAGATATGTTCATGGGAGCATGAGAGGAGCTGGTCGTTGAACCTATGGGAATCCCAAGCTGTTTTGAACCCGATGGGAAAATGTATTATAGTGATGGAGCAAAAACAGATTTGACTGCTAAAAACTGGTGGATGCTATAAGCTAGGTATAGCTTTCTTAAGCTCAGTTAGAGATTTCATTGGTAATGTGACATTATTCTAATAATTCCAGGGAAAGTGCCGTTTTCTGAGACAGTAATTGATTAAAATGGTTTAACATGTAGTAGCTCTGTGTTCAGTGTCTTTGTAAAGAATGTCTGAAAATGTCTATAAATAAGAAGGATGAACAACTAAGAAAAACACTGGATGACATGTTAGTTACTCCACAATACGTATATTTCTAATGTGGTATTAAATAGCCTGATTGCTTTTCTCTGTGCTGATCTCCAGAGATTACTGGAAAAAAATACACTCAGAAAACAAATGCTGGAGGACCAGATGGAGGGAATTCTATTTTTCATAATCACATGTAGAATTTTGCTGTTGATTTTACTTTTAGTTGCTGGGGTAGAAGTTGTTATTTCTGTGTATTTCTGGGCAGTGTTAAATACTGTTATTTCTGGATGTTTCTTTGTCAATTATCAAAGTTTCTTTTAAATAATAAATATTTCTATAATTTCTTCTCATAGGTTTCACTAGCCAAAAATAGGTACTAATTGTTTTTATTTATTTATTTATTTTAAATAATAAATTTTATTTTTATATTCCCCATACAATTGCAACCCCCCATTCTGACCCCAATCCCTCCCCTCCTGCCACCCACCCCCCAAAAAAGTGTCTCTGGTTCATAGTTTTTTGTTGATTTTGATTTTCACTTTCTTATAGTTATTCATTTTCCTGGTCCCTACTATTATTTTTAAACCAACACATAGATTAGTATCACATTACTGTATATCTTATTGAAATTGATATTCAAACTCTTAAAAAAGATCTCTGATCTCCTTGTTGTAATATCATATATACATATGTTTGTAAATTTTGGTAATAATTATAACATTTGTGTGTATACATAGAATTGCAGAAAAGCTTCAGACAGATGCATAAAAGTGTTACCAGTCCTTCATGTGATATGGGTGGAGAGGTACATGTTCATTTTAACAATTTATTTGCTTTTGAATTCAAAAGTCTGAGTAGGTTATCTGCTACAACAAAAAGACCCAATGGTAATGATGTCTCAAAGAACATAGAAGTTTAGTTTTCCTTTGGACTAATCCAAAGCGCTGCTGGGAAGGGTAGGAGCTTTACTTCATACAGTCATTCAGGGGTCAGTTTTCAACATGCAAATTACATGATTTTCTTAGCACTTATACTAACCACATCCAATCCTTTGAGTACTGGCAGTCAAGTGGCAGGGAGGAAATGAACACGGGAGGTTATTGAATGGTAGTCATGGTGGTGTGTCTGTGTTTCTGTGTGTATTCAATGAACCAGGCCTGGAAATGGAGTTTCTGCTCACATTCAGATTGCTAGAACTCACATCTAATGGCAAGAAAGGCTGGGCAATAGAATATAGCTGTGTTCTCAGAAAGAAGAGCAGAACAAAGGTTTTAAAGAATACCTCTAAGTTCTTCCAATAGCCAGGTTTTCTGGTGACCAAATATCCAGAATCCTTGTCTGTCCACATGAAGAATACATTTACTCTTCTTATGGGAGATAACTCAATATTCCATTGAAGTGTTAGTAACAGTCCAAAGTTATGAACCCTGGTTGAGGTACAGTTTTCTCAGTTATATCCAGATGTGGTTTCTAGAGGAAACTTGTGTATTAAAAAGACAAGTTATCTCCTTCCCCTCCCATAAACACACATACACACACACACACACAATGATGATGGAGGCAGGAAACTTATCCTCATTCCTCCCTTTTCTGAATGGAGTTAGTGCAGAAATCAGCCTCCCTTAATTTATACAAAAATGTTTACCTTAAAGTGTGTACCTACTGCCATAACAAAATCTTAACATATATGGCTTTGGCTTAATGGGGAAGTAATACTTTGTGGAGAAAACTAGAACAGAGGCTCAAAGATGCAGACATGATGGACACAGTCCTGTGGCTGACCACAACTTTAGGAGAGGCTGGGGAATCTGGTCTGTTTGCCCAGATAGAAGAACCATGAATTTCAGAGAGCAACTACCATATATTGCTTGAGTTAAAAAAATTGTCATGTCTTTATTGTAATAGCAAAAATATAATTTTATTTATTTCCTCTTAATTTATTTTTTCTTAACTTCAGAGCACCTTGGTGTCACCCAAGAAGTGAAAAAAGTAGTCATGATTTTTCAACAACTCTGTAAGTGATTCTAATATATAGTCAGCTTGAGAACATCTCTTAAATCCCAGACTGCTGAAGGGACTGAGCTCACAGAGGCCTGTGTTGTGGGGAGTTGAAGATATGTTATTCTGTTTCTATTCCTTTTTGGGTGATAGGGAAATCCTGAGAGGTGAAGTAGGTGTTGATAACCTTGCAGAAAAAAGGAGAGAATTTTGAATCAAGTATTACAGTGAAACAGTACTAGAGAAAAAGAGTAAAACAAAGCCAATATGCTTATTTTGCCTGTAAAGTGATGCCAGTGGCTTAAAGTTTCTTCCTAAAGATTCTGGACTGGCCTGAGACAAATCTGTAGGAGACAGTCCTTGAAACTTGTAGTGTTCTCCTTTCTTTGCTGGTCCTTTAACCCCCCTTCTCTACCACATCCCATCTGCCCAACATCACCTTGCTGACATCAGGTCATTTTCTGAATACTTCTGTCTCCCCTAGTCATCTAAGTGATCTCTATGTGAACTTGTTCTCAGATAGTTTGCAAGAGGAAGATTCCATAAACCAATTTATATTAAGATACTATTGACTGATCATATAGCTTATTACTGTCCTTCATGAGTATTTGTAGATTAATAATACTTAACCTATAGAAGTGATTCTTTGAGAATAGATTGAGGAAAGATGTAAACCTTCACAAGGAGAAGGTCACAAGGAGACTTTGGACAAGGAGACCATTCTGGAATTCATTGTGTTATACCTGGCATGTTGCTGTATGTCCTTGGGGAGGGAGCTCATCCAACCATTTATTCATCAAATATATACTGAGCATCACCTGTACGCCAGGCATACAGTGTAGATATGGTAGTGGGGGGAATGCAGTGAGCAAATTAGACAAAAGTTCCTGCCTATATTCTAATGGGAATTGTAGATGTTGATTAAAAAAATCACACTAAAAAAAAAAAAAACAAAACAAAACAAAAAACAAGATGCATGATATGCTAGATGGTAATAAAAATAATGGAGAAAATAAAAAGCAAGGAAAAGGGAAAGGATCAGAGGGAGATGGAGGTAAAGGCCTCAGTAGACCAGGAGGTAAAAGAGGTAGGTGAAAGAGGCTATCTTTCAGGACAGCATTCAAGGAAGAGGGAATAGTCAGTCAAAGGCCTTGAGGGGACAGTGTTCCTGGCCTACTTTGGCAGGGTCCTCTGGGACTGGAGCAGAGAAAGAGAAAGTGGAAAGAGAAGAGGATGAATCAGAGATGGTAGCAGGGGCCATATTATGTGGGCTTGTACAAATTTTGACTTTTACTCTGGGGGTGTGGGGAGTTATTGGAAGGTATTGGGATATGTCTGGCTGCTGGGTTGAGTATTGAATGAAGGACTATTTGGGTATGAGATTTGGAGTACCTATTCGGAGGCTATAGCAGTAATCCTGGCAAGAGATGATTGTGACTTCAGCCAGGATGGAACTACAGAAGTGGTAGAATTCTGGATTGATTTTGTAGGGAGAGTCAATCATTACTTCATAATGGAGTAGACTGTGGTTTGAGAGAAAAGGGGGCATAAAGCATGACTGATAGCCTTTGGAAGGATGCAACTGGCATAATTAACATGGGGAATACAGTTGTGCAGGTTTCAGGGAGCTCATTTAACATTTTGAGTTTGATGCTATCAAATTTGAGAGATCATTAGACATTGAGTGGAAAATGATGAGGAAGCTGTTGGATATTGGATATCTGGACTTCGATTTCAGAGTGACATTTGGGCTGGAGATCTAAATTTAAATAGGTAGTTGGTCAAGAAATCTAGATAGACACAAAATAGCAGAGAGCATGAGCACAGGCTCTGAAGCCTGATTACCTGGACTGGATACCTGGCAAATAACCTTCATCTAATCTTCAGGTGCTCAACTTCTTCATCTGTAAAATGGTGATAGTAATAATAGTGTCTAATTTAAGGAGTTGAGGTGAGAATTCAGTTAATAAATACATTTAAATTACTTCCATATAGGCCAGGAAGCTAGGGAGTGCTAAAAATATCGGCTATTATTAATACTGTTGTTATTTTACTATGAGTTGCCTTTTGTTGGCAGAGTTATTAATGTCTTGGAAATTATTACAGCTGATCCTCACAAGAAACATATAAGGGAGATATTATTATTTTCCTTACCACAAATGAGGAAACTAAGGCACAGAGAGGATAAATCACTTGCCCAAAGAGACCCAGTCTTGTTTAACCCCAAAGATTAGGCAGTGAATCATTTTTATAAATAGTCAAATCTGGTCTTGTGTGCAGGTCGAGACATCAGGAGATTAGAGTTGTTAGTTCATATAAATAGCCAAGCCAGAAACTCAATGAGTTTAAGCTCAAAATAATCCTGTGAACAAAGCAACAGGATAATTTGAAATGTCAATGTGACATTCTGTTCCACAGTAAATTAATAAGATGTGACTGGAGGCCTTTCTTGTCATGGCTGTAACAATCACAAGCCTTACTTTCTCTCCCCTCTAATCTTAGGCTATGACAATAGGCAATCAGTAGGAACATCCTTCAAATATCAGCTGAGTCTTTTTCATACACAAAGGTGACATATTGGCAGTATCCAATTTTATTTCATGCCTGCTGGAAGAAATGTTGCTTTAAACACCATTATGTGATGAAATAAGCAATGTAAAAACAGAGTCAGTTTCCTGTGATTAATTTGGTGTTGATAGAAAACACTTTCATCCTCCCCACTTGTCTTTGTTACTGAAGGGATGGTCGGACAGTGCCCTTGAGGCGTGGGCCAAATGCTCTGAGATCCCTGCAAGGATTTAAGACAGCTCATAAAATCCACTGTGTCTCCCTGGAAATCACTCCTTATATTTCAAAATCCTCTCCCTTTGGCCATTTCTCCAGCTACAGATTCTTGGTTCCCAGTCTTGACCATGACTTGGGGTCTTTCTCTGTTGATTGCGGTTCTGTGACCTGGATCCCACCTAGATGACCCTGAGAATTTTCCCATGACATCTGCTCAATACACCAGGATTATGACCAGCTCCCTACTTGCTACTTTGTTGTACTTATCAATAATTGATACTTTGATCAAAATCCATTTCCCTAATCTGGTTAAGCTGTTAGTGGAGGCATGGGGGGTGTCCCCATGGGTAAGGCTGGTTAGACCTTGTTGCCTGTTAACTCATATTAATAGAGACAAGACACCTCTCAACTGAAACTACAGATTTTCAAACCTGCAAAATACCCTTATGGTCTTGACAGTAGGGGCCCTTCTGTAATCAAGTTGAAGGTTCAAGCTTTTCTTTTCCAAGAAGGTGATATTGAAGAAGGAGCACCTTTAACTCAGGCATGTGTGTAGTGAGGTATAAAAGATCAGGCCCCATTGAAACTTGGCATGGAAAATACTGTTCAGGCCAGAAACCTAGACCTCATTTCTATTTCTTTCTTTGTCTTATTACCCATGTCCAAAAGTGTCAAGGACTCCTGCCAGCTCTAATTCCAAAATATATCTATTATCTGCCCACTTTTCTCCATCTCCTCTGCTTGCCACCCTAGCCTGTGTCTTCATAATCTTGTACCTGTAGTCTTGTGATTGCCTCTCGAACTGAATACCTAGTTCCACTCTTGTGCTTCTTCAGTTCATTCTCTGCAGAGTAGTTATGTAAACTTGAAAATCATAAACCAGATCATTTGACACCCCTACTTTGAAATCACTGACATTTTATTTTTTTATTAAGGTAACATTGGTTTGCAATGCTCTATAAGATTTATTTTTATTTATTTATTTATTTATTTTTAAAAAGATTTATTTATTTATACAGGCACTGGGTACAGTCAGAAGCGCGGGAGGGTGAGAGAATTCACCAGAGACAGAGTGGGGAACAGAACAGGCAGACTGACAAAATACACTGCTGAGGGGAGCGGCAGGTGGCAGGAGAGGTCTGTGTGCCATGTGGGACACTTGCTGGCAGCTGGAGATCTAACTGGTGCTGCAGAGGCTGTGGGCAGCTTCACAACCCAGCGCTCAACTGCTGCGCCACCAGGGAAGCCCTCTATAAGATTTAGAGGTAGAAGATCACACCCTTCAAATGTGTGTTACCAACCACACCCACCCAAAGGAATCCTTAGTCTTCTGCCATTGCGCATTATGCTTCCTCCCCTTTTAGCCTTTTAGTTTGATAAAACTCCAGTAGTTTATATTCTCCTTTGTTTTTCTTGCTGTTGGAGATGAACCCACAAAGATATCATGGAGGCCTATGTCATGCAGTGTTTTTCGCTGACTTTTCACAGGGCTCTATAGGGCATGGTCCTAGCCTCTCTCAAGCCCTCACCTAGTACTGTCAAAAATAGTTCACAAATGGTATTATTAATAAAATAGGAAACAAAAGTGCCTGAATTCTATCTTTTGGTGGTGGTGGTAAGTTTTGCTTCATTGACAAGAATCTCTAGAGACCGTCTTTTTTTTTTTGAAATTTTTTTTTTTAAGATTTATTTATTTATACAAGAACTGGGATACAGGCCAGATGCATGGGAAGGTGAGAGGATTCACCAGAGACAGAGTGGGGAACAGAACAGGCAGACTGACGAAATACACTGCTGAGGGGAGCAGTGGGCAAGACAGGAGAGGTCTGCCGTGCCATGTGGTACCCTCACCTGCCAGCCGGGATTGAACTGGCACTGCAGAGGCTGCGGAGTGCTTCACAGTGTGGCGCTCAACCCACTGCATCACCAGGGAAGGCCTGTCTTGAGATTTTAATAAAACCCAGTTTTAAGTAATTGTAGCTCAGGTTACTTGGTAATTCAGTAATTCTGCCTTTAGAGATTTTTAATATCAGGTCAACTCTGGGACCCAGAAATCAGCATTTTGAAGATGTGCCACAGATACTCCATGTTGTAAAATACTTTGCAGAGTGTAGCCAGATATTATAAGTCTTGGCTTTGGATCATGGGTGTCAGAGAATCTACAGTGACAGGATCCCAAATTTAGGTGATTTCCTTGTCTAAGTTTGCCTTCGATAGCCCTGGTATGTCTGTTTTCCTATTATTACTATTTAGAGTGACACTGTTGATTATCAAAATTCACAACTTGGATAGTGCATTAGGTGGTGATGCTGTATATATAGTATTTCACTGTAAGTACTTAGTCACAGCTTCAGTGATGGGGAGAAAAACAGCCTTCTGTGAAAGGGGTGAAGTGGAATCTGCCTTCTGATCCAGTGCTCCTGCCATGGCAGTTTTTGAACTATATCAAAACTATACAAAAGTAATTCCTTATAGTTCAGGAATTCTTGTTTCTTCCTCCTTTTTGCCAGTCTTCTCACACATTTACTGTGGAAATGCACACCTTTGTTTATACCTGCGCTGTCCAAGACTGTCAGCAATGGTAGCATGTGGCAATTTGAATAAATAAAAATCAAATTAAAAATTCAATTATACCAGGATCACCAGCTCACTAGCCACTTGCAAGTGCTCAGTAGTTATGGTGGCTAGTGACTGTTACACTGTCCATGAATTATGGAACATTTCATCCTTGTAGAACAGTGCTAACCTAGTTTGTATTTCCATGGCTCTACCAACTTGGATTTGTGCCCAACACTTTTACAAGTTATGATTTGAGAAGTGTCAGAAAATTAAAAATAATGTCTTCGAGAATTGCTTTAGAGGTCATCTAACACAGTCTCTTAATATATTTGAGAGTAAACAGGGTTGGAGAGATTAGGTGATTGGCTAAGGTCACTTGGTTATATCTTGGACAAAGTTTATTAGAATGGGTATTTAAACTAGTCATTGAGATTTGCTTGCTGTTAAATTGTCCATCTGAAAACTGGGAACACTCATAATAGCCCTTTCTGAGAGTCAAATTGTAGTAGATTTCTAATGTATGCAGCTACCAGCTGCTGAATCAGTACTGTCTTGTCTTGTGTCGTTGAATGGTACACTGGCTTTGCCAGGATGCTATGAACTATGTTGTATAATTCATTATGGATGTAATAGGGAAATTGATTCAAAAAGAAGCTAAATCAGAATAGCTGTCAGCGTGATTGGGCCCATGCTGACATGGACCTAATTACACGTTCTATTTTGTTATCTGGTCTACAGTAGTTTCCCTAATAATATGTTTCGCGTTGCAGATGGTATTGTAAAATGCTAGCACTTTGGAGGCTTTAAAGAGCCTTTAAGTGATGCTGTTTGCAGCACTTCAGATTATTTGACATCTTAACAGAGGAAATGGTAACCCTGTTTCCGCCTGTCCATTTGGCCTGGTATGACTAATTCCCTGGCCCCTTTCAAAAAGAAGAGCATATAGTTCAACACTGCTTCCATCTGTGGTACGCCTTCTAATTCAGTGGTGGGGTCTTTGCTCTGGGAGGACACTTTGACATAGGTATGCAGTGTGTTAAAGATGTACAAAGCCCTTGTTTGATCCCTGGTTTGGACTTCACTTTTTTTTTTTTTTTAAAGATTTATTTTTATGCATACAAGAGCTGGGATACAGGCCAGAGATGTGGGGTGTGAGCGGATCCTCCATAGACAGAGTAGGGAACAGAACAGGCAGATTGACTGAAACACAATGCTGAGGGGAGCAGTGGGCGAGACAGGAGAGGTCCACCTCGCCATGTGGGTTTCTCCCTGGCTGTCTGGGGGTCAAACTTGTGCTGCAGAGGCTGTGGATTGCTTCATAGTGTGGTGCTTAATTCCCTGTGCCACTAGGGAGGCCCTGAACGTCACTTGTTTTTGGTGGATGTATGAAGAGGAGGGCTGGGAAGTGGCTGGGGAAGAATGGTAACTATATCACAGGTGTGAGCTCCAAGTTTTCTTACTGTTTTGTTTTTTTTTTTAAGCAAGTATAAATGGACATTTTGGGAGACTTGCTAGTTTACCTTAAAGAAACTGGAATGTGACAATTATGGTGGAATAGTCCCCAGAGCATAGGCTTTAGAAAGAGTCAGAAATTTTTAGTTAAATCTGCTAAGGGTAGATATGTAGCAATGGGCAAGTTATTCTTCCTCTCTTAGCTCAGTCTTTTAATGGCAAAGGGGAGAAGAATTATCCCTGTGCTTCCTTTTAATGGACCGTAGGGTGAATTATATGAGATATAGATATGGAAATACCTGTTAACTACAGTCTCCTATGTAGAAACAGTGAAATTTATTTTTACCATTACTATTAATGTCAATAGTTGAATATACATTTACATCTTAAGGGCCTAGAACTGCACTGGTAATCAGATTCTTGTGGTTGTGGCATATTTTTTTAGCTAAGCAAGAAAAATGAGCTATCTCAATATATCAGAGGCCCTGCTGTCTAGACCTTTTCTCCCCTCTTGGTTTTAAATATCTTAATTTTTATACCTTGACCAGGGAAGCAATAAATTAATACCTGTTAAAAATTAGGCATTATTTATTTTAAGGCATTCATACAAGATTGACTAGGGAATCGGGGCGCTCTATTAGAACATTAGATGAGAATGTAAGACTTCTTGAGAAGTTACCTAAGTGAAAGCTTATTTTAAATGGGAACTGCCCTTTCAGAAAGTACTATCAGACATTAAGGTGACTTTTTGATAAATTAACTAGGCAAGCTCAAGTTACTGTATGGGTGTAAGAAGCACATTATTTTCCTTATCCTTTTGAAAGTCCTGACTTCCCTCCTGCACTGAGATTTCTTAGGGTGTTACACAAGATAATGGTCCCAGAATCACTTTATAGATTGCCCAGGTTGTGTCTTTTACAAGATCCTGGCTGAGATGTTTAGTGGGAACTGAAATCCAAGTTCTTCCCCCATCAGACTATGTCTGCCCAGATGGGGCAGTATTTTCAATTTTTATAGAAAAATATTTTATGGAACACTGGTGCCCCTGAAAGGTCATATTCTCAGTGAATGAGGAAACAATGTCAGCTCACTTTTACTAACCAGAAATTGGTTAAGTCATGAAGGTAAGCTTTGAAAAGGAATGTAGAAGACCTTTGGTTAAATATGGAGGCTTGACCATGCATAGTTGTATTTTCTTTCTCCCTAAATCCCACTGAAAGTATATATTCACGTATATTGTACTTACTACACACCAAATTGCCAACTTACTTGCAAAAAAACCTAATCAGTAATTATTATTATCCTCTATGTAGATGAGGAAACAGATTCGAGAGATGATGTAAATTGTCTCTGGTTATACAACAGGAAATCGGGATTTTAACCCAGGTTGATTGGCTCCAACACCTCTACTCTTGTCTTCTCTATCAGTCTGCTCTCATTGTGCTGTTTACCAAATGTTTATAGATCTGCTTTCTCTTTTAACAATGCAAACATCCTGTTTTGGAATGGGACGTAACAATATCCCCATTGCTTAGATGGATTCTTTGAGTGATGCAGTGACTTGCCCAAGGTCAAACAGCTAATGTGAATGTCTCAGTCTCGTGCATACATTTATACCGATAGATACTGAAACTGTCAAAATGTAAAAATAGGTGGAGGGAAGTATGCTGAAAGCTAACCACATCTTGGAAAGAAAGCTTGATTCTGCATGCAGCAGAGCCCTCATTCAGCCAGTGCTCCTTGTGTAATGAGACATTTGTCCTGTATATTTTGATGCAGTTCAGCAGCTCTTGTACTGCTGTGTCACAGACTGACATTTCACATGACTCTGAAAAAAAATAAATGGGTGTTCAAACAGTGAAAGGCACGTGATGTGGATAAAGAGATCAGCGATTTAAAAACGCACACTGAGTTCTTGCAACTGCTGGTGTCAGGAATTCTGGGGTACAGAATGAATGTCAGAATTGTGGCACATATCTTTTCTGGCTTGCTCAGAAAAAGTTACTTTTATCTAGCTCTGTAAATGACCATCTTCGAAATGTCAGAAAATATGATTTTTTTTTTTTACAGAAGGGCTATTAAAAAGAAAATGCTAATAGTAAAATTAGAAATGCATTAGCTTTGCTGTACAAGGTATGTGACAGAATCATTCTTGGCATGAGAACAGTCTCTTATACACATAGGGGTAGAGCTTTTGACAGGTTTATGATCTTCCCCCATAAAATGGTTATTGCCTCTTGATTCCTGTACCATATATCACACAGTTCATAAATTGATTTACAAATTCCATAATATCAAGTGTCTGTTCTGATCAGTTCTTCAGTCTTTTTAATATTTATATGATTTCCTTTGACAGAGCTTGGCAGGTTTTTTTTTGGGGGGGGGTGTTGGAGGCTGGAGGGGTTGCAGGGTGGAGTGACCCAGAGAAGCCTTTGAAGACTGACAGATTTAGTGGCTACTGAGCAAAACAATTGGATTCTGCTTGACAGATGCACTGTAACGAAATGTAACACTGTCACTGCTTTGGTCCTGACAGCTTCCAGAAAGTACTAAATGCTATGCCAGAAGTATTTCGAGGTGGTACTTGGATTGCAGGAACCTATGGACTGTGAACTTGTGCTCACCAAGAGCAAAAAAGAAAATATTAAAAGCTGTTAGCTTGTATCAAGTCTCATGTTCAGATTGCCATGTACTTCATGTCAGGATGCACATCATCATACAAGGCGTGTGTGGCAAGTCACAGCAGGGAAGCTCTCTGGGACATTTGATTTTGACTCTTGTGAAGCTAAATATAGAGAATACTGTTTCAGACATAGTTTTTTGTTTGAAGATTTATTTATTTATGCATAAATGAGCTGGGGTATAGGCCAGAGATGCAGGGGGTTAGAGGATTCACCGGAGACAGAACGGGAACAGAACAAGCAGACTGACTGAAGTACACTGCTGAGGGGAGCAGTGGGTGAGTCAGGAGAGGTCTGCTGCGCCATGTGGGTTGCTCCTTGGCCAGCCAGGGATCAAACTCCTGCTGCAGAGGCTGCGGATTGCATCACAGTGTGGTGCTTAACCCCTTGCACCACCAGGGAGGCCTCAGGCATAGGTTTTGTGTGCAATGCAAGTGTTCCATCATTCATTTATTCATCCTTTTATGTGAAATATTTACTGACAAATTTTTAATTAGAGAGCTTGCATTATTAGTTTGTTAGGACAGAGAGATGTCATTTCACAGGAATGCATCAATATGCAATGCTCAGTATCTTATCTACACAGATTAGCAGAAAATGCAGTAGAAAATGCAGTCTCCCTCTGGGGCTGGTGCTCTTCTTGTGTTGGGTACAGGAAGGCTGGGGTGCCTGCTAACAGACTACAGATGGTGAATTCAGGTTCTATCTTCTCGTCCAAAAGTCTGTATCCTGGATGTCTGATGCTTTATGAAAAGCTGGGTCCTGCAAGTTCCAGTCCAGGGATTGTAGGGAAGCTGATTTGTGAACTTAGTATGGAAGGGATTAGAAGAAAAATCTGGAGTAATGCTTAGATATAGGTATCTTATGCTAAGATTGACTCAGTATAGCAGTTTCTACAGCCAAAATTTTCAATTAGCTTAACACAGGGCCTAAGGGCTATAAATAATATGTTGCTTGGACATAGGGCGTGGGATTAGCCTTTTGGTAAGTGCAGAAATAATACCTTTTGTGCACATATGGTGATTTTTGTCTTGGGATTATTAGAGCTTTCCTATCAACAGGCCTTGATCAGGGACACCTTATATCTTCCCCCACCTGTGTTGATGTTTTAATGAAACTTTGGATGTTGAAAAAGTTTTAGAAGGTCTTGTACTTTAATTTCCAGAAGGCCTTCTCATTCTTAAGAAAAATTGCATCGCCTACAGTAAACTTCCAACTTTCAGGTAATATGTTTCTACCAACACAGCTGGATTCTACTTTCTATTCAAAATAAAAAAAGCAAAGGAGTCCTACTCCACTAGGTATGAACATCTATCTGTTGTATACAGATGTTTTGTTAGAACCTGGGGGTGGGAAAATAAAGTTATATTGAAGATGGCCACACCCATTTACTTACTGTTATTTTTGGTGGCAGAATTTGGTAGTTGGGGCAGAGTCCATATGATCTTTATAAAACATTTACTTTATAAAATATATTTACTTTACAAAAAATGTTTGTGGGGGCCTCCCCGGTGGTGCAGTGGGCTGAGCGAAGCGCTGTGAAGCTGTCCGCAGCCTCTGCAAGTGTGGGTTTGATTCCCGGATGGCCAGGGTAATACCCACATGGCGTGGAAGACCTTTCCTGTCTTGCCCACTCAGCAGTGGGCAAGCAGCTCCCCTCAGCAGTGTTTTTGGTTGGTCTGCCTGTTCTGCTCCCCGCTCTGTCTCTGGTGAATCCTCTCAGCCCCCCACACCTCTGGCCTGTACCCCAGTTCTTGTATGCATAAATAAATCTTTATTAAAAATGTTTGTGGCATCCCTGAATAGGGATTAGGTATTTAGAACTGAAAACATGCTGTTCCTGTCTTCCTGGGGGAGATGAAGTCACACATTATATTGGAGCAAAGACTCCTAGGTGCTAATAGCACAGATCAAGAATGTTAACTGTGTGTGAGGGATCTGGGAGGATTCCCCAAGAAAGGCAGGCACATTTAATCCGTGTCTTGAATTGAATTGCTTTCAACATGTGGAAAAAATGAGGAGGAAATAGAACATCCTGGGCAGTGTGCATAGCTTGTGCAAAGGCATGGATGATCATCACGTTCTGGAGAAAGCTGGAGTAGCTGGAATGCAGCTGGGAAGGGTCATGAACCTGCACGCAAGTGGCAGGTTTTCCCTGATTGTGTCTAGGACTATAAGAATCATACAAACCACACTGGGCTTTGAATGGATTCTCGGAGAGTGGAGGAGGGATTTCAACTGAGAAGAGATATTTTACGATAGACATTGTGGACTGGAGGGGAAATAGAGCAGAACCAAGGGTATGTTAAAACATACAAATCTCTCCCATCCAACTGTATCCACTTTCCTTCTTCAAATAAGTTTTTTCTTATACTGATACCCTGTTCTGGTTGTAAGTACTCAGGTATATTTGTGTTCAAAACTTGAGCCCTCAGGAATAAAGTCCTAGCCAAAAGATCTTCTCCAAAAGATCTTCCTTCTCAAACCATATTACATGGATTCTTATTTCACATTTATTTTATTTTGTTTTGATTGTGATTACTTCTAGCTTTGCCTACCAAAATGTCAGACACATAGTATATGTGCTTATATTGATGAGTGGAGGGACATCAGAGTGTGGCTGCAGCACTGTCTTAGAAGATTGGGGACTCAAAGGTAGTAAGGGAAGAATTGGGAGATGCTGGATAAAGTGGCCCAATAGGTAGATGATTCCCATCAGGGGAGAGTGAGGACAGCTGTGGAATCACACGATTCTTATTTCTTTTCTTTATATCCCAAACCCTCTCCCCTAGTAAGCACTGAGGAAGCTAACAATGTGGGAATCATTAAAAGTCACTTTCAGTATGACTGATGGACTCAGATTAGATTCAGTCCTTTTCCCCTTTATTGTGGAAAATCTGCATCATGTTTTTCATGTTACCACCAAATTTCTCATGTTCTTGTACAAGGACATCAGCATGGTAGACAGTTTCTCTGAAGGTGTCATTGGAAGGTTGTGTAATTGGAGTTGTGTGTTGAAAGGGGCAGACCTTTAGCTCTGGCTGGTACACACCAATGTGACCATGAGGTAGGTAGAATGTGAGGCTCTTTCAAATCAATTAGTGATAATTGCTACTTCTCCCAAGTGTTTCTCCCACTGTCCAGGCTGACCTTTCTGCTCATCTGGGGATTTCCTGGATATTCCTGCATTTTATCATCTAACAAGTTAATGCCTGTCACAGAAAGATATCCCTGAGCCCTGTTCCAGTGATCTACCTGATTGGTTGCTACCACACCACTCTGCATACACCTAAGGTCCTGGCTCTGGAATTCTCCATAAATGCCTCCTAGGACCACAGAATCCTTTATCTTGATTTCACCCACGACTGAGTGTTAGCCCCAGCTCTGGGGTGGGTTACTCCTGGGAGTCTGCTTTTGTGCATGCAGGTTATCCTGCCTGGCTGCTCCTCCCTGGTTCCTGTTCCGTGGTTTTTGTCCTTCAATTTCCTCCATGCCAGAGCAGGCTTTGTTAGAGGAGATAGAACCTTTGGCAGAGGTGCGTACACCTTCATAAGCAAATGTGGTCTTGCTGGATCCTAGAGGAAGCTGTGGTCCACTGCACAGAGGGTGCCCTATGCTAGAGCCACGTCTGTGTTTTTGCTTGTAGGAGCTGCAGCTATGGCATTTTGGATCTGAGAGCCTTGGAGAGATAAGGGGAGTGGAGAGGGGGAGGGGGGCAGAAATAGCAGACATTGCAACAACAGTCAGACACCCATTGGGTACGCCTGAGGTAGAGGGAGGCTGTAGGGATGGATAGAGCCATGAGAAATGAATTTCACTTCCATTCTTTGGAATAAGCCCCCTTCATGGGCATCAACTCTACTCATTGTAGTTAATGTGAGAGCTGATATTTGCATGTGGTTTCTATGCCAGATATCACTGGTATATCAATAAAGACTTATTTGAGTAATATAATAATAATCATAACCCCTACTTTACAGATGAAGTAATGTAGGTTATATATAACAAGTGTAGTGTAGTCAGATTTCAAACACAGAAGCTGGATCTGACTTAATTAGATTTGATGTAATTAACTATGACAAGCTGCCAAATGACTTCTATGACTTAATTGATTATAGAGCCAATACATACAGAAAATATTTAGACATTTTATAGGAACTGGCAAAAAATTTGAAGGTAATTGCTGTTACCTCGATAGAAGCTGAGAGAGGATTGAGGGCCTTAAATAATTCATTGTTGATGGTAAGACAGGTTCACAAGTGAAGGCTACAAATAATTTAATGATTATCAATTTAAAAGAATATGATTGTGGTTTTCTGTCAAATGGCAGCTCACACAGGGGTATATGTCAGCCAGTAACCTCTCCCCACAAAGGATGACATCTTTTATTTATTATATTGGGAGAAATTGTTATTCAGGTGAATCATTTTTGTTACAGCTTTATCACTTTGTAGCCCATTCTATGAATATATATAGTTTAGGTTAGTTAGACAAAATAGGAGCAGAGGTTTTCATTTTTGATTTATATATTTATTTTTTTGCATAGGTTGTTAAATATTTTAAATATAATTTGATGATATTAAAGTTACACAGTGAATACATCAAATAGGGAGACTAATGGATGTGAAAAATGCATCATAAACTATAGTGCACTCATAAATTGTGATGGAAAGACTTAATATATTATTTTACACATGCACATATATTTTTTAAAAGCAAGAATAAAGTGGTTTAAAAATATGCTTTTGATTTAGCACTAGGGCTGGGAGTCAGTGCTTTTTCTTCCACAGGAAAAATTGAAAGTGTGTGATAGCTCAATCGCATGTAGAAATGTACTTCAATTAAGGCAATATGACAGGGCCTGCCTGGTGATGCAAGGTGTTAAGACGCAACCTATGAAGCAATCCGCAGCCACTGTTCGAGTTCAATCCCTGGCCAGGGAGCTGACCCACATGGCGTAGCAGACCTCTCCTCACTTGCCTGCTGCTCCCCTCAGCAGTATATTTCAGTCGATCTGCCTGTTCTGTTCCCCACTCTGTCTCTGGTGAATCCTCTCACCCCCTATACCTCTGGCCTGCAACCCAGTTCCTGTATGCATCAATAAATAAATCTTTTTTTAAAAAAAGGCAATATAACAGTGCATTTTAAAGTCATTGCAATCTGGGATTTATTTGTCTTGAGCCTAACCTATGCAAACTTGGGCAATTTACGTAACCTTTCTGAGATTAGGTTTCGTTCTGTTAAGATGTAGATACACTTTTACAAATTTGTAAAGAATATGATACTTCTGTCAGTATCCTCAATATATTGATAGACATTATTAACTTTCAATATCTTCCTCTTCTTTACACTCAAGAATTTGGCGTCTGGTTCTTTGTATAATTTCAGTTATTGTCCTAAATTCAAAGACTTGCTTTTTTAAATTATAACCCATTTTTTAAAAGTATAAATCAATATAAACTCATATAGGAAACTTACAAAGCACAGAGAAACAAAGAACAAAAATAAACATTGTTTTCATCATCTCTAGAGAGAATCATTATTAATTTTCCCAGACTTAGTGCATAAATATACCTTTAAATTATTACATACTCTGTTTTGTAGCCTACTTATTTTTCAGCAAATATATAGTGAACACTCTCCATGCCATTATATGTTCTACAAAATTAAAATGGCTAGGTGCTGTGTGAATATAAAAAAAACAGAGACTTTTTGACTTGCAAAAACAAATCTCCAGGTTTTTCAAGCTTTGTTATTTTGGTGGGTGGGTGAGAGAAGATATGAATTGTTTTTAAAACATGTTTCTTATATCTGCTTTCTCTAAGCATGGTTCAGTAATTTGAATGCTGTGACTCAATCCATACCTTGTGCATGACAATGACAGAATTTAGTATGCGAACCTTCTCTGGGAATTCATTGCCTGCCACCACCCGGAACTGAAAGATTTACTGATGCTGGAGAGTTTGCTATCAATGAGAGTCACATGAAAGGTGTACAGTTGCTGTCT
Organism: Talpa occidentalis; assembly: GCF_014898055.3. Lineage (NCBI taxonomy): Eukaryota > Metazoa > Chordata > Mammalia > Eulipotyphla > Talpidae > Talpa > Talpa occidentalis. Next base: position 11,638,124 of record NW_023603184.1, on the reverse strand, counting down.
TTCTTTCAGTAATTCTCTGCAGGAATGTCTGTCTTCCACTCTGCACGAGCCACCTCTTGTTGCCTGAAATATGCAAACCAGCAAGTGACAAATGCTTTTTAGAAAGGTACAATTGCAGTCAAATTGAAAATGGAGGAAGTTGATCAAAGAAGAAAGAAGGGCATTAAAAATTAATCATCCCAGAGCCATAAAGTCAGCTGTAAACCCTTAGCGATAAAAAATTAAATGAAGAAGAAGTTAATGTTTTAAGCAGAGATTTAAATTTTCTAGGGAAGAAGTTGATAGCTGCAGCAGATCAGGGAGTTGGCAAGATTTACAGAGGAAGCCCAAGTGTCTCGTCCCACCAGAGGCTGCAGAAAGCATAAAGCAGTCATCAAATAAAACATCGTTTATATTATTTAGTATCATTGTGGAAAACCTTGGCTATAAAAGGAAATGGCACTTTTGACCGACTGAGAATATTGTTCTGTTCAGAACAGATTAAAGTTGCAGAAAAATGGAGGAAAGCTAAAAAAGCACATCACTGCTGAGAGAAGCCGGAGGAAATGTTACAGAAATAGATAATATTAGGAAGTTGCAGGGTGCCAAGTAATATTTATCTATCTGTCTTTCTAGTTCAAATACCAAAGACAAAACCTGTACCTGGGATTCCGGGTTTATTGGTTGTTCACCTCTGGGTGGGCTAATGAATGGTCAGGTCTTTAGGTCCCAAAATTGAAACAGATTATTTAGTTTCTGGACGAGGTTGGGACAGATTTTAAGGTTTTCCCTGACAAACAAATTGGGTGCTGTGAAGGTACAGGTATGGAGACATTATAGCACAGTGGTCATGGGAACTGGTTGTGTCAGCAAAGAGATTCCTCCTTGAACCTTGGTTGTGCCACTATCAGTGAGAGTTTGGCGAAATCACTCTTCTCATCTATAAAATGGGAATGGAAATAATGGTACTCACTCCATTGTTACGAGGTTTAATTGAGATACTAGACATGAACTGCTAGCATAGGTCTGCATACATATACACCTTCAGTACAGAGCAGCTTCTTTATTCCACTCTCTATATAATCACTCAGAGGTCAGATTGGTGCTGGGGAAATGGTGGGCAGACACAGCCTGGATGGCTTGTCATACCACAGCCTTTGAACTTCAGTTTAGTGCTATCCAGTGGATAAGTAAGTGTTCTAGTCTCCTTTTATAGACCCTCAAAGATTTTAGGGGCCCAGATATGGCATTTTTGGTTCCTTATTGCCCAGTATGTGGGGTTTCTTCATCTGGGGGGTGTGTGGACACCTTATAACTTGTTTTATATTCTGATTAGCTGTAGGGAACAAGCGTTCGTGAGGATCATCTGAGAAGGGTCTCCTTCCAGCTCAACGTCCCTGGTTTACCCGCAGATATATATTATTAATGCTTAGCAACCCTAGGAGGGAGTGTTCCAGCTGGTAAGAGGAATTAACACTTATTTAGCTATTTTTTAAAGCTCATTAAGGTTTATAGTGCTCTTGTTTATGTACTGATGCTGCTTCTGTGCTGCTCTGTCAATCTTCAGTTAAAGGGAGCAGTTGGAATGCTGAAGGATGTGGACTCTCAGATTATTAATGTGTCAAATGGGAGCAATAAAAATAATCCTTTACAATTATTACAGCCCCTTTATTCCAGCATTCTTTCAAGTGAACTAAATCCAATTGCTTGTCCTGTAGGAAACTGACTCTTTGCATATTTGTGAGACCGGCCTTCTGATGACATTGTTCTTTCAGTCTTTCTGAGTTCAATGTTGTCATCATTCATTCAGTAACCTAAACCAGAAACCTCAGTGTCATTTTACACTCCTTCTGCAAACAAACCATCAAGCAGATGTATTTCTGGATCCTGAAATACATCTCTCTTCCATTACTGCCTCAGTTCAGCTCATTGACATCTCTTAAAGCACTTAAAATAGCCTCTGTGCTGACTTCCCTTCCTTCAATCTTGACCCTCTCTAGTCAGTAATTTCTAAGATATTTAGAATATTCTTTAGAATAGGCAACTGCGATTGTGTTACTTCTTTGCTTAAAAACTATTTGGCACTTGGGCCTCCCTGGTGAAGCAGCGGTTGAGCACTGGGTTGTGAAGCTGCCTGCAGCCTCTGCAGCACCAGTTCGATCCCCGGCCACCGGGGAGGGTCTCACATGGCGCGCAGACCTCTCCTGCCACCCGCTGCTCCCCTCAGCAGTGACTTTAATCCTTCTGCCTGTTCTGCTGTCCGCTCTGGCTCTGGTGAATTCTCTCACCCTCCCACGCTTCTGACTGTACCCAGTGCTTGTATAAATAAATAAATAAATAAATCTTAAAAAAAAAAAACCAAAAAAACTATTTGGCACTATTTGGAGAGGTATTATACAGAATCACCTGCAATTCTCCAAGAAGTCATGCTTTTTCATGGTTTATTTTCTCGGCCTAAAATATGGCCCGTCCAGTTAGCCCTCAGTTGAGGACTGATGGAAACAGCTTATATGACACTTCTTCCACCACCCATTCAATCACTTAGTGCTCAGCTTTTTGCCTTTTCCCCTTGTCATCACCAACACTCATTATTCCTGAAATAATGACTATGTGCAGAGGTGACAGCGCTTCTTTACTGTGCTGTGCTGGTTGATTACCTCCCTGCACAGTGGATTCCTCCTTATGCCTGGGATAGGGATTTAGACATTGCACATAGTAGATGCTATATGACACCTGATTGAATAATTGGATGTTTGAGATGGATAAATATGTGGGTTCCCCTGTTTTCTTCTAGGGATCCCTTCCTTTCATGTCCTTTTTATTTTATTTTATTCTTTTTGTTCAATGAAGAACTGGGTGTAGGCCAGAGGTGCGGTGGTGGTGGTGGGGCGGTGAGAGGATTCACCAGAGACAGAGCAGGGAGCAGAACAGACAGATCTACTGAAATACACTGCTGAGGGGAGCAGTGGGTGAGACAGGAGAGGTCTGCTGTGCCATGTGTTTGCTCCCTGGCCAAGTAATAGCAATAGCACTGAGACTTAACCCGTGGGGCACCAGGGAGGTCGCTTTTCTTTCATATTCTAACTGTAATCTTCTCTGTGCAGTCTAGAATCCTTCATGGCATACTAAGGCTTGTGCTTGTTTTCAAAGACAGATGTAAAACAGTCATCATTCACAATGACTTTTTTCTGCTCTCATTAAAATTCCTCCTTTCTGTGTATTGATTTTAATAGCTGTTAGGAACAAAACATTAGAATTCAAATTATTTTATTCTAAGTTGTGAATGACTCACCACCCCCACATTTTCTATTTATAAAAATAATTTTTACTTCTACTTCTAATTTTAAAAGGAAGTCATGTATTCCTAGGTGAGATTTCAACAAAGATACTGCGCCAGGGGATAGAGTTTTGCTCTTTAAAATGACCTCCTTACTTTGAGTGCACATAGCTCACCTGTTTCCACAAAAGAAGAGCTTCACTGCTATAAAATCAAGAGATTATATTGCTTTTATGACGACAATAACAACTACCCTTTTGTGAGTGCTTGTTATTGACAGTCCACTATGTTAAGTACTTTATATGCATACTTTCATTTAGTTCTTATAATATTCTGGGTACTTTGCTTAGCACTCTCCTTACCTTATAAACATTCAAACTTTAAAACAGTCTCTTAAGTTCAAAACACAGAAGGGAGAAAATAGAGCTCAAAAAAATTAAGCTAAGGATGTGACTTGCCCAAGTTGTTCTATTAGTAAAGAGGAGATTTAATTACTTCAGTGATGAATACTTTTATTTCTATCCATTCGATTGAAAAAAAGCCTCTTGTTTTCATGTGGTATTTATTTTAATAAAGGCCTTAGTATATATTTTGCTTCTGTTATTCTACCCACCACCTGGAATTTTGCAATTTCAGATCCTTTTTACTTGGGCTGGGCAGTTGATATTGCTGTTTCCTTGCTCTTCAGAAGGTGTTTATATTTTTAGAAGAGAAATTCAAGGTGCTAATTCAATAAACCTGCTGTGAGGCACTGGGACCTGTTGATGCACATTTATTCCAGGTCTCTAAACATCCCCTTTATTGGTCTTGATAGACAGCTACTTCCTTATAGGCTCCATTACTTCTAACTTGTACAAATGTCCTTTCATTCTTTTCAGGGTTACGATAGCTTTAAGAAATGAGGTCAATATTTCAAAGACATAATTAATTTAGCCTACCTCCTTCTTCATTAGCAAACTCGTTTTCTCTTGAGCCTCTCTCATTCTCAGTGTCTGCAAAATCCTTCTGCATTCTCCCTTAATTCTTTTTGGGAGCATTAACTTACTTTCTTCTTTTTTTAATTAATGCAGTGCCATTGTTTTAGATCTTTATTAATATTTGGACAATATAGGATTTCTCTCCTTAGGTGTGGTCATCATGCCTCTCCCACCACCATAGCACCCTGAGTCCTCTGCCATAGCCTTGTGTTCTCCCTGTTTCTCATCCCTTCACTCCCTCCCTTCCTGCATGCCTCAGATCTATAGTCAATTTCTAAGGATTGCTTTTATAGTTGTTTTTTGTTTGCTTCTTTCTTTTTTTTTTAAGGTTTCCAAATGTTCTCATTCCTTTGTGTTCTTTAACTTTACCATTGGTATTAATTCTTTCTACAACTTTTATCCCATCTTCAGCAGCTATTTTTTTTCTGGCAGGGACCTGTGGGTCAAACTCACTATGGAACTAGCTGCCTGGCCTGGTGGGAATGCCCACAGGGTGAGCTTCTTGTTCAAGCACTTTAAGCTCAAGTTTCCTCATCTAATAAAGTTTTCATAGCATTGCTGTGAAGATTGCATAAAACAGTGTATGAAAGTGTGTATCTGACATGATTAAGGGGATCACTGCACTGCAGTTATAACAAGAACTACGTGGTAACTGACTTGGGCGGGGAGGGAGATTTTCCTGCAACAGGAGACTCTGCATAGTAGGACTTAATTAGGTTACACTTAATTCAGTTTGTGTTCTAACCTTAAGTGCTTATAAATCCACAAGGGGGCTGTGAGCACTCATGGGCTTATTGGAAATAATTGTTTATTCTTCCCAAATGTGTTTCTTTCCTTTGCCAGTTTTTCTCCCACACCTCTTCCTCTCTCTCAGTCAAAGGATGCACATAGTTTAAACTCTCAGCTCAAAAAAACCAGGCATGGGGAAAGGGATGGGAGAACATTGAACTAGAATGCCAAGTAAGTAGGAAAGGATCATGCAGAGGTGTGGTCAATTTCTTTTCTTTTTGAACATTATTAAAAAAAAAACTCTTTATAAAAATAAGACAAAAACCAAAATATGAAAATTGACAAGAGAAAATACATGCCATAACCACACCCTCCTGATGCATTTTAGCCCATTGAGTCCACATGCACTTTCATGAATGTAAATGTGAGAGGGAGGATAGATGTCTTTGCACATTTCAAAATTGTATTAATTTTTATTGAGGTAATATTGGTTTTAACATTATATTTGAGTAAGGGGCATAGGGTTATACCTCTTGTACTTGTTCTTCTGAGATGTTACTAAATTAAAAATTGATACACTAAAAGCCATACAAGATGTGGAGTGACCTTAAATGAATAAGGTTAAGTGAAAGAAGTCAGTTTGAAAGGTTTTAAGACTGTCTAACTTCAACTAGATGACATTCTGGAAAAGGCAAAGGTAGGGACATAATGAGTTATTGGGACATAATAATGAGTTATTGTCAGTGACTTCTGGTTTTGATGAATAGCTGGAACACACACAGGGAATTTTTAAGGTAGTGGGATGATTCTGTAACATACTCTAATGGATACATGACATTATGCTTTTGTCAAACTGGTAGAATTATAAAACAGGAGTGAACCCTAATACATACTATATGTTTTAATGATAATGTATCAATATTTGTTCATCAATAGTAACAACCCTAATGCAGATGTTAAAAATAGGGTAAACTGTATGGAGGAAAGTGATATATGGGAATTTTTTGTACCTTCTGCTTAACATTTCTATACACTTAACACTGCTCCAAAAGTAAAGACTATAAAAAATAGATACATTAGAATTTAAAATTTTGGACATCTGTTGTGCCCTTGTCTCCTTAGATGTTGCATGCTTGTTTTAAAGATGCTGTCTTTGCTAAAAGTATATTGTAAGCCTCTTAGAATCCTTTGTTTTGCTGTGGTATCTGTTGTGACCTTGCCTTTTTCAATTCAGATTCTTTTTATTTGTGACAACAAATTAATGGAACTTGAGGTGATTATGCTAAGTGAAATAGGTCAAAAGGGAAAGACAATTACTGGATGGTTTCACTCGATTGTGGAATAGGAATAAACAAAGAAGACAAAGTGGCACAACACAACAAAATAACTCTGAGACACTGAAAAATATGGCTTTACCTGTGTAGGAGGGTATGGGCGAGGGGTGGTTAATGGCAGTGGAGTAGTTCTGGAGCTTTGGTGACAGGTGACAGGCTCATGTACACATGCTGGTGTGTGAAGCTGTACTCCCAAAATTATGCACTTATGTCAACAAATGGTAAATCCATAAAATTTGACCTTCAAATGCATACTGTAAATTCTTTTAGAAAAGGACTTTTTTTAATTTTTTTATAGACATTGTGTGGATGAGCAAGATGGAGATACCATTTTAAAATTATGTCTGTTTTAATCACTGAAAGGTTGCGAGGAAATGAGACACATTTTTTTCATGTGATTCAAATTGGATTTGAAGGTCTTCTCCATAGAGACAAGTATCAACAAATGCATCTTAGCGTGCGTGGTCTCCCCAGAGAACGCTTTGAAAGTGTACAGTGCTTATTTGGATGTGTGGAGTCTTACATGAGAGAAAATGCATGAAAGCATTATATTCACATCTTGATTTTTTTCTTTCATGGAACAGTGGACATTGATGACAAATTACTAGCAGCTCTCAATGGACATAGACTTTTGATCAAATTCTAGGTTTACCATTCATCAGCTGTAGAATCTGGGCCAAGTCTGGATCCCACTCTTTTCCTCCTTAATATGGGAAAAATGCAGTTATATTATCTTGGTGATTTTGTGTGGAAATTAGTAGGGAAATTATGACTTGTGTGCCTGAGCTCTGTACCACTTGGTACTGCTCAATCACGATAAAAATTATTTGTAGTAATACTACTTTTATTAAAAGAGCATCTCTTTTGTGGCTAATATTAAAAATCTAGAGTTCAATTTATAAAAAGAGCCATTCTTGGCAGTAGAAAAGGTATGTGTCAATAAGATATTACCTGGCATGTTAGGACCTATTATTTTTAACCTATTTTCTCTTTTGTAATAGTTAAGGGATAGAATTGATGACCTACTTACAAAAATTCAGTTTATATAACATTATTTCTAGAATAATATCACTTTCACTTGCTAGCATTCTGATATACTTTCTTGAGTGGGAGAGAAACTTGTATGTGATGCCAATGCATTGAGAATTACCCATAACCTCCAGCGTTATCTTAGTAGTGCTGGGATATATAATCTGGTGTAGCCACGGATGTGTTATATCAATGTGATCTGTCAGCTCTTTCACGGTGAAGGAAAAGATTGAGAATTGCTGTCTCGGCTTTGTCTGTGTATCAGCTATTACCCTTCAGAGGGAGACTCAGCAATTGGAGTGCTATTTTTTTTTCCCCAGAGTATAATTTTGCCTTAACTTATACATCTTCAAGCAAATGTTTATCCATAAAGAGGATTGATAAAGTAGTCTGCTAATTGCTGATGCTCTTGGTCAGTACTTTAGGAATCAATAAGAAGAAGACCCAAATAAAACTTGAGAGAATAGAAATTAATTTTAGTAACAACATAATGCCAATTCTAGGCCTGGCTCTTACAACTAACCATCAAGTTAATTTAATTCCTCAAACCCCATTGCTCCAACAAAATGTTGTTTAAATCAATTCATTCTTTCATTACGCTGGCTAAGAGCACCATGGAGTGATGAGAAATTACTGAGATGGCATTCATGTTTCAAAAGCCCCTCAGTTTCACTTCATTTTCCATCCTGACATGGGACTAATGTTCTGCATTTGCATGCTAAAATAGTATTTTTAATTGTAAAAGTGGTGTTGTTAAATTACCTTCAAATGAGTTTATTTTAAACGGTTCATTAAAGTTTTTGAAATCATTCCCTGCTTGATCGCATCTCTTCTCTGCCTTGATGTATTACATCTCTCACCAAAAACGCTGGCGCTGAGAGAAAAGCCGTTCCTTGCAAGACTCACAAGGCACAATCTGGCGAGTTTTGAAGTGAGAGCAGCAAAAGCCTCATGCTATTGCCAAGGGGCCGAGGGCAGCGTCTCTGCCACCTCAGCTGAGAGGCTCGGGTGAGGGGTGAAGGCAGGTGGCTGTGTTCGGCAATAATGAAAGGTCAAAACCACAGAGGTTTCAAAAGGCTTGTGTCAACTCAGAAGATAAAACGCAGCTTCCTTTGGAGAGCTAGTTTGGTTCTGAGATTTAAATACATCTCACAGATTCTGTGTGTTCGCTTTCACTTTTACTCATCTCCCACTGATACCACCTTTCCTCTTCATTATTTTTCCTCTCTTGGTGTCTTCCAGAACGGTAGCCCTCAACATTATCTGCAGTTTCAACAATCACTTTTCTAGAGAAAGGGTGTTTTAGAAATGAATAGTCTGACTTCTCTGAGATGTTCATCTGTCTGTTTGTTCATTTTCTAGTAGGCTTACAAAGTTGCATGAAGTTGATAGAGTCAATGTGGTTGTGATTCCTTAGTTGATATGGAACCTAATCTCCCATCCAGGCGCATTGCTTTCTCCATTGGTAGAACCACCCAACAGAAACCACTAAGCTTGATGGCCCGGCCCAATGAGGTAGACAAGGAGGGAAAAAGTGAAGTGCACCAGCTGTGTTATAGGCTGTAGCATATCAGTCAGTGCTTTGTACCTTATTGATCAGGTTATTGATATTATCTCCTACCCTCCTTGCTCATCTGAAAAAATCCAAACTCTGATTAAGACCCCAAACCATTCTTACCTTGAGAGAAGCAGCTTCTGCATTCCTATTGGGCAAAAATTCCAACTTTTCCCCTCTTAACATCTGTAGTGAAAGTTCTAGCGACCTTTAAAATATATCATATTATATTCTCGATGATCAAATCGAGGCAATAGCATACTTGCTGATGTATTTTCTAGAACCAATATGTAGTATAGCTCTCCTGTTTTCTTAGATGATCACTGATTCCTAAATTTTGCCTTTTAATCTTGGGTTTCCTTGAACTTCTGGTACTCACAATGTGTCAGCGGGTATTTATTAAGCACCTACTGTGTGAAAGACACTAAAAGGCACTGTGAAAAATACAAACTAGTAAAAATTGAGAGGAAATGAAAGCTAATAACCATTTTCTTTATGCCAGTTTCTTTATTTTCTTCATAATGTGTTTTTGCATGTATTATCTCAAGACAGCTTTGCAGGATCAATATGATCATCCTCATTTTACAGAAAAAAAGACAGTAGATTCTAATTTTAACCCTCAAGGAAATAATAATCCTGTGGGGGGGTGAGATATGTAGACATGTTAAAATAAATCAAATGTGAAATAAGTACTTTAAGTAACACCGTTATTGTGGAGAAAGATTTTTTTGGGGGGCTCGAGTTAGGAAAGTCTGACTTTACAAACTTATTGGGTTTGCCCATCATGGCTCTTTTCTAAGAAATCATAGGCTGAGGGTAAAGACTGACATATAATAGGACCCATCAAGGACAGAGTGAGCATGTGTCTTGGTATGGGTTTTAAATAAAAAGGGAAATTTAATAAATATGAAATGTTGGGCATAACCATTTGAGAATCCCTAACTTATTTGATTAGTTTTTACATTTTCCTTCACTTTTGGTAGTAATTTTCTTCACTTCATAGAATTCACTAATACATAGACCAGCTTGCATTTTGATGTTTTTCTTTTTATGTGCTTTTGCTTTTGTTTTGGTTGAAAAAAATTCTATTTCATTGTCCAGAATTTTTAATTTCCAGGATTCAGAGTAGTTGATTCTACAGATTTTAATTTGGCTAATAATAAATGTGGTCAATTTTTCTGTCTTCCTCCTGCCCCCATTTGCATGTTTTTAGTATCGACTCAAATAGTACAGATAATTGAGTCTTGACAATGGAGCTGGATTTCTTCCTTTTGGGTGGTGAAAATCTGGGATAGTTACTTCAAACTGTAGTACAAAAGGGGCCTGTTGCTTTATTAGAAGTAAAGTCTTCCACTGAAGCTACTCATTGAAATGACACAATAAGTGAATCCCAGTTCCATACAGTCCAATATTTTGTTGCTCACAGGAGTATATTGAGGAAAATCTTATCTGTTCCTATGACATCAAAGGTTAGGACTTTTCTGTGAAGAGTCCCAATATCCTTAAAATCTTGTTGATAGTGCTGTCAAATAGAATTTGGCACCTTCTGTCTATTCATCTGTACATACTGGAATGGTACCTAGGAATTGAATTATAAACGAGAAAAAATAGGTGTTTGTTCTGGGCTTACCTGCTGTTTATTATCTCTGTGGCCTTGAGTAATTACAGAAAATCTCAAGGTCTCAGTTTAGTCATTGGAAAAGTAGAACAATATTATCTATCTTGCTTGCCTCTTAAGGCAGATGTCAGGGTCAAACAAATTAATATTTACTTGGAAATTCTAAAGTATTTTGAAACTAGTGCATCTTAATCCCCACTGACTTGAGTTCTACTTTCTTTATTCTCCTGTAGGGACCCTTCCTCAAATTTAAAAGTATATCTCTTTCCAATAAAAGGAATGGCTAATTTTAGGAGTGGAGAAGGAAACAAAAGATCTGCCTGGAGCGTCTTGTCGTGCCGGAAAGTAGTGCTCAAATGAAAAAACAAAAATACAAACCAACCTATAATCCCACAATGATGGAGCTATGCGAAGGCCGTTTAGGAGTCGGCTGACAAAGTCCCAGTGGCCAGAGCCAGGACATTTGACCAACATAATAGACATATTATATATATATATATATATTTTTTTTTTTTAGATTTATTTTTTTTTAAGATTTATTTATACAAGAACCGGGGTACAGGCCAGATTCACGGGAGGGTGAGAGGATTCACCAGAGACAGAGTGGGGAACAGAACAGGCAGGCTGACGAAATACACTGCTGAGGGGAGCAGCGGGCGTGACAGGAGAGGTCTACAGTGCCATGTGGGACCCTCGCCTGCTGGCTGGGATCGAACTGGTGCTGCAGAGGCTGTGAACAGCTTCACAGTGCTGTGTTCAACCGCCTGTGCCACCAGGGGAGGCCCAAAGACATATTATATTGGATTATTAGAGAAATGTTCATGAAGCTACAGTGATATAAACAAGTGATTTTTTTTAACTTTTAATGCAATTTTACTTTGTTTTTGTTTTTATTGAGGTATCATTGGTTTACGACACTATATAGAATTCAAAGGCATAGAATCACATCTGCTCAGATGCATGCATGACACCATACCTTCCAGCAAGGTACCCTCAGCCCTTTACTGTAGACTGTTGTGCCCCTCCTCTCTTTGATTCCCCCCCTCCTGTCTTGAAGCCACCACTTCCATGCCTGTGTTTCCAGTGACTCCCTAGGCTGACACCAGAAACTCCACTGGGCAGAGTAAGCTCACTCTGGCCTCTGGCATTTTCTTCTCCTCCATTGTAGGCACAGGACAGATGTTGCACAGAGGACAGGGGTGGGTAGATTCCTCAGCTTCCCAGGGTGAGCACAGACAGTCCTAGGAGCTCAAAGCCTGCACTGGGGACAGGGGAGTGATTTTCCCCACTGTTGAAACCAGTACTGGCCACCTGGGGGCTCTTCATTGACCTGTAAGGTAGGCTGTGCTCTGGCTGAGAACTGTGCACTCTCCTTGGCTGGGCACAGGAGGACCCCAGGGGCTGGGGAGGAAGGGCAGGTGTCCATCCTAGTGAACCGGCACAGCTCCTGACTTAGTGTTTCTCGGTCTTACCTGGCCCTTCTACTTGTTTCTGGCTCTTCTCCTTGCTAAGACACTGGTCCTCACCTCCACAGGTCCGTTGCACATGTGGTGACTCCTTCCAGACGCTACCTTTGTTATCCTTGAAGGAAGCAATGACTCAAGTGTCCTACATGCCCTTTTTCCCCAGGGTAATATTTTTAATTGTGAAAAAATGAGAAAATAGATGTGTTTTCTGTGTTGAGGAATTTCAAATAATTTATATAGGAACTACCCTAGGAAGGAATGAGACACCCCTCTTGAAGTGTGGGCTACACCTAGTCATTTTCTTCCAAAAGAGTACAGTATGCAAAAGGTGGAAAGGAAAAACTTTCAGTGGAAGACCTTGATTAAACACTCCCTCACACCAGGTAATAGAGGATAATATCATATTTATAACATATATCATGATTATGATGTGATCACATTGGCAAGTCACCTCTGTGGCCTTACTACCAAAATAACTTAGCCCTATTTTGATCATGGGAAAAACAATAGGAAAATCTCAAGTGAGGGATTAGTATCTGACTAGTACTACCAAAAACAGTTCTGGTCATCAAAAACAAGGGAAGTCTGAGAAACTGTAACAGCAAAGAGGTGCTAAGGGGCATGCCAATTAAATGTAATGTGGATTCCTATGTGAAGTTCCGGAACAGAAAGGAGACATTAGGGAAAAAACCTGGAAGAAAATTGTATATAGTATGGACTTTTAAAAATAATGATGTCATTTATATTTGTTAATTATCATCAAGATATATTGCATAAGATGATAATATGGGTGTGGGACTCAGGAACTCTAATAATATGGGTATAAGACTCAGGAACTCTCTAACTATATATACTATACATGTGTAAGTGTGAAAAAATTCTATATTTTGGAAAAGTAAATTTCAATTATTCTTTGAAAGTGTTTAAAATGTTTGGCTAGAGAAACTTCTCCAATAATTAAAAGGGAGTTTTCTTCCTCTTTAAACTAGTTGGTTTTCTTTCAAGCCTAGTTATTTGTTTCTCATTACTGAAATATACATTTTAAATAGTGAATTATTTTTAATAAAATGTTCAATGGAGCATGATTTAAATGTAGAATGAAACTGCTTTTCATCAGGAATCACATCTAGTTTAGAAAGGAAGTCAAAATGAATCACTATGAGATAAATGGTGCTTTTAGTTCTGCAGAGTATTACTACTATAGTTAACTTGCATTTAGCATTTATAAAGAAAATAAGTTTTGTTACATTAACAAAAATGCTATAAAAACTCTGGGATCCCACATTTTTTTAATTTTTTTTTGTTTTTCTGATCCTCATTCTATGTGAGAACTCTAAGATTTTCGAATATTCCAGGGGTCTTTCTCTTTTGTAGAACAAAGAATCCTAATCTCAATTCTTACCCCCTAGGAAGCCCTATTACCTCCTTATTCATCCTTGCTAAAATGAAAATTTGAAGTGAAACTGTTGTGGGGGAAAGGATGTCCTGAACAAACTTCACAAACAGGTTTTATAGACCCCACCCCTGTCCCAGACTAAAGAGATTCAAGACTCCAAATCCCATAATGTCATCACCACCAAAGAGAGGATTCCTGGGAACGGAGGGTGGAGTTAAACAGCCAGGCTTGGTATATAACCAGACATGTGTGCCTTGGGGGTGCTTGGTTTTTCACTGGTTTTTAGCGTGCTGTTGGGATCTCAGCTCAGTGGAACTAGTAGGACACATTCACCAATTTATCTCTCCCTCTTTCTCCCTGAGTTATTCCTTTCTTCATTTTCCCCTTTTTGTAAATAAACCCTTTATTAACCTTTTTGTGTGTGCCTGCACTTGAATCTCATTATAAGTCCCTTACAGGTTGCCCTGTAACAAAACCGAAATACAGTACTTTCAAAGCAACGGTCCATTTTCTTATACAGTCTGATTGCTTTGCAATAATGTAGCTAACAACCATGCAGCATTGCATTTTGAATCCAAAATTCTTTCCTTGCACCAAATCTGCATCACTTGAGAAGCACACAGCATAAGAAACTATTAGGCAGAATACTTACATAATCTGGATTTCATGACCACTTCCCCATAATTGCTGTCCTGAAATCCAGTATTCAGCATGGATTGATAAAATAGTTCCAGGAGATCAGGAGTCTCCCATCCTGATAAGATTTCAGTGGTGGTCAGTTATAAATCCTATCCACTATAAAAACTTATCAATTACTTTGATGGTTTAAGAAGAAGATGAATTGTATATTTTTGTAATCAATAAGCCTTTGGAAGAAGAAAAGGATCATGAAATCAAAAGTTAACACAACACTGAGGCTTTCAGTCATTCAAATGAGATTGGTCAAAGTAAGATGAGCCACAAAGTAAGATGAGTCCATTTGTTAAACTGTTACAGGGCAACCCCGATATAAAACAGGTTGGCTGACTGTGGGTCCTCACCCACGCGCCTGAAAGGGACTTATTAATACTCAACTTCAGGCACACACGAAAGGTTAATAAAAGGTTTAATAATATACAAGGGAAGGGGAAATAAGGAAATGTACAACTCAGGGAGAAAAGAGGGAAATAAAGTCTTAAATGCGTCCTACCAGTTCCGCCGACCTGGAATCCCAATGGCACTCTGGAAGCTGGTGGAGAGCTAAGAGCCGTGAAGCCAAGAGAGAGAGAGAGACCCAAGGCCCACGTGTCTGATTTTATACCAAACCTGGCAGTTTAACTGCGCCCTCAGGTCCCAGCACCCCTCCCTTTGGTGATGATGGGATTTGTCATTTCCAGTGTCTTGATGGCTTTGGTCTGGAGTGGGGGTACAGTCCACAAAGCCTGTATGGAATTAGCTCAGGACATCCTTTCCCCCTAGCACATTGAGATAGTTTCTTATCTTGAATCCTGACTTTGGGAGGCAGGCCAGAACTGGAAGTGGCTCAGTGTAGGCCTGTCTTTGCAAAACACTAAAGCTTTTTAAAGACTCTATTTTCTTATCTGACTTTAGCTATTGACTGCACAAAAGAAAGTGGTATAGAATAATGTGTTTATCTTTGACATGCATGTGGTTAGAGGGAGAGCTTGCATCTAACTCATCTGGAGAGAAATATTCAAATCTACTTTCACTCAACCAGGTTAATCCCAAGCTAAATTTATATAGTGACAATTCATCAGTCTGTGCTGTTTTAAGCCCAGTCCTCTGCAGGATGGCTTGCATTTTAACACAGAGAGAATCGATGGCTGCAATTGATATTCAGAGTTCCCAGGCCACTGGAGAGAAATCATGCATAGGTCTGAGTCAAGAAAGCACACCAGTGGGCTGTGTTATTGCGGACAAGTCAGATGCAGAATCACTTTTCGTTCTTTTGATTACCTTAACATGAAAAAGTATCTTACAGGTGGTGGTCTCTAGGTGACCAATGATTATTTCTAATTTGTATTGATTTTCTAAGTTTAATTGCAAGGATAAATTCTCCTGAAATTTCCTGAAGGTTCCTACCTTCTGACTTTCCTGCTGGAATTTCTCCTGGTGATTTGTACTGGTTTAGAAGATCTTTGAAGAGGATTGTCCACTTCTTGTTAACATTTCCTCTATTTCCTACCAAATGAGGGGAGGGTTGACATCTGCTGCAGGAGGAATCCAGTATGTGTCCAACATGGCCAGCTGAGATCAGAGTCTTTTCATTTAGTTTGGAACCAAGAAAGTAGTTTTGGGGAAGGGAGTATGTGGGGTCAGGAAAGAGTCCCTGGGAATCATCTTTCAGGAAGATGGAAGACAGTCTGTGAAATGGAAAACGAGACAGAACAATGAAAAGCAATTTTACGCAGGGCTCTAGCAAATTCTACGCAGAGACTGGAAGAGGGAACAAGTAGACAGTTCTGTCTAGCAGCAAATAGGGCTGGATTTGCAAGCTCTGAACCAGGTCTGTGGACGCCAAAACTTCTAATTATTTTTGTGCTCATGTGTTGAAATCTTAATAGCAGTCATTTTCCTAAATTCTTAAATTTAGCCTTCAAAGCAACCCTTTGAGTTTGTGCTCTTTTGATCCCTCTTTTACAGATGGAATGCTGAGGCTCAGAAATTTTAAGTGACCTGCCCCAAGTCACACAGCTAAGTGATTGAAACAGGGTTTAAGGAAGAGAATGGGAGAGGGCAGAAATTTGCACTGATAAGATTGTGACCTAAAAGGGAAAAATGTGATCCCCATATATCTTTTCCTTGGGAAGTAGCAGCAGAAATCTGTTTGAGGGGATGTTAGAGGTTTTATTATGTAGTGTTACAAACACTTTATGTGGCAAGCAGAATTTTAGTTCCTATGAACTTCTCCCCTGATGTTACTTGCATGAACATATTATGTTATTTGGCATAAGAGACCTTATAGAATTAAGGTTAGTGGCAGATGACCTTAAAATAGCAATTTATCTTGGATTATCCAGAGGAACCAGATGTAATCACATGAGACCTTAAGAGCAAAGATCTTTTTCTGAAATTCTAAAAGATTTGAAATATGAGGATTTGATGCACTGTTAATGCCTAGAACCTAGAGGGATCCATGTATTGAGGCACTTCAAGGACCTCATTCTTGTCCCAAACTCGAATGAGCTTGGAATTAGAGTCTTCCTTAGAAGCCCCACATAAGAGCCCAGCCAAGTGGACACCTTGATTTCAGCCTTGTGCATTCTGAACTGAGGACCTGGCTGAACTAGCTACTCTATGTCCAGAATTCTGACCCAGGGTACTCTGAGATAATAATACATGTTATTGCATATGGCAATTTGTTAATACAGCAGTAGAAAACTAATAGCAAAGCCCTCAAAGACTTCATAATTTGACCCTTGCCTGTCTCTCCAGCCCCGTTTGCACCACTCCTCTCCTTGCCACACCCACTATGTTCCAGCAATACTGGGGGAGAATGTTGATTTGTGGTTTCCAAAAGATAGAGCCACCTCCTAGCCTGTCAATATTTGTTGGATGAATAAATGAATATTCCTTCCACTTACTATTTTAAAATATCAAAGGGGTTAATCCCATGCAGATGTCAATGGAACAAACTTTTAAATGATCCTCTTCTTGACACTTGGCTTGAGTAACATTTCCAGAGACCCCGACCTTGACCTTCTATGAATATTCACACCAAAGAAAGGAGCAATGGCAGAAACCTAAAATGGAAAAACGTTGAAGAAAAGAAGTGCATGGCTAGGACTCAGGACTCCTGTTTCTGACCATCTCTTTCAATGTTTTTAAATTCAGATTTGTTTCCAAAGAGCAGAAGCTGAGAGAAGGAGGGTGATTCTATCTGATGCTCACATAATTGTTCATTTCTGTGCAGACAGCCTCGGCTACAAGCAGCCAGTTTTTTCTTTTTTATTTGTTTCTCCCTTTTGTTTAAATAGAAGTAATTATGTTTGCATTAGATTAAGCCCTGGCTTGTTCTTGTGCAAAACAATGGAGATTTGTTTTCTTCCCCATCTCAAATTCACTATGTCATTCTGACAGTGGCACTCAGGGGTGAAGCCACAGTCATATTGCAGAGCCGGAGCTGTGTTCTGAGAGACATTTACTTGCCCTTTGCAGGGAGCAGGAGGGGCAGGTAGTAAGGGATGTTGAGACACTGGGTTTAATGCAGTTAATGTGGACCAGCCATATTGGAAGGATGCTTACGGTTTTGCATTCCTTCGAGGTTTCATGAAGTGCTAAATTCTTTCAATAGACACTTAATGCAGCAGAAAAGTAATTAAATTGTGACCCCAGTGATTTATTTCTGCTTATCATGTATTTTATGGCCAGTGAGCCTCCAGAGCTTCCCTCAAATACCTAAATTTCTGCCCTCTTCATATTTTCCTTGAGTAGAATCTTGGAAAAAAATTTCTCAGTGACATGAAATACTCTGAAGTAATTAGAGAAGCCTGAGCAGGCTGCACAGGTGATCTGGGAGAGGTAAAGACCCAGGAGAGATGAGGCCTCTAAGTCTCCTTGTCTCCCTGAAAACCCTGAAGACTGAGAGAAATGACCTTCTGGGTCAACAGTGACCACCTGGCACTCAGCTAGCTCCAAAATCAGAATTCTAATGATAATTGGTATATTCAAACAAAATCTCTCCCTCTCACTGTGGAGGGCACATGTTTCATTTTCCTCACTGAGTTCATAGATATTTTTGAGCTACCAGGTTTATCCAGAATGAGTGGCTAGGTTTATTACAGGAAGCTTATGTACAGGAAGCTTTCTTTTAAGTCAAGGCTTTATTTGAAATTCTGAAATTTTAGTGCTGCTCTCTCTTTCCTTATCTCCTCTGTTTCTGAGAGGCTGTGTGGTGACTTGTGAAGATAGTAGAATCTCAGAGAAACTTGGGATGGAATTCAGGCTCTGCCATTTGTTGGTTGCAAGAACATCTGTTTACAAGTCACTTACCGCATCAGGGTGCAGTTCTTTCTACTAGTGAGTGGGAGGATAATTTTCACTTCTGAACATTGTTCTGAAGAAAAAAGGTGAGATGACATAGGGAGAGTATCAATACAGTTCTGGTAAATAATAATCTTTTGGAAATAAAAAAGAAGAGGCTAGAAACTACCCCCCATCTTTGATGGATTATGCTAATAGCTAAGATAACACAACTATTTCCATTTCTATATAGGACTTTACACTTAAATTCTCTTCTTGACCCACTAACATACCTCTTTAACCTTAGACTTATCCTTTGAAATAGAAATATGAACATGATTTTTTTCTTTCTTGGTTATCTTAGAACTTTATTCCTCAAATGTTTATCCCAGTGAGACCTGCCTTATGCCAGTCACAGATTGCTTCATAACAGGGGCTTTTATAATAAAAGAAAATACTTAGAAGAGTATTTTTGAATACCTGCTACTGACAGTCTACCACTGAGATCCCTCTGGATCCTCAAAATGACCCTGAGAAATGGTTGCACTAAGAGCCCCATATGCACTTACGGAAGTCGAGACTGGGTTAGTTTAAGCCCAGATATCTGACACAAAACTCTTGCTCTTTTTTTTTTTTTTTTTAAATCAACTCTCCCTTGGTTTTGAGGGATAAAGAGGTGAATTCTGAACATGGCAAAGAACAGGATCTGTGCCTTCTTAATGTCTGTGAGCACATGAATGGAAAATTACCCCTTTCCATTCAGAAAAGGGACTTCTTGGAATGCTCAAAGAACTCAGCTTTTCTCCCTGAAATGATTATGTTATATGTCTTGAAGGGTGATAAAAAGAGTCCTTCAGAGGATAAGATGTATCATGGCCAAAGAAGGAAGGAAGCACAATGGACTATGGGTGATTTGTGGTTGGTACTCTATGGAGGTGATACCGGAGGTGGGTGTCCAAATATTAAAATTTAAAATAAATAAATTAGTGTTTTTTTAAAGTTGTGTCAGGACTGGTGTGTTGAATGACACATCTCTGCTGGCTTTGAATTCTTCATGACAAAGCCAGAAAGGTGAACTATGGGTATTGTTGCTTGATCCCTGAGAAAAGCTTCTATTTCACCTTCTTATATATCCAACAAGGTCTTCTGTTTAGTGAATTATTATGTTTCCCTCAGCCAAATGTTACATTCAGAAACAAGGGGTTGGTATGCAGAGTTTGAAGAGTGGGCTAACATGAGACCATTTCTCTTTGCTGACATCCCATTAACCACTCAAATCTATGCTCAGTCATTGTTCAGGGCATATTCACACTCTTTCTAAGGGGAAGTTTTAAGACATTGAGTTAGCAAGGGAATCTGGTCTCCCAAAAGCCATTGCAGATTGACATACTTGACAAACTTATTCTAAAATTACTTTTTGTTCAGTATCATTTGATATAATTCAGTTAGGTTTTGTATTTCATTTTAAAATCCCTCTCACAGTATAAAACTAAAACTTAATGTTTCTTCATAACATCCTGCTATCATCCTAATAATTTTTTTGGATTGCATAAATAAAACTTGCTCTTATTGCCATGCTAATTCCTTATTGTTTCTGTAAATTCATTTACTTTAAATTGTTTGGGGGTATGTAGATAAGCACAGTAGCTACAGTGCATGGGGGACTTGGGAAAGTGTGGGGGATGAGATAGAGCTGTACACAATAGTGTCTCTCTTAAGCACTTATAATCTAATTTACCAAACCAGACATTCACATAAAAGGAAGCAATGCCATAGGACAAAGCTTGCAAGAGAAGTGGCACTTTGCATGGTTTATTCACTTCTTTATCCCTGGTGTGGCATATAGTGTGTAGATAATACATAAACATTCAATGGATGAATACATGAATGGTGGAATAAAGAAATGACAGACATAGAGAGTGTGGTCTAAAAGAAAAAATAAAAACCACAGGCTTTATAACAAAAGGAAGAATTTTGGCTTTATCTATTTTGTGATTTGGGGTTAGTCATTGAGTCAGTTTTCTCATATGTAAAATGGATATAATACTGATTTCCTTCATTTTTTCATCAATGAAAAAATGTTTGAGAAGAATTCAGAATGAGTATAAATACATGTATGACTGTATGTATTAAGTGTCTTTTTATTTCCTCCATTTTTATAGAAAGGACTTGAAGTGGTAGACAAAGACATCCAAATTACTAGGATTACTTATAAAAGTAGAAGAGAAAATATTAGTGAAAGGAACTTAAACATCTAAAAACTTATGTATAATCAAGGGTGAAAACAGTACATAAATTGTGAGGTATATATATTTCTACATTGCTAAAAAAGAACTACAGGATTTGGGTCTGAGCTTTTTAGTGAATAAAGCCAAGTGGTTAGCATGATAAGATACATAATTCAGGTTGTTAGCCAAGTAAAACCAAAGTAGCTTTAGAAAATTAGTCTGCAAAAAAGATTTTCTGTGAACCATGTTTACAAACAGACTTCTTTTTTGGGTTGTTTCTTCTAGTGTATATCAGTGTGGAATCCAGTAATGCCTGAATACTAGAAAAAAGGTATAAAAGGCTGTAATCTAAAGCATAGATTCAGGGTGACAATGCTTATTCCTGGGATAAATTTAATTTATCTACTTTCATTTCATTTTATAAATGCCAAATAAGTCAAGTTAAAGTGGGCCATCTAATGGGCAATCAAAAAAGTTTGGCTACATAGTTTTCAAATAAGGATATTTTGGAGTAGGATTTTAGGAGAAAAATGGGCTTCCTTGATTTCAAATACAATGCTTCTGATTTAAAGTTATTTTTTTGCTATTTTTATTATGTGTTTTATTTCTACCTAAGTTATACACAAAATGTTGTCATTATCAGTAATCTTTCATATTTTCAGTTTCTGTTCATTCTCTTGGATTTCCATGCTTTCATCTGGAATCATTTTCCTTTGAGGAAATTCCTTTTGTATTTTCTACAGTAAAAGTCCAGTCCTGTGGATTCTCTCATGTCTATCTACTAATGCCTTTCTTTTGCTTTCAGATTTAAAGGGTAATCTTACAAAGTGTATAATTCTAGTATTAGCAGTTTTTTTTAAGCCCTTAAAAATTTATTCCAGTTTACTAATGCAAACATAGTTTTTGTTCAGAAGTCAGCTGCCAGTTTAGTTCTTGTTTCCCTAAGAAAGTATTAATTCTCCCCAAGTTTTAAACTTTCCATACTTTGTTTTCCATCAGTTTGACTTCTAAACACATCGATGTGGTTTTCTTTGTAGTTATCCTGCTCAGTCACACTGAGATTCTTGTTCTGTAGGTTAATGTCTTTCATCAGATTTCAAAAAATTCTTGGTTATTAATTTTTCAAATAGTTCTTTCTTAGTTTCCCATATTTTCTTTCTTTGAATCTAACTACATGTATGTAGGACTTATGTATGTATTTCAGTCTCTATTATCTTTTCTACTAAAATTTTGTACGCTTGCACCTTAGCTTGGGTTATTAATAATTTTGCTGTGTCTCATGTGTCTATCCATCTATTACTCCTCTAGTACATGTGAAATGAGAGAGAGAGTACTGAGAAGAGAAAATTGAGAGTCAAGAGTTTCTGACAAGTTTCAGTATGGTGTGCATCAATAAGTGGCAGTACTGGGACTTGAATCTAGGTAGAGTCAACTCTGTAGTCCATTTGGTGTATCCATATGCTGTGATGGTTCCTGAACTTTGGCTATGATGATATCATCCTTCCAGGTGTGCCTGAAACTATTCAATGACAAATTTCTATATTCTAACTTTGTGTGTCTGTTCACCAGAAATACTTACCTCTCTCTTATTCCCAACCAGTCATTTTCTGCTTCTCACACTTGAGTGAATCTGAATGCACAAGTAAAGTCACATTTAATGGAAAATCTTTTAGTGACCATTCCTCAGCCAGTTTCCATGGGAACAAACACTATTCAGCAACAGGCTAATTTTTAATAAATTGTCATTTTGTGAGTATTTTATCCTGCCATACTGGACTTATCAATTTTTTTCCTTATTCTTTCAAAGTTGATATATGCTGGGTTTGTGTGAGTTAGTCACTTATGAGATACAAGTTACCATTAAACATTACTTAAATATTGCATAATTAAACCTCTCTCTCTCAATTGTATTTGCTAGGAGATAGATAGATAGATAGATAGATAGAGAGATAGATAAGACAGTGAAATTATAAGATGAAGTGAACTGCGATATTTATACATACTCTACATGTCACACGTTGTAAGTTTGGGCTAAAATATTCTGTAAAAGCTTCAATAATTTTACAAAATTATGACTTGCTTTACATAGTGGTTTGGAGTGCTAAAATAATAAGATATTTTAGAAGCTAATTCTTGAATGTTTACCACGAATGTAGAAAAGGATAATTTGCTAACAAAGTCTTTGTGAAATATTCAGAGATATGCTTTCCATTCATTTGCAATTTCTTGGATAGGGCAATCTAACTGCATTTATATGTGATTTGTGTTGCTGCATGGTATAAAGTTGTTTAGGAAGGTATAAAGTTGTTTAGGCCACCATGTGAAAGACTGTATGGTGAAAGTGAAGAAGCATTCAACTTTAGATAGGATATTATGGGTTCTAGATACCATTTAGTGTTTCCACAGCCAGATATTTAGGTAATTTCATTTTATTTGTAAAATGATAGAGTTGAATTCAGTGATTTTAGGTTTCTTTAAACTTCAGTATTTCTAATTATAGGACTCTGTTTAAGGCAGGTAAATTTTGTGCCACATCCATTTTGAAGAGATGTTTATTTTTATTTATTTTTTAAACTTTAATCATTTTTTAAACTTTAATCATGTACAGGTGCTATTGTGGAAAAATTTATGAGCATCTGAGTCTGCCATGTTGGCATTTTTCAGGAAGAAAATAATTACTATTCCTTTCTTTGCTTTCTGAGTTCAAAATCAATTAAGAGATAAGTTAATGTTAAATTGGAACTCTGAACCTGAGCTTATTAGAACTCTCAGTACCCTTTTTCTCTCCCCCATCTTGTCTCTAGCTATGCATATCCCAGCTAAGGTAAAGTTCAGCTCTACAGAGAGACAATTGTCCTTGGTTGTTGCCTCATATTAGTCCAGGAGTGACAATAAAGAAAAGCATGCCAACTTTCAAAAGATTAGTTGTAATACTCTTCCATTAGATAAATGTGGGCCATTGGCAAGAAAATGCAGTGAAAGGATTTTGAGTGGTGGGAGTGATATGCCCAAACATGAAAATTAAAGATAAATTGAAATGGTGGAGATCCAAATACAGGAGAAAATACCACAGACATTATTGCCAGTTGATAAGGATATAGCATACACATGCTACTTGGAAAGTGATGGTAGTCTTGTAGAAGTTAGGAGTCAGATGCAAAAATTTTGAGTGTACATTGTTGATGGGCTATACATCTGAAACTGTGAAGATGTGTACAGGAATTTAAGATCATTGACTAGAGATGATAATTAATGGCATGTGAGTATGTAAGGTTGTGAAATTAAGAAAAGTGACGAGAGAAAGGATGGAGCCAGCTCCACCATAGGGAATGAGAAAGAAGAATAGGGATAAATGGAAGAGATGCTATTTGAGTGTCATGTGAATTTTGGGAGAAAAGAAATTTAGAGGGAGAGATAATCTGTGCCAAATGCTTTAGAGAGGTAATGGATGAAGAGAAAGAGCAAAGTCCCACCAGTGGCTTTTGAGAGTGCAGCCCCAATGTTGGAGTACTTCACAGGTCAGTTTTCAAGGGGTGCAGAAGGGAGTGGTGATGCACGAGAAGTAGTGTCCACATTTTTTCATTAGAGAAATCGGAGTTGTAAAAGAGACACTATTGTCTATAATACTGGAAAACTGGAATGCTTTATGATTGGAGAGGGTTAATTAAATCTGCGCATATTATGGTTGTTATTTCTTTTTTGTGCTGCATGGTTTTCTTTTGCAGAAGTACTTCTTTATTAGTGTCTGTCCCTACAGTGTTTCCTTTCTACTCCAGGATCTCCCTATGACTCAGACCCAGTCATTAAGAGCTTTCTATCTTTTGATCAAATAATTGGTTCAGGGAGAAGTATATGATTCCAGTTTGGAGATTAAGAGCTCTCAGTGGAACTCTTTCTGCAGTTATTAGGAAAGAGACAGCTTTTTCTTCTAGTATTTATAGTGACAATGAAAATGTCTGAAAATGTAAGGCCTGGAAGTGAGAAGAACACAAACATAGACATACAAGGGGAGGGGAGGAAGAGAGAAGAGAGAGAGTAGAACTTTTGTATCCAATAGTAATGTAACTCTAAATTTTAAACAATAGTAGTAAAACAGTATAAGAAAGAAAAAATCCATAGTGAAAAGGAGTTGAAATCAAGTCTCAGAGGAAGCTCTAGGAGATGAACTGGAGAAATTTGCTTTAGGTAAACATTGCATCATGGTTTCCCCTGGTGTTGAAGAAAGGAGAAAAATATAACACAAGAGAAACAGATGTGTAAACAAGCCGAGTGAAAGAAACTAATGTAAATGGTTAAAATCCTCTTCATAGCATAAAAAAAGGCTACCTGTCATTTGACACAAAATCACATTATATTGAATATTTCATAAGCTGCCAATGAATAAAAAGTTTTTTCATAAAGATGTTATATTACTAATTGGTTGAATGGTTGATTGACAATTTGTAGTATGGGGAGATATGAAAAGAAAAGGAAAACCCTTGAAATATATTGTGTGTGTGCACACACACACTTACTTTAAGGGAATGGGTACAGGGCCAGTTGCAGCATTGCTGTTGTGAATGCAGCTGTGAATAAGTCTAATTATTGGAACTGCATCTCTGCCTTGAAGTCATCACTCTGTCAACTCAAGATGTATTTCATGAACATATTCCTTTATGGTTTCCTAGTTTCTCTTTTTTCCTTATTCATTCCTTGTGAATATT
This sequence comes from Talpa occidentalis, assembly GCF_014898055.3. Taxonomy (NCBI): domain Eukaryota; kingdom Metazoa; phylum Chordata; class Mammalia; order Eulipotyphla; family Talpidae; genus Talpa; species Talpa occidentalis. Next base: position 11,612,871 of record NW_023603184.1, on the reverse strand, counting down.
TGTAATATGCTAGGCATAGGGATTAAAAGTTTGAACCGGGAAGATATGGTCTCCGCTGCCACAGTGTCGAAGTAATGATGAAAGATTAAGAAGGGACCAGAGATTTCAGGAATCTGAAGTCTTTTATCTGTTTTACCAACTGCAGAAATTTTGATAAGAACATTATTTATCAATAACTTGTCAAAACAGAATCAGCCATGCTTATTTTTATTGGAACTGGAAAGTTGATTATGTCCAACAAGTCTGACACTTTATGTAAACAAAATTTTGGAGAGAAGTCAGTCCTTTAAAATAGTGTGCTCCACTTGACTGCATCATTTTCTTTATTTAATTGAATACCGATAAATATATTTAAGCCACATGCCTTTTTTTCTTGCTACCTTCCCCGCACCTGACCAGTACTCATTAAGCAAAAATCCTGTGTGTGTGTGTGTGTGTGTGTGTGTGTGTGTGTGAGAGAGAGAGAGAGAGAGAGAGAGTATGAATGAGAGAAGGGAGAAAGGTAATTAAAATTATTTGCAGTGATTTATTTCCTTGAAGATTTTGGCAGAGGGTAGCGATTTACTATGTACAGTGAGTTGGAAGGGACATTTCTCTCTGATTATTTTACATGAATGAATGCACCAAACTACAAACTAGTAGTGGGTTGTAACAGAGATCTTGGAAGGAAAATATGTCATGTGCATTGCCAGTCATGTTAAAGAATCTACTGCCCCCCATTAGAGTTTAAATTTCAACAATGGCTGGCATATACAAGCATTGCCCAAAAGCCTTAATCTAGTCCACTTATAAAAAGTCAAGAACTCATCCATTCAGAACTTTGGTTTAGTTCAAGAAAAACTATAGTAGTTCTCGTGATGACTTTTGTGTCCCAATCATTGGTTGGTTGTGTTGTTTATTTCCTCCGCAGGGTTTTTCCAAGTCACCATCATACTCAAAGATGCTACCTCTTACCTCCATTTGCCTACCATTTAACTTAACCTACTCTAGTTTTGGTAGTTGGAGAACACATTATTGGCATGAAGTTGCCTTCTCCTTTACCTGCCATTTATTTATATTCTTGTCTTAAATATGGAAGACAGAGATAGTATAAAAAGGAACAGGACAAAATATTTTGTCATCATATCAAATCTTTTTGGAAACTCAGAAACTGCATCCAGTTTTATGCCTTCTTCAAATAGTCACTGGTGTAGTCTGTTACTATAAAGGCAACCCATGCCTAAATAGCAAGAACATTTGATTTCAGAAAAGAAATTGGACTTTAGTTTCACATATTACATTATAACATGAATAATTTAGAGTTAATTATTCCTTCTGAACTTAGTAATTTTATGAAACAGTAACAGTAATGTAAGCATGTTCTGTATTCAGCCAAGAATCAACCGAAGTTGCCATCGCATGTGAAAATAAAGACCTTTTGCAAAAGCCACACATGGCACCCCCCCAATTTTATTGCAATGTAATTGACCTGTGACATTATGTTTAAGGTGTCCATCATGATGACTTGATATATGTATTTGTTGAGATATTATTATTACAATAGGATTAGTTAACACCTCCATAATTACCAATTTTAATTGTGCAAACATTTAAAATCTACTCTCTTAGCAGCTTTCAACCATATAACACAGTTGTGTAAGCTATAATTGCCATGCTGTACACTAAATTCCAGAAATTTATTCATCTTATAGTTGGGAGTTTGTGATCTGAGGCCAACATCTCCCCATTTTCCTTGGATCTAGACTCTTGCAATCCCCGTTCTACTTTTTGTTTTAGAGTTTGATATTTTTAGATTTCATTTATAAATTCATCTGTGTTGTTCTATCGATATTGTTACAAGTTCAAGATTTCTTTTTTCATGACTGAGTATTTGTGTGTGTGTATGTGTGTGTGTATTTGTGGCATTCTTTCTCCTGCTCCCCTCCCTCCCTCCCTTGCCATATTTTTTAATAAAAAGATTTATTTATTTATGCATACAAGAACTGGAGTGTAGGCCAGAGGTGCTGGGGGTGAGAGAATTCACCAGAGACAGAGTGGGGAGCAGAACAGACAGATCTACTGAAATACACTGCTCAGGGGAGCAGCAGGCGTATCAGGAGAGGTAGCTACCCGGCCGGGAATTGAACTCATGCTGCAGTGGTTGCAGATAATTTCATAGTGCTGCCGCTTAACCCCTTGTGCCACCAGGGAGGACCACCCCCTTGCCACATTTTAATCATTTATCTATAGATATATACTTTACATTGTTTTCATTTATTGCCCATTGTGACTGATGGTGCAATGAACATGGGAGTGCAGCTGTCTCTGAGATACTGATTTAATTTCCTGTCACCACTATTACCAGTTACATTAATAATAATAATGACTCTGGGGCATAGGGAAAATGAAGATGACCCCTAAGTGGAATTTTTGATGATATAGAGGATAAATCCATTAAAACTGCTTGAGTTACTATATCTTCCAAATAGTTATCTAAGTCGAGGAAATAGATTTTATTTTAAACCATTGATTCTTACACAATAAAAGTGCAATTTGTCAAAACATTTAAGAAATGAGGTGCTAATTGGATTATCTGGTCCACGGAGGGTTAAGTTAAATAATCATTTCTACATCAGTCCTTCCTGAAATTCTTTTAAAAATGTTGGCATTCATTTTCCTGCATCAAGCAATAAAATAAGAATCATGGAATTTCAAGAGGGATAGACTGTTGAGATGGTTAATCAATGTCTCTAAAACATTTTAAGAATACTTTTTTGGGGCTGCTAACATCACATACAAGTTTTTTCTTTCATCATATTGAGGGTCATTTTTGTGACTGGCTTTCTTTGAAGGTATAGTAGGCAAAATATCCTGGTGCAGTGAGAACCACAGTTACCTGGATTACTGTAGATCAGGATTCATCTCCATCTGTTAGGTGAGATATCAATGGAAATGGCTTCCACTGTGTTTGACACCAAACTGCCAGCTTGGATTTAGAGATGAAAGTTTAAAAAATGCAATGTACCAGCTCTAGCTTTCAGTGCCAACTGCGGAGATCAATATCATTTGTACACCACAGTGGGAACATTTGTTAAGAAATTACTCTGCCTCTCAGTCCCAGGGAGAGAATAAAGCTTCCCATTTCGTATTTAGATGGCGGTTCTCTCTGTGGATACTAGCTAGTTCTTGTGACATCCATGTGAGCTATGTTCTGTATAATAAGTGTTTTTGTTTGCAATTTGATAGTGTGGACTGGTTCCTCCTCACCTCCTCCCCAAACCCACTGAATTTATTGGTATTCACTAATTTACTTTGGAATTAAAGAGACTGCTTGGAAAGTATTCAGAGTCAAACAGAGATGTGACTGGTTGGTTCAAGGGCACCTGAAGGAAGCCACATAATCATGGTGGACAGTTGGAAAGAATCAATCCTGAATGAAAGTTAGCTAAACTTAGCCACAAAATCTGATGCTTGAAGGAGATATTGATACTAGGTTAAAAAAAATATGGCGGTTGTAACTCAACCATTTGTAACCCTGTGGTGGAGAGGGCTGTATGTGTTGAAGAGATGTTAATAGAAAAGAATTAGGGGGTCTCCCTGGTGGCACAAGGGGTTAAGTCACAGCACTATGAAGCTGCAGGCAGCCACTGCAACACAAGTTCGATCCCCGGCTACCCACATGGAACAGCAGACCTCTCCTGTCTCACCCGCTGCTCCCCTCAGTAGTGTATTTCAGTCAGTCTGCCTGTTCTGCTCCCCACTCTGTCTTTGGTGAATGCTCTCACACCCCCCACACCTCTGGTCTGTACCCCTGTTCCTGTATGCCCAGTTCTTGAAGATATGTCAATAGAAAAGGATTAGGGGGCCTCCCTGGTAGCGCAAGTTCTTGTATGCCACAGCTTCATAGGCTGTGTCTTAACCCCTTGTGCCACCAGGGAGGCCCTCTAGAGCACTTCTTTAATTGAAAATGTGATTTTTATAATTTCTCCATCTTAACATGGTTGTTTGAAATGTGTATTTTATTGTAATTGATGAGATGCATAAAATATAGGACAACTTCACACATACATACTTGCTATTTATAGGTGTGTATCTGAAAAATAAAGGCATTCTGATGAATTGTATTGCCTGTTTCCTACCAAAAGAAAAAAAAAAAGTTTTGTACTTTTATAATTACAGATATCATGTTATTGTTTTTCTGAAAGGAGAGGATTTAGCCATCTCTGTTTAAATTTCAATTTTTATGATTTATGATTTTTATGACATTTCCATGGGCTAGGTTATACCTCTCCCATTTCAAACCTGGTTTCTACTCCACTACTAACATAGTTCTGGTGCCAGGTGTTATAAGACTCATTCACTTTTCGGCAACCTCTGCCCTTGTATCTTTGTGTTTATGGTACTGAGTGAAATGGCATAAGGAGCCGTGGGGGTAGTGCTGAAGCCATTCCTGTTCAGGGAAGCTAGTGCTCACTTAAACTATCCCTAAACTAAAATTAGACTAAATGCACCTGATATTCAGCACTTCCTTAGTTTCTCAAAATGCTTATTGTTATTCCCTTGCCACCCAACATGATAGCTAGTGCCGCAGGAAGGAAATCAGAGTACAAAGAGACAGTTATCTTAAAGTATATTCACTTAGACTTGTTACTACTTAAATATATTATTTTTCCAAATTTTACAAAACATACAGTCGGTGAACATATTGGTGAGCTCTTCCCTTTCCTTGTTGATCTTTTGCCAATTACTCCATCCATCATTGAAAGTGGGGATTTGAATTCCCCCAACTACTTTTGTTGAATTACCTGTTTGTCTCATTAATTCCATCCACTCTTTCTTTTTTCATTTATTTTGGGCCTCTATTGTTCAGAACTATATCTTGTTGTATTCTCCTTATAGAATTACCATTTTATGATTATAAAATTTCTCTCCTTAGATTTAGTAACCCTTTTTGTTTTAAAATCTGTTTTGTCTGATATGAGTATAGCCACTTTAGGTCAGATACATTCCAGGAAAGTGACAATTGTTGGTTTGCTATTGCATAAAGTGCAATATCAGTTTTATTTATATATGAAATTTCATCATGATGGGTAGAGGCAGAAAAGACGATTAATAATAGAATAATAAGTTTTGTATCATTAGTAATTACTAATCTTCATTCTTAATTCTTTGGTGAATTTGGACAAAGATGATGATGCTATTTGTATAGCTGTTTGACACATCAGTGGTTTGGATGAAATGATAAAGCTTCAAAGTGTACTTTAGAATCCTGCCTTCAGTTTGGGGTGAGGGAGGAGACAAAGTGGGTTTGGGGTTTTCTTTATCTGAAGCTCAACTTTGTCGACATTGTGAGAACTTGTTTACACTGAGAGAAACTTGTCTAAAGTTCCATCACCATCCAACAGACATCTTAAAGTTGATCACAGTTTTTGCTTTCTTATGTTCCACATCAGTATAAATGTGCCTTCAGCTTAGAAACCTTGCGCCATTTATCTCTGTTACCGGATCCTCTTCAGCTTCCTACAGAAGCTAATGGCCTCCCTTCTCCTCTGTCCCTGTATCTCAAAGCAGTCTTTGCATTCTCTTCTCACATTCTCACATGGTTATTGCACTTCTCTTTTTAAATAACTGATCTTTTAAATACATTAGATGGCAAATTCTGAGAAAAAGGACTGTAATTAGTTATCTTTGGCGTAGATGTTTAGACCCCTTAAAAACTTGAATATGAATCTACAATTTTTTTTAAAAATAATTAATATTTAATTCTCTTTTTAAAAGTTTTTATTTTTTATTGATTTATCCATATAAGAACTGGGTTTGTAGGCCAGAGATGGGGGAGTGAGAGGATTCACCAGAGACAGAGTGGGGAGCAGAACAGGCAGATCTACTGAAATACACTGCTGAGGCGAGCAGTGGGCGAGACAGGAGAGGTCTGCTGTGCCATGTAGGTCAGCTCCCTGGCTGGGGATAGAACTCAGATTGCAGTGGCCAGTGACAGCTTAATAGCGCTGAGACTTTAACCCCTGCAAGACACTAGGGAGGCCCATGAATGTATAATATTTTAGCCAGATATTCTAGGGAGTTTATTTGATGAATAAAAAAAAATAAAAAATAGGAATACTTAACAGATGTTCATTATGAATGTCACCTTAGAACTGAGGGGTAAATGGGTTATAAAATATATTAAATACTTATATGTTTAATATTTTATTATTGAGATAATCTGTATTCATTAAAACTGTAATTGGCATATGTTCCCTTTGGCTTTTATGTTCTGTTTGGTGAAAATTCTAGGTATTTAATATAAAGCCATTTTTATTTTAAGTGACTCTACCCCAAGTAAAGTTAAAAAAACACTTTAATGCAAACAGTAGTAAAAAACCTGTTAAATACTGAAGGTTTCTAACAAGGTGTTTGGTTGAAATTGACTTAAATTACATCTAACAGACAGAATAATCCCTTCAAACTAGGATCTTTTCTATCTCCGCATTTATTGTGTTTGCCAGATGTCCAGGAATGTTGATATGTCAAAAATATTTCTTTAAGACTGTTTTCTTCTACCAAACTGCTAAGAGAGACCTAGAATCATAATTTTGAATTTGAAAGCATTTTCCAAATCAACATAGCCTACGTTTTGTATTTCACAGGTATGAAATTGAAGTCTTAGGAATGGAAGTGATTTTTCAAAGGGCAAGAACCTACATTTCTTAAGTTCTAGCCCAGTGCTCTTTGCCCTATTTCATCAGATTTTTTACAAAGCATTTGACAGAGATTCAACATAATAACTACCAAAATTCCAGTTAGGCTTTTTTTCAGACACTGACAAGCTGACCCTACAATTCATATGGAAGGTTAAGGAACCAAGAATGACTGAAACAGTCTTGAAAGAGTAAACTGAGGAGGGCATATACTACCCAACATCATAATTCCTACAAAGCTGCAGTGATTATGAAAATGTGGTACTGACATAAAGATGAACATAGGTATCAGTGGAATAGAACAGAGAACCCAGAATTCAACTATTGCATTTACGGTCAATTGATTTTTAAGATTTTCAAGACAACTCAATGGGGGAAGTAATAGTCTTTCTGTCAGTTTGCACAAGGACAATTGTATTTCCACTACAAAAGAAAAAAATTGGATTAACAGCTTTCACCATATATAAAAAGTAATTCAATAGCTCATAGACCTAAATGTAAGAACAAAAACTATGAAAATCTTAGAAGAAAGCATAGGCGTAAATCTTCACCTATGCTACAAACAACAGAAGAAAGGTAGATATATGGACATCATTGAAATGAAAAGCAAAGTGCTTCAAGGGTCTCTATTAGAAAAGTTAAAGACAATTCACAGTATAGATAAAATACTTGTAAATCATTTATCTGATATGGGGTTCGCATCCAGAATGTATTTAAAAAAAAATTACAATTGCAACAATTAAAAGACAAATAACTGAATTTTTTAAAAAGATTTATTTATTTATTTATAAAAGAACTAGGGTACAGGCCAGATGCATGGGAGGATGAGAGGATTCATCAGAGACAGAGCGGGGAACAGAACAGGCAGACTGATGAAATACACTGCTGAGGGGAGCAGTGGGCATGACAGGAGACGTCTGTGCACCATGTGGGACCCTCGACAGCTGGCTGGCATTGAACCGGCGCTGCAGAGGCTGCGGACAGCTTCACAGCGCTGCGCTCAACTGCCTGCACCACCAGGAGAGGGCTGGCAAATAACTGGATTTAAAAATGGGCAAAGAATTGGAATAGAAATTTTTCTAAATGTGTCTAGTAAGCACATGTAAAGATGCTCAATGTCATCATTCATTATGGAAATACATTTCAAAACCATATGTCCCAGAAATGCCACTTACAGATAAATGCCCAAGAGAAATGAAAATCTACCTTTTTAAAAGTCATATTGATAATGAATGGTGAGTCCAGGATTTGAGAGCAGATAATCCCAATGGAGATTCTTTTTATCTTCACCTTGAGTTTATTGCTGTTTTTTTGGGCAACTTTGGGCTATATTATTGCTCTAATGGAATCATGTTCTTTTTGCACAGGGATATACACAGTGAGTGATGCAATATACTCAAAGATGCAAATTCAGCAGATTTTTCCTAAATTAGTTGCTTCTTCACGCACCCCTATAGATTAATCAGCTTAGAAATACATTTCACTTCACATGATTAATGTCCACTTTTATCATCTCATCTCTTTTCCTCAAGCTGGCATATGTGTATAGACATAATCTAAAGAATATTTAGTTACGCATTAGAGCAGATACATGATTAAATGTACTGAACTGGGTATATGAAGTGCTTTCTTTGGTGCTCTGTCCTTGAAGAATGAATTTAGCTTCTTCTTGAGTGATTAAGTATCATTGACTCATGAGTGAATAGAATTGGCCATTTGTCTAAATTTTCACTCCTCACAGATTTGCTTCTTGAAGATATTTCTTTGTACCATCCTATTATATCTCTATTTTTAATACTCCTTCTAAAGACTCACTTAATACATCCTGATTTCTCTCTGATGTTGTAAATAAAGTGTTTCCTGTAGGTTGGGTATGTTGTACTCTTGGCTCCTCAGAATGTCGGAAGGGACCAGGAAGGAAATAAAAAGAATAAGTGTTTGTGTATTGACATTCTTATAAAGAATTAAAAATCCTCCTCAATTACTACTCTCACGTAATAAATTTGGCCTCATTCACATAAAATCAGAATCAGCTTGAAGTTTTACGGACATTGAAAAAGGTACACATTGATGTAACAGGAAGGGGCAATTGATAAAATAGAAATTCTGGAAGTGGCCCTGAATCTTGCTAATAATTTCGGAGATGCTAAGTGTCCCTGTATCCTAAGTTGCACGCGACATTACCTGATAGATCTTGCCAGGTGATTGTAAATCAAGTTCATTCAGCAGTAGCCCACCATCCAGCTGCAGAGCATATCAGGTTGTAGAGGGCATGACCTTGAGAGAGAGGATTTCTTGGGAGAGGGATGTCACTCTCTTGTGAATTTCTCTACCCAGTGGAGGAGGAAGGGAGAGGCTTCTCTTTCACATTCATACAAAATGAGAGAGACTCGAAAGCTTGCTATCTGTCACTTGGAGAAGAGTCTTCAATATTTGCAACAGTAGGAATTTTCTTCTGCTGTTACGGTGGCCACTTGTATCTGCTGAGCATTTGAAATATAACCAATACAAATGAGAAACTGAATTTTGAATTTTCCATTTTCAATTGTCTATATATGTATTTATTAATATATATTTACATTTAAATGGCCAAACCTGGCTATGAATACTTTATGGATAGTGCAGTTCCCATGTTACTTTGTGATTTCTTTTTATAACACTACTAGGTAATGTTTTTTTTTTTTTTTAAGATTTATTTATTTATACAAGCACTGGGTACAGTCAGAAGTGCCAGAGGGTGAGAGAATTCACCAGAGCCAGAGCTGGGAGCAGAGCAGGTAGACTGACGAAGTACACTGCTGAGGGGAGTAGTGGGCGAGACAGGAGAGATCTGCCCGTCATGTGGGACCCTCACCAGTGGCTGGGGATCGCACCGGCACTGCTGAGGCTGCGGGCAGCTTCTCAGCCCAGCGCTCAACCGCTGCGCCACGAGGGGAGTTCCCCTAGGTAATGCTTATTAATAATAGTTTGCTGTGTACCAAATATTGCTGTAAGCATTTCCCCTCTGTTATTATTTTGATCTTCCCCACATCCTCTTCATCCAGGCACCGTCATTCTGATTTTATTGATCAGAAAACTAAGACATACAGAGGTTAAATAGGCAGATTTAGAATAGAAACTAGAAGAGTTGATTCTAGACTCTCTGCTTTTAACCACTGTACTCTCTTTTTGTAGATATTTCCCACTAATCTTTCTCCCACCACAATCATCATTTTTTTCTTTTCAGGTCTTTATTAATGAGAAACAGTAGCATGGATCATCTCTGGAGACTTCATTTCTACCTTCTGTACTGAATCTTCTTTCAGTTATACAAACTTCTAATCTTTGTCATCTACTTTTGTATATATACATGTATATTTTTTTCTACAGCACCTCTGAGGCAGAATAATTCCATTTGTCTTATTTTGTAATCATCTTTGTTGAATAGTAAGTGGATTCTTTGAAGATGAAAAGATTTTTATCCTTGAAATATATGTTTGGGAGGTCCCTGACGCCCTCCTATGTTTGATATTCAGAAACCTGAGAACATAATATCACCTCTACCTTGGAAAAACCTCATTTGGTACATAATGAGAGTTAGGCTTGGGGGCTTTTTGACAGGTTTTCTATACAGAAGTTGCTTTCCTCGTTGAAACATGACCAAGTAGTGGAGTGCCATTTGTACTTTTTATTTTCCAAGTGGGATAATTATATAAGAAGAAAGATTTGTGCTTTAATATTTTTACTCTGTTAAAATGCCTCTGTTAATTCTCTAGAAGCTGGGATACCCAATGACTGGAAGAAGAGGAGTCACAGTCAATTTTTGATAAAATATTATAGAACAGTAGTCATTAACTAGCAAATTAATTATGCACTGTGTTCAAGGCTCCATATGGACATTATCTTTTTAATACCCTCTGTTTAAATACCATCAGTCCATTAATAGCTGCAGAAGCTAAGGTGCAGGAAAATCAAGTCATTGACCAGCGTCACCTTGGAAACATATATAGTCGGTATCTACACCTGGGGTCATTTGATTCAAGACTGGAGGCAGGTTCCACTCCTGTCTCCAGGTGAAGTAGCATGTTTGAGTAGCAGATGTCAACTGTAGCTGTATGTTGGAGTCTTCTGAAGGGAACTTTAAAGATCCCAGTGCCCAGTTTGCACCCCAGATCTATTAAATCAGAGTCTCCTGGGGTAAGACCTAGCTTTCAGTACACTGTGAAGCTCTCCATGCAGTACCAGTGTGTATCCAGAGCAAAGAAGCTGGCAAAAAGTGCCATCAACGGATTCTGATATGTCTCCTGTCAGTCAACGTTGCAGTGACTTTACAATTCAGCAGTGTCTGGATGAACAGAGGACTTGCTGCATTTTCCTAAGATGTTTGTAAATTATCTGGAAGAAATGATTCAAACAGTGAGTATCAGTTCAGATCCCAGAACTGAATTTAATTTCTGTTTTGAGCTCCATCCCCATTCTCATTAGGATCAGGAAGCGACTGAGTCACTTCTGGTTCCAAGTCATGCCATTCAAATCAGGATTTAATTTGGTCAATTTAGGATTTGAAATCAGCCATGTAAGTGATTTTACTCTCTTCTTTCTCTCCTCCTGGGGCTGGTGTAGCCTTCAGGCAAGGGAGAGGAATCAGGGGGTCTGACCTGTGCCATCTCTGTCTTCCATCACCGCTGACTTAGCAACCCATTCTTTGGGCGTTGGCTTCTAAACCTCTGCATGGTCCCTAACTTGGGGACTCAATACTGTATTTGTTGATGTTCTCTCTCACCTTGGCTATAGGATCCATCTGCCTGCCATTCTCTCTTATCCCTTTCTGGACTATTTGAGACCCTGGAAATTCCAAACACACTCTCATATCAATGTGTGCTAGAGGCTGTTTAAGCCAGTGCTCAAGGAGCAACTATGTGAATCTCTTCCCATCTCCATTTTGTGTTTAATGACACTGCCTTGGTAGCTTAAAATTAGCCTTAGGGGCCTCCCCTGGTGGCACAGGTGGTTGAGTGCAGCACTGTGAAGCTGTGCAGCCTCTGCAGTGCGGTTTTGATCCCTGCTGGCTGGCGAGAATACCACATGGCATGGAAGACCTCTCCTGTCTTGCCCGCTGCTCCCCTCAGCAGTGTATTTCAGTCAGTCTGCCTGTTCTGTTCCCTGCTCTGTCTCTGGTGAATCCTCTCACCCTTCCCTACATCTGGCCTATACCCCAGTTCTTGTATGCATGAATAAATAAATCTTTTAAAAAATTTGCCTTGGGACATCTTCTCACCCTTTGAAAACTCTTTGTATTAGTTGCCTGTTGAATCTGTAACAAATGACTGCAAACAGTGGCTTAAAAAAGCATATTTTTTTCTCTCCCTCTACAGCCCCCCAGTAGTAGTAATTCAGGATAATCTTAATGTGCCTTGGTTAATTGCAAAGTCCCTTTTTCCATCTAAAATAGCAATTTCAGGTTCTGGCCTTTAAAACACGCACATCTTTGTGGGATGATTGTTCTCTCTACCACACCCCCAAAACTGAGATTTTTATTTTCAAGAGAGCTAGTTGTCAAATATCTGCACACACAGTCCCCATGTGTCTCCAGCACCTCCATAGACTCTCAGGGAAGACCTTAGTCATTCCCACAGCACTGCCAGTTTGATATTAGTGCTGCTCTATCTTCTGCTGTGTAGGGACATCCAGAAGGTTTCTGCCTTGGAAAGTGGAACTCAGCTACTCTCTAGTCCCCAAGCTTCACTGAGTCTTCATTGAAGGCCCAATTTAAAGCTCCCAGGACATGGTAACCACCAGCCTGCTGTTTAAACTACCCATTCTCCGCTCTAGCTCCTCTCCTTTCTCAGCCCCTGGAGTTTATTTTCGATGAGAAAACTTGCTTTTATGTCATTATACATTCATCTTAAATCTGTGTTTATCAAATAAACTTTATATATCTCCTGAGTCTTAGTTCTTAATAGCTGAAGGCAAGATTTTAGAATTTAACAAACCTTTCTCTCTCAAAAAGCTGGTCTCTCACAAATCAAAAGTGCCTTTCTTTTAAGATTCCATTTATTTCCAAGTTTCAAAATCCTATTTTGAACCTCAAAGCCAATAAATGCTGTTTTTGCCATCCCTCTAAAGCAATGACAGACACTGAATAATAAATGGGTAGAGGGTCTCCGGGCAACTAGAATATAATGCAGCATTTTTTATCTTTTGACACAGATAACAATGTGGTAGCACATGTATCAAAATGCCAAGCAGGTGGTGGAGATAATACATGCTGTAGAAGTTTAGAGGCTCGTGAGGTTGGTGCAGGATAAAGGGTCTGAGGGACCTTCATGTTACAGGAAGGACTCAGCTGGGTCAGGGTGATGGTTGGGTTCAGGCAGGAAAACAGAAGAGGGGTGTCATGTCAGGCACAGGCAGGAGTGTACAAAGGCAGCCAGAGTACTCAGTAAATTGGAGAGGGCACGCACTTGGGTAAGTTCCAGGGAGGTGGACTAGCTGAAGGCTTTGAATGTCAAGCTGAAGAGTTGGAGCCACATTTCTAGGCCAGGGAAGCGGCCCTATGAACACCCTGTAAGCTGGCAGGAATCAGGGCGCAGCGGCATCACTGCAGGCGTCCTCCAGAACCTGGAGCTCATCTGGGATCCATAGAAGTAGAACTGTATGTTTGTAGAGCACCTTGGCATGTCACCAAATCTTTGTCCTTGTCACTGGCACTTCCCAAACCAACCCTGTGAAGCACCGTTGCTACCACCTGATAGAAGAAAATTATTTAAGTACTTAAGTCTTGGTGTTGGCTACTTAGTTATTAGCTTGGTTTGGGGTTGAACAGCTTATGTATGTGTGAGTGTGTACATGGTATGTGTGTGTACAAGTGTGTAGTAATGTGGTAAATATCTGGTGTGTGGGAGATATATATGTGATGAATGGGGTATGTGGGCTGAGATAAAAGAGTGAGTGGTGTGTGTGATATTATTACAGGGCAACCCCAAAAGGAAGTGGGGTGATCTGAGTGTGAATCTTCAGTGATGTGCTAAAAAAAAAAAACCTTGAACAGGACCCAACTGCAGGCACCCATAGAGAGGTTTTTTTTTTTTTTTTAATTTTGAGGAGCTGGGGTGCAGGCCAGAGGTAAGGGAGGTGAGAGGATTCACCAGAGACAGAGTGGGGAACAGAACAGATAGATCTACTGAAATACATTGTTTGGGGAACAGCAGGAGAGACAGGAGAGGTCTGCTGCACTGTGTGGGACAGCTTCCTGGCTGGGGATCCAACTTAGTCTGTAGCAGCGGTAGTGCTGAGACTTAACCCCTAGGCCACCATGGAGGCCCCCTAGAAAGATTGATAAAAGGTTTATTTATTAAGGGGAAATGAAAAAAGGGTGAACTCAGGGAGAAAAGGAGTGAGAGAGAGGTAAATCGGTGAAGACATCCTACCAGTTACAGTCTGAGCGGGGACACCAAGAGTAGGTTAAAGGTTGGCAAAATCCAGGAGAGTGCAGGCCCTCATGTGTTGGGTTTTATACCAAATCTACTTAACTCCACCCTTCATTCCCAGCAATGCCCCGCCTTCGGGAACTCAGGAGTCATGGCACATTCATGGCATTGATGGGATTTACAGTTCTCAGTGCCTGGGATCTCTTTGGCATGGAGATTGGGGTGGAGTCCATTCAGGACATACTCTTCCCCCAACAATGTGTGTGTATGTGTGTGTGTGTGCGCACGCATGTAGGCACACACCTGTGAGCCCCAGCTCTGGAGCCTGACTGCCTGAATTAATAACTGACTCTGCCAGTGGGCAAATGACTTAACTTCTTGTGCCTTAGTTTCCTCATCTATCAGGAGGTGGTTGTAAGAATCTTGACTTCCTGGGAGGGTGTGAGTTACTACATGTAAGATTCTTGGACCCATGCCTAATATATACGTGACACTCAGTAAATACCAGCTGTTGTCGGTCCCATCACGGACAATCAGGTTTTCAGGTGCTGTTTAAAGGTCTCTCTGCCCTTTCTGCTGCTTGATCGTCCTTTTGAAGTAGCAAATAGTGACAGTTTAGGATAGAACTGTTAGATCCAAGCTAACACAGAAGATTTTTCTTCCTCATGTCCTTGCTAATGTCCGGCATTTCCACTCACCTTTGAATCCACTGTCATTTCTGACAGCACACAACATCCTGAGCTGCTGGGTATTTTACAGACCTGCCCGGGTGGATGAAGAATAGAGGCTGCACTGCTGCATGCACCACCAGCAAGAAAAGAAAAACAAATATTTTACAAGGACAGTGGGTGGGTGGCTATCAAATATTAACCACAACCACCACAACTCATTAATAGAAGCATATGTTCCGTAAGCTGCAATGTGTTAACTGTTTATGTAACCTTTTGTTTTGAACAGAGAAAACTGCTTTATGAAAACACCTGGACTTCTTTCTAGAATGAGACGGGATGCCTTTTGGCTGGTGGTTCAATGGCTGATATTCAGTGTAGGCAGCAAGAAGCCAGAGGTTGAAGAAAGCTCTTTCTACCTTATTTTTTGCCTGGCGCAAAGAGGTTCTTAGGGCATGGACAGGGGGAGGCAACCTGGAAAGCATTTTATAAATGTCAGAGCCTTCTTGTCCAGATAATCAATTAGAGAGTAAGAAATTAATCATAATTTAATAATAAAAATGAAGACCATTAGATTTCTGTAGGTAGACAAATGTACAAAGAAGTTTGTATTTCTTAATGATCAAATTATCTTGTCCTTCTTTATCTCCTATTCTGCTTTGTTTTATAAACTCCTGTCTCTAGATTGAAAGGTTGAGAAGGAAAGAAACTCTACCTCTGTGGCTCATGGTTGTGGCCCCAGACTCTGTAGAAGTTCAGCATCTTGCAGGTGCATTATGCTTAGCTGTTGAGTAAATGAATGAATAAATGGAAAAAAAAAAAAAGAAAAGGGGGAAGCATATAACTGTCCAGTGAGAAATTGGTAACATTTAATATGTTATTCCTATACAGTGGAAAACAATGGATCATTAGAAGCGATATGGTAAACAGATGGTTTCACTCATAGCAGGAATTTAGAAAACCTAAACAAGGGACCAGGAAAAAGACTAATTATAATAAAGTAAAAATCAAAATCAACAAGCAACTATAAACCAGAGACACACTATGGGGGGGTTGGGGAGAGAAGGAAGTAGCATTAAAACAAGGGAGGTGGGAAGTGTATGGGGATTATAACCAAGATGAAAGTGCATATATTGTGCAAAAATGAAAAATGATGTAAAAATATATAAAACAAAATAAAAATAAGTGATATGGTAAATTTTAAGCCTTATTTATTAACTTGTAAAGGTATGCATTTTGTTTTTAATGAAAAAATCAGGCTATAAAGCAGTTTTTAGTACTATATATATATCTTTTATATGTGTATATATGCATAGTTATGTGTATGTATTTGCTAGAAAATTCTGTAGATAATACACCAGGGCTACCCTTTGCAGATTTTTTTCTTTTGCTTTTTGGTATTGTCTGAGAAATGTAAATAAAAACACAGATTGCTTTTAAAGGAAGAAAAGTAAACAGCTCTAGTTTCTCCTGCTGCCAAGAGTAACAGAATCATGGTCCATGAGATTCTGGGGGGTATCCAGATAATTTTTTTTAAGATTTTATTTATTTATGCATACATGAGCTGGGGTAAAGGCCAGAGGTGCAGGGAGTGAGAGGATTTACCGGAGACAGAGTGGGGAGCAGAACTGGCAGACTGACTGAAGTACACTGCTGAAGGGAGCAGCGGGCGATACAGGAGAGGTCTGCTGCACCATCTGGATAGCTCCCTGGAAGGCTGGGGATTGAACTCATGCTGCAGAGGCTGTGGATAGCTTCACAGTGCTGTGCTTAGCCCCTTGCACTACCAGGGAGGCCCCCAGATAACTTCTTCTGCTTGATTAGTATGGGGTTGAACTTTGTGGAGTTTAAGAAGGAAAAGAAGAAAAACTGTAGCTTATAGCATAAAGCAGAACCTCATTACATTCTTGTTAAGTGAAATGAAAACACCTGGAAACTCAGACAGAGAAACTACCATTCTCTGCTGTAGGTAGCCCCTGTAGGCCCTAGGAACAGGGGTTTGCTCTGCAGTACTCTGGAGAAGCATGAAGCATGATGATTCCCCCAAGTTCAAGGTCTTGTTTACCCCATCAAATGTATTTATTACTCACCCTTCTAAATTGGGTGAGAATGAAGAATGACCTGCTTGGCAAAGCTGATTTTTTTTTTTTAATTAAAAAAAGAGTTATTTTCATTTATTTATGCATAGAAGAACTGGGCATAGGCCAGAGGTGTGGGGGGTGACAGGACTCACCAGAGACAGAGTGGGGAACATAACAGGTGGATCCACTGAAATACACAGCTGAGGGAAGCAGTGGACAAGACAGAAGTGTGCTGTGCCATGTGGGTTAGCTCCCTGGCCAGGGTTGGACTCATGCCACAGTGACTTGATAGCTTGATGGCTCTGAGACTCCTGTGCCACCAAGGAGGCCCCAAGTTGATTCTTTTGAAAGTGGGAAGGAGTTAATGTATTTCATGATGGAACTAGATTCAGTTTTAGATGATAGTTTTTGAGTGTTGAGCAGGTACTTAAACCATTGCTATGTGTTCCACTGAGTTTTAGTAAAAGTTGGAAATTTCAAACTCTAGTAAAAACCACAGTCATTTTGGACCTCAGGCCTGTGGGCTACAAAGCGTAACAATGAGGTATTGAAATCACCACTATCATTACTTTTGCTCTTTCAATATGGCAAGTACTGGGCTACCTCCCTGACTTTACTTACTTGTTTAATCCATTGGTTATTCTCTGAAGTGGATGCCATTATTGGCCCCATTTTAGAGGAGGAGATGCCTGTGACTTAGGAGCAGTTAATATCGTGCTTGAAGTCACACCTTTGTGGGTATTAATTGAACACACAACCAACTCTCTCCTAGTGAGGCTTATAGAGTATTGTTTTAAGCTACAATTCTGGCTGTTTTTCTTTCATAATCCTTCAATCTCACCTTTAAAGGTACAGTCGACTCTTTGCATGTTAGTGATTCCTTCTGGCTGGTGGTATTTTTCAAGGTAATTTAGTTTGGGTCATTCCAGAAAGGCTTAGCAACCTTTTGGCCATCTTTGCCCTTACACTTGCTTTGCTTTATTACCAGTGTTGTCTTGCATCTCAAATTTAGTCTCTCCATGTTTAAACTTGTACCTCTTATTAGATAGCCCTGGGGAAATATAGAACTTCATTTGGGGGTTGTGGGAAATGCTGGCTTAATTAGCCCATAGATGAACAAATATTGTTTTCAGCTGGAAGAATGCTTTTGTTGTTGACCTTATGTAACTGTAAAGGGAGAAGGTTCATTTGATTTCACTTAATTGATTTCATATTTAAAAGAAAAATAACAGTTTTGTAGTTATAAACTATATCTCATTAGCTAGAAATTTCCACAGCTTTTTCATAAAGTCATTATTACTTAGGACAGCTAGAGGTAAGTTGTTTGCAATAGCTGCCCATATAATGATGCCAAAATAGAACAATTAATTTTCTAACATAAAATATCAGGGAGTGAACACAGCCACCCAAATATAAGAGATTAATCATTTAAGTATTGAAAAAAGGACATGGAGTCTAGTTAATTGCCAGGATCTGAAAGTCAGCAGTCTAATCCGATTAAATATGTAAATGGAGCAGTGATGTTCATTTTCAATGTCCTTTGGGCTAATAATTAAATGATGGATTTAGAAATTAATTGCTAGGAGGTGGACTGCTTGTTCTCAAAACACTGCCTCTCTTTACTAGCTTTACCTGGCTCTTGGAAGTTTTGTGGTCTTATTCTTTTTTTGATTTGGCCATGAAGGAAGTGAGGAGAAATATAATCTATGAACAAATAGCCTCCTTCTTTGCCTTCTCTCTGACAAGACAGTCAAAATGAGAGAATATGTCTCCTTGAGGACAGTGCTGTGGTGCTATTTGACTTATAATAAACATCAGGAGACTAGCACTGGGGAAAGATGAAAACTAAACCTTAGCATTCCTGTTCCTGTTAGGGACGCAAATGTCTGGGTAAACTTGAGTAGCTGGTTCTTTTTTTTTTTTTTAAGATTTATTTATTTATTTATACAAGCACTGGGTGCACTGGGCACAGTCAGAAGCACGGGAGAGTGAGAGAATTCACCAGAGCCAGAGCAGGGAACAGAACAGACAGACTGACAAAATACACTGCTGAGGGGAGCAGTGGGCGCAGCAGGAGAGGTCTGTGCGCCATGTGGGACCCTTGCTGGTTTGAACCAGCACTGCATGAGGCTGCGGGCAGCTTCCCAGCCCAGCGCTCAACTGCTGCGCCACCAGGGGAGGCCCGAGTAGGTCGTTCTTAATGGGAATAGTCCTTCCCTGCCTGTATCAGCCTGCAATAATGTCTACCTCTTCCCATTCCCAGAGGGAACATTGTCTTAAAGGTACTCCTGGGACATTTCTTCCATTGTCATCTTGACTTATTTAACTTATCATGTTCCTAAGCCTGTTTTCCTTGGATGACTGTGCCATGAGAACTGGAGCACTGTGGGATAAGCTGTGTCCTGTTAATATTTTGACTTTCTGTAGTTGTGTGTTGACATGCTGTGGGATGGGGTTACCCATTGCCAGCCTGGGTCTGGGGTTCATCACAGGCAAGCAGGGAGAAGACCATGATCATACCTTCCTCTATTGTGTAGCTTCATAGCATAGTTTTTGTAAATCATTATGTTATTTATTTGAATAGTCCTAAGTTTCTAATATAGTTTCTTCTATATTCCAGGTGTTCAGAAAAGTAGTAGAATGCAGAAATAAATGAATAAATGCATGATGAGAGGAAATAGAAAGCTCTATCTTTTTCTTAAGTACTGCTCAAATTAAAAGGATATTAGGTATATTTCATTTTGAAATTAGCACTATCAAGTGAGGGGGTCTTCCTTTTCAATTCAGAGTCATTTAACTAGATTAAAAAAAAAACTAGTGTTTTTAAGGCTATTTTTCTTTCAAAAGTAGAATATGCAAATAGCAACAACTTTTTTAATGAAAACAAACCTATATGCTCACATCTGCATGGGGTCCAGATAGACAGGGACATTTTCTTAGCCACATATCAATATTACCAATAATTCACTTATAAGTGTTTTATTCATTCAAACATTGTCATTATCATGTCTGTCCATTCACTGGCTGATGGATCCATATTGTGAGGTCTTATAGAAGTAGGTCTTAGTGTATTTTGCATCCCTGGTGAGGTGAGCACAAGCCCTTGTACATAACAAGGGCTTAATCTTTGTTGGTTGAACAAAACAAATGCATCGGACCCAAAGTATTTAGATCTTCATTTATTTCTTCTACGCAAGTCTTAGCAAGTTAAAAGATATGATAGGAACTGACAATACTCAAAGTAAATGTAAATGAGTGAATTAGTGATGGTGGAATTTAGGGCATGAGTGATGGAAATATTTTGGACTGAATAGAATCCTCTTTTATGTTAGTAAAGCAACTTTCTTTGTGCTTAAGTAAAGTCTACCTCTGACTTCTATTAAAGCTAAATGTGTGTGGTTGTCCTTTTTGTAAAGAGGCAAAATCGGGGCCTCCCTGGTGGCGCAAGGGGTTCAGTGGCAGCACTATGAAGCTATCTGCAGCCACTGCAGCACGAGTCCAACCCCTGGCTGGCCAGGGAGCATCCCATATGTGCAGCAGACCTCTCCTGTCTCACCCACTGCTCCCCTCAGCAGTGTCTTCTGTCGATCTGCCTGTTCTGTTCCCCACTCTGTGATGAATCCTCTTCACCCCCCACACCTCTGGCCTGCACACCAGTTCTTGTATGCATAAATAAATAAATCTTTAAAAAAATAAAAAGGCAAAATCGATGGGTATAGACAACATGGGCTTTAAGTTCTAATACTCCTGGGTTTAAATCCCCACTCTACCACTGAACTGCTCGTCCCTACTGGACATTTCTTTCAAGCATCTGGAGTCATTAGCATTTCAAGGACAAAAGACATGATTATGGTATAAAATGAAGATAATATGACCTACATGGTATATTGTAAGTACTTAATGACTATTGCTATTTTAATAATTGTTTTTATTTCAGAGAACCATAATGTAATATTTCCTAATGTTTATGAGTATCCAAGGAATTCCAATAAAAACAAAACATTTTAGTTCTTGACATCCCAAATATCTTAGTCTGCTAGGAATGCCAATATAAAGTACCACAGATTGAGTGATTTAAAAAATAGATATTTCTTTTCTCCCAATTTTGGAAGTCTGTTATTAGGGCACTCACAGATGGGCACTAATCAGTGTGTCAGAGAAGGAAGAGGGAGATGAGAGAGTTCTTTCTAGTCTCACTGATACCATCATGAAGACCCTATGATTCATGAATGAGAATAAGTGACCACTGTTTGCATGTTGTTTTGATTATCGGTCACTAGTCTCGGAAGGTTTACAACTTGCCTAAGATAACAGACCAGTCATTGGCTTAGTGAGTTCTTTGAACCTGGGTCTACTAAATCCAAAACCCGTAATGACCGGTATTCCTTATTTATTGGTACATTAGACCACTGACTCTATATTGCTTGATGATGCTTGCTCAGATTCATGTTCCTAAGACACTAAATTGCCTCAAAATAACATTTAAAAGGTAGAAATTGCCTTTGGGAAAATTTAATTGTCATGTCACCTTCTCCCTGTGTGTCTCTGTGTCTTCATGCAGCCTTCTTATTACAAAGATTTAAGTTATATTGGGTTAGGGCCCCCTGGACTCCAGTTTGGCCTCTTCTTAACTAATGACATGATTCATTTTCCAAATAAGGATAAAATGTGAAATATAGGGTGTTAGACTTCAACGCTTCTGTTTTGTTTGGGGGTGTTAGGGGGTACAGTTCAACCTTTAATACCCATATGGGCCTGGATCTGGAAAGAAACCTTGATGGCTTGAGAATTTTGTTCACATAATTCTCTAATGGCCTCATCTGTGTCTCCCGTTATGCCCAGACCCACAGCTCCCTTGGGGTGTTACCTCTGGGTTTTGTGTAGTTCCAGGAGCGAAATTGTCTCCAGTAGCAGCTCCTTTCTAGGGAGCTCTCAATTCATTTTTTTCTGAGCACTACTTTTTTTTTTCTGTTCACTGAATGTCTTTGCCCCAGGAGGCCAGGCTTTTTCATTACTTGGAAAATTCATCAAACTCCAAATCAAAAAGAATCACAAGTTAACCATATTTCTACCTATTTTCCCCACATAAGCACAGAAAATGCATTAGGGAATAAAGCTGAAATGTCATGCTGGGCTGACAGTTTTCCACACTGATTGACTTTAAAGCTAGTTGATGCAGGAAAGATAGTCAGAGCTGGTTGCTGGAAGCCTGCTTCCTCTCCTTCCTCTGTGCTGCTCTGCCGGGCTCTCCTGCCCTCCAGTTAGCTGTTGCAAGTTTCTGGTCTTATGTGCCTTCCTGGAGTTGGAAACAAGCGACCTGGGGAGTTGTGGCTGCTTGGAAAGTCAGTGAGGTCATTGGTTCCCTCCTCTACCTCTCAAGTAGTTCTGGATTCAGCAAAAGCTGCCAAGTAGGGCAGACTGGGTGGCATCTGGCCTGCACAACAGTGCTATCCAAAATTTGATAGCAGATGTAACCATTTGCTTTTATAAGTTTTTTGGTTTGTCCGTAATTTTTATCATTTTGTCCACTGGCTCTGCCATGCCTATACTTCTTCATATTTTGGTTCTGATTTTCTGTCCTTGATGAGGAATCTGCTTCTGCTCCCTAGTCCCAACTATTTACTTTGCTGGACGCAATGATCAGACCTAACCTCTGTGTCAGTCTCCTTTCCCTGGGCTCCCAAACTACTGTCTCTCACCCAAATCCCTAGTTCATCGTGGCAGGAAAATGTATTCAATTTAGTGAAAAATAATGGTTTGCAGATTGTTCCATATATAAGGACCTCCTTTTATTTTTAGGAAATTTGCTGACCTTCACAGAAGAGACGTTAGGCATAGATTTACTTAGAAATGCTCTGGCTATCCATGAAGCTTCTGCATTGTTATCTTCACTCTTCAGGGCCCTCAGCCTGAGGATCGGGAATCATGGACCCAAAGATCTAGGTGTTTCTCAGGTTGCTTTCCTAATCTTTCTGTGCCTTAGTTTACTCTTGTATAATGTGTGGGCAAGGATGGATTTAGGTATTATGGGGTCGGACAACTAAGCAATGCTGGAAACCCTCTTTAAGAAAAAATAATACTGGGCCTCCCTGGTGGCACTAGGGGTTTGGTCTCAGTACTGTGAACCTGTCTTTAGCCACTGTAGTTCGATTCCCAGCTATGGAGCTAACCCATATGGCGCAGCAGACACCTCGCCTGTCTGGCCCGCTATTCCCCTCAGCAGTGTATTTCAGTCAATCTGCCTGTTCTCCCCACTCTGTATCTCATGAATCCTCTCGACCCCCTGAACCTCTGACCTACACCCCATTTCTTGTGTGCATAAATAAATCTTTAAAAAATAATGATACTAAATTATGAATATTAAATTAAGTGCAACTGTGAATATTTATAATGAGAAAATAAATCATAACTTACACATTTAAATTTTTTTAAAAGCTGACAAATGCCATCAGCATCATGAAATCCAAAAATATGCAGTTTTATTACTGTTAATAATATGCATCTGCCTAATGCGTATCTGTAATAAGTTTTTTTTGCATATATTTGGCCGCATATTTTTGGTAACTTCTTTGTGTGACAACATTTTTATAATATTTTCTATAATGAGAATAAAAAAATCACATCTTCTTACAGCATGCTTGTCGTTTTAAAAAATGCATGATGACAGTTTAGAAAAGTTTCTTTAAATTTCACAATTCCTTCTTGCTAATATCAAATATCTGCACTTTCTTTCTCAAGTGTTGCTTCTTGTTCAGTGATTCTCTCTGGGACAAATCTAACCTTTTTATTTATTTCTTTATTTTTATTTTAAAATATATTTCTTACATTATTTTTCATTTTTGCACAGTGTATGCATTTTTATCTTGGTTTTATTTCCCCATACAATTGCACCCCCCTTATTTTGACCCCAATCCCTCCTCCACCCCTACCCCCATAGTGTGTCTCTGGTTTATAGTTGCTTGTTGATTTTGATTTTTTTCTTTATTATAGTTATTCTTTTTCCTGGTCTCTTATTGAGGTTTTCTGAACTCCTGGTATGAGTGAGACCATACTGCATTTTTCTTTTTCCTTCTGGCTTATTTCACTAAGCATGATCCCTTCTAGCTCCATCCATGTTGCTGCAAATTGCATGAGTTTATCTTTTTTGATTGCTGAGTAATATTCCATTGTGTATATGTACAATATCTTGATTCAGTCATCTGTGGAAAGCTGTATGGAGATTCCTCAACCTACTAAACATAGAGCTTCCATATGATCCAGCAATTCCACTCCTAGGTATTTACCCAAATGACAAAGAAACATTAATTCAAAAGGGCACCTACACCCCTATGTTTATAGCAGCACTATTTACAATAGCTAAGCTTTGGAAACAACCCTAATGCCCCAAAATCTGACCCTTTGATCCTTCTAAGAATGGCCTGGAAAGGCAAGCACTTGGGCAAGTTGGATCTAGTCTACTAAATCTACTTTGCCACTTTTGGGTCTTCTCTT
This sequence comes from Talpa occidentalis, assembly GCF_014898055.3. Lineage (NCBI taxonomy): Eukaryota > Metazoa > Chordata > Mammalia > Eulipotyphla > Talpidae > Talpa > Talpa occidentalis. The sequence goes on along the minus strand of NW_023603184.1, from coordinate 11,588,545 downwards.
AGTGTGTTCCAACTGCTTTGACAAAGTACTACTATAGCCTGGGTAGTTTATAAAGTGCAGGTATTTATCTTTCACATTTCTGCAGGCTGGATGCCTGAGATAGGGTGCCTGCTAGCATAGCTGGGTTCTGGTGCGGGCTGTCTTCTGGTTACAGGCTTCTCTTAACTCCTTATGATAGAAAGAGCTAGAGCTGTTTGGTCTCTTCCTATAGGGTATTGATGGCATTCCTGAGGGCTCCACCCTCATGACCTAGTTATCACCCATAGGCCCACTGCAGAATGGCATCACCTGGGGAGGAGGGCTTTAGCATAGGAATTTTGGAAGGGATGCAGACATTCAGTCCATCTACTCCCCTAAGCACTGGTCTTGGGATTTTGGTGCAAATTTGCTACAGACTCTGGATCCTACTAGCTCTGTACAGGAGCAGAGAGGTTTCCTTCCCCCTTTAGCCCCCCAAAGAACAAAGGCTAGGTTTAATGAGACCTTAAAATGAGAGGATTTGTAGCACAGCTTATTTAAAAAGGAGGCTACCTCAAGTTTTTCAATTTTGGGTAAGGTTTTAGTTGCCCATTCAGGGATTTTTTTTTTCTTATTTGATATCAATAAGCAGAAACCCACTCAGATGAGTTAAATTTAAAAGGAGGTTTATTGAAAAGCAATAAAAAATAGTGTCACAGAAACGGAATGCAGATTTGGGACTGCATGCAAAAGAATGGGATTTGGGACTAAGAGAAGCTGGAATGGGTGGTGACTAACTGGCAAGTGAGACTTTCCCCCCCAACTCCCAGCCCTCTACCTCATGGCTGCTTTCTTTTCATGTGCCTGTTCATTTTCTGCTTCTCTCAACAGATTGGCTCTCTCTGCTTTGCTACTCACTATTTAACTGCTGTTGAGGTGGCCATTTCTATGGCCCAGACACAGTCTTGATCCTCCAACTTCTCAGGACCATGTTTCCACTAACATCTGGCTGTCTTCCTAAGAAAGAGGATCTGATTTGCTTAGGCTGACAGTCCAGATTTAGCGGACATTGACACTTCCAGACCAGTATCAGAAGGCCTGGCCTCAGCAGTCAGCTGTGGCTCGAGGAAGCAAGATTGTCTGGTAGGAAACAGTCATTCCAGCTGCCCCTTCAGCAGGATCTGGACATGAGTTAAAATTCCCAAAAAGAGAATATGGACATGACATCTGTTATGCACTAGACATTGATCAGAGAAAATGGGTTAAATTCAATAAAAAAGAGATGTGAACTGGTATGGCACATGCTTGCTTGTGATTCTTTAGCAGGGATTTACTGCAGCATCAGGAGAGCACTCTAAACCACATTATACCATGCTTCCTTACTCTGGATCATCAGCTCAAAATGCAAATAATTGAAAATATCATTGGAAAGGTTAGCAGGGAAAGCATACTATCCAGCTGTTCATCACCATAATCTCTCAGGTGCACATATTTACCCCCCTCTGGATGTGTGAGTGAACCTTTAAGAAGCACTGAGTGTATATTTTTATACTGCCTTTTCAGAAAAGAGATTTGAAAAGGAAACAGACTTTGTTTTCAGCAATCATATTAGCAAATTTGTGGAGCTGAATCACTTTCTCTGAAGCACTCTTCTTGTTCAGCATTCATTCATTCATTCATTCAATAAATATGTACTAACTACTATATGCTAATAAGGCTGTGTGGCCCTGCCATTATGGAGCTTACAGAGAGATAACTGAGACTAAATAGACACGCTAACAGAGAAGGAAGGTATGCCTGTCTAAGTGAGATTCATTCTATGAAGGAATCAGGGTGCTTGGACAGGGAATAAACATAGAAGGAGGAGCACTGTTCAGAGAGGATGAACTAGAAAGTTCCTGAGCAGATGTAAGTTAGACCCAAATGGTGGGGGGAATGTAGCCCTATGACAGCCCAGGGAGCAGCTCTCCAGGCAAATGGAAGAGCATGTGTTTGGGTCTGATTCAGGGAAGAGCATGGTTTGTTTGTGGAGCTCAAAGATGGGGGGGTGTAATGGGACTTGCCACTGAAAGAGAGTGGAGGCACATGAGGACAGAGAGGTAGATGGAAGTTAGGAGCTATGAGTTTGGGTTTTATTCTACGTCTAATGGGAGTTTTTTGAAAGGTTTTAAGTGAGAGAATGATTTTATTTAGCTTATATTTTTCAAAGATGTCTTTGGTGTAGTGCAAGAATGAGTTGTAAAAGACCTGTTAAGCTCTGCAAGATGAAGCATGTACAAGACGCTTTGTGTACTAGCCCCTCCCTCCTGTCCTGTCTCCTTCACTCCCCCTATCAAACTTTGCCCCAAATTATGACTATCCTAAGTCTCTGAGGCCCAGCTTGTTTCATTGGGCTATTTACATGCTACCTGCTATTGTAACCCATAAGATGCTATATCAAGAACAGCAGGTCAGCTAACTCATGAGCATCATTATGGGTCCAGGCCCATCATTTGCCAGACTTTTCTCTCAAATTTTCTGATCCATTGGATTAATGTCACTGAGATATTCTTTAACATCCTAAAAAGCAGAAAGAAAATTATGCTCTTACCTTTTATACCATGGTGTGGAAAATTCAGAATTATTAGAATGTTCATCTCTAAACCTGTTCTAAAGTGTGTTCTGTGTGTGTGCATGTGGTGGTATAGATAGATTCATTGGTATAAATTTGTGTAAGTGCATGTTCTATGTTTACTACTTTATCCTAAGACACAGGAATGGATGAGTTAAAAATTAGTAGAGAGTTTTCTTTTTTTTAAGATTTTTTATTTTTTATTTATTTCTGCTTCAAGGAACTGGGGTGTAGGCCAGATGTGTGGGAGGGGGCTGTGAGAGAATTCACTAGAGACCGAGTCGGGAGCAGAACAGGCAGATCCACTGAAAAACACTGCTGAAGGGAGCAGCAGGTGAGACAGGAATGGTCTGCTATGCCATGTGGGTTAACTCCCTAGCCAGGGATTGAACCAGGCCTCTTTGGAGCGGTAGGGCAATGAAGGAGATAGTGCTGAGACTTAACCCAGGGAGGCCCAGCAGAGCGTTTTCTTTTGGGGTTATTTTTAAATATCAGCCATTGCTATGTGCCTTTGTTCCTATACTCCAACGCTCCTCCACCCCCACACCCTGCCAGGCACATTTTCTTTGGACCAGAACTGAACACACTTTCTACAATTGCAGACACATCCTCTTACATCCTTAAGATGGCAGCACCAAACAAAACAGTTTTAAAGAAAATTAACTGAAAGTGTGGGCTAGTGGGGAAAAGAGAAAACTAATTATTTCTGAAATGTTCTATAATCCTCCATTTTCTGCTCAGCAGAATTATATTCATAGCTAGATTATTCATTATTAAGAGCTTATTTCAGCCCAGACTGTGTGTGTCAGTAGATTAGGATGTGGAGGAAGATTAGTTTCTCACAGTGGGTGGCTGGAAATAAGTTCCTTATCTGATCATTAAAATTGGTTGTTCATGGTATTTTGATCATAATTATTAATTCTGTCAGGAGCTTTTGCATGCCGATTAAATTTTGGTGCCTGATATGTAATATTAGGATTTGGCTGGATGGTACCAGTGTCACATTAGCAAGGCAGAAACGATTATATGTGGGTATGTTCATCTTTTAAAATTCACAAGTCTTTGAAGTACTTAATACTTATTTTAGAGAGTATTTAGTAATTTGGAGACTTTTGTAAAGTAATACTGTTATTAATAAGTAAAATACTATCAGCTTCTATTTATTGTTTCCTCTTAGTCTCAGGTTATTTTTTCTGTAGTGCATGTTTTTTATTCATAAACTTTATTTTTAAAGAGCTGTTTTAGGTTCACAGCAAAATTTAAAGTAAATAGTGTTCTCATCCGTCTCGTCCCTACACACACAATCTGTCCTTCAATCCACACAGTGGCACATTTGTTACAATCCATGACCCTTCATTGGCTCATCATTATCACCCAAGTCCATAGATTAGGTTCCACTCTTAGTGTACATTCTATCAGTTTTGACAAATGTATAATGACATGTATTAACCATTGTATTGTTATATAAAATTTTTCCACTGCTCTAAAAATACTCTGTTCTTCACATATTCATCCCTCTTCCCAAACTCCTCACAACCATTGAACTTTTTACTGTCTTCTAGCTCATGGACATAATTATGGGTCCAGGGCCATAATTTCCTAGATTTTGTCTCAAAGTTTTGCCTTTGAATTTCAGAATGTTGTAAAATTGGACTCAAACAGTATGTAGCCTTTTCCAATGGTTTTCTTTCACTTAGTAATATGTATTTAAGCTGCCTCATGTGTTTTCATAGCTTGTTGGCTCATTTCTTTATAGTTCTGAATAACACCCCATTGTTAGAATGTACCAAAGTTTATTTATCTATTTACCCAATAAAGGATGTCTTGGTTGCTTCCAGGTTTTGGAAATTAGGAATAAAGCTTCTATAAACATTCATGTGTAGTTATTTTGTGTGAACACAAGTTTTCAACTTTTTTTTTTTTGTGGAGTAAGATGTGTTTACTTTTGTGAGAAATTGCCAAACTATGATGAAAAGTGACTATACTATTTTGTATTTCCACCAGCAAAGAATGGGAGTTCCTGTGCCTCCACACCCGTGCCATCATTTGACTGTGTTCTGAATTTTGGCCATCCTGATAGGTATGTAGTGATACTTCAACGTTGTTTTAATTTGCACTTCTGTAATGACATAAGATGCGAAGATCTGTTCATATGCTAATTTTATATCTGTATATTTTCTTTGGCAGGGTTTCCATTCAGGTCTTGTCAACCCATATTTTACTTATTTTACTTGTGTTATTTGTTTTCTATTTGTGTCCTATGATTTCTTTATGTACTTTGGCTAATAGTCCTTTACAGATGTATCTTTTTCATATGTTTTCCTAGTTTGATTTGTCTTCTTATTCTCTTAGTATTTTATTTTGCAGAGCCGAAGTTTTAATTTTTAATTTAATTTAAATTTAATGACATCCAAGAGATTTCATTCATGAATTGTTTCTTTAGTGATGTATTTAAAAAGTCATTGCTCAGGGCCTCCCCTGGTGGCACAGTGGTTGTGCGCTAGGCTATAAAGCTGTCTGCAGCCTCTGCAGTGCGGGTTCAATCCTGGCCAGCCGGCGAGGGTCCCACATTGTGCGCACCTGCTGCACCCGCTGCTCCCCTCAGCAGGGTATTTCTTCAGTCTGCCTGTTCTGTTCCCCGCTCTGGCTCTGGTGAATTCTCTCACCCTCCTGCACTTCTGACTATACCAAGTGCTTGTACAAATAAATAAACAAACAAACAAACAAACAAACAAATAAATAAATAAATCTTTAAAAAAAAAAGTCTTTGCCCACATTCAAAGTCATCTATGAGTTTTATAGTTTAGCATTTTACATATAGGTCAGTGATCCATTGTGAAGGGTCTATATTTAATTGTTTTGAAGGGTCTAAAACCAGTGTTCAGATTCTTTTTGTTTGTTTGTTTGCATATGGAGGCCTGTTGTGTCCACATCATTTGTTCTGTTGTGTATTTTTCTTTCCCAGAAACCCATGCAACAGTTACCACCTTTATTTCCACATTAAAGTTAAAGAAATAAAAAAAAGCAGAAAGATAAAATAACTGCCTTAAATTCCAGAGCAGGTAAATAATGGAGTTGATGAAGGAACTCAGTTGTTTTTCATGCTAAACCCCTCTTCTTCTGCCTTTCAATAAAATGGTTTTGTGAGTCAGGCCAGGGAGTGAGGTTCTTAAATTTATATGTCATCACAGCTTAAGAGAAAGAACACAATGATCTTAAGTTTAGAGGTTACTTTTTTTCTGACACAGGCACACCTGCATACAAAAATAAAATCCAGTAAAAAATTGAGACTATGCTAGGCAATTTTCTCTCACTATTCAACTGTACATCATTAAATTATTTGAGGGTGAGGCAATGTATTAGACACATCATTGAATAAGACATGATCACAGTTTTTTAAAGATTTTTAAAATTTATGTATGCATACAAGAACTGGAGGGTCTAGGCCAGAGTTGCTGGGAGGTGAGGGGATTCACCAAGTTCAGAGTGGTGAGTAGAACAGGGGATCTATTGTAATACATTGCTGAGGGGAGCAGCGGGCGAGAGAGGAGTGGTCTGCTGTGCCATGTTGGATTAGCTCCCTGGCCGGGGATTAAATCCATGCCATAGTGGCTGGCAATAGCTTGATAGCACTGAGACTTTAACCCCTGTGTCACCACGGAGGCCCACAATCACATCTCTTGTAGGATATTAAATTTTATGATAATGTGTAAACAAAGGACTATGTTGACCAACAAAGGAAAAAGTAATTTACTTTTGCTTCACAAAAAAGGGAGCTCTTGTAATAAGCTCCAGAATTTTCCACAGTTCTCTCAAGAAAAAATATGTGTTTCCTTAGTTATCAGCACTCTGCCCTCATTACATTAAGTATAGCTTTTTGTATGTGTTGAAAATTGGTGAGATTGAGTAAGAAGAGGCAGCCCAGTGTGTATTCTGTTCATACATTCATTCACTCATTCATTCATCCATCATATTCCTATATGGGGCTTACAGTTTGTGCATGCATACACCTTATCAGTGAAACACCACTTATCTTCATAATTTTATGAGGTAAGAATTAAAAATCCGTTTTATAGATAGGAAACTGAGCCACAAATATGTAGACTAATTTGTCCAAGGTCACACAACATCATTCTCTCACAAATACTTCTTTTCCTCCCATGACAACCAAACTTATACTGAAGGAGGAAGTGGTGACCATATTCTAGTTGCTTGCAGACAATTGATTTTTAAACCAGCATTCCCAGGAAAGGGACGACTCATCAACTAGAAGCTGCTTCCCCAGCACAAGGTTGGCATGGGCCAGTGAGCACCTTTTATGGCATCAGAACATGCTCTGAAAACATAGACATCTTGTGTTATTCCAGAGAGATTCCAAAGCTGGAAAGGAGTACTGCCAAATCTGAAGTGCTATCTTTTGTGTCACTAGATTCCTGTTACAGCTGAAATCACACCTTTTGTCCCCTCCAGCGCTGAACTCACTATGACTGTAGACCTTGCAATAGCTCATGTACCCCATACAAACATTATCTCATAGCCAGTCTCCAGACTCAGATATGGGAAATGGCCAATAAAGATTAAAAGGGACTGGCTCAGAGAAAGTACAGCTAATCACCGTCCTGCTGGGTGAGAAGCGGAGGCCAGCAGCAGCCCAGGCCTTTTCTGCTATTTTTAAATTCTGTGTTTGATCAGTAAACCCATGTCTGTCTCCCTCAATTCATAGCACTGGTCCACAGAGAAACACATGATGTGCCCACATTGGCAGCTGAGTGAATCACTCAGACTGATTGTCCTTTCTTCTGTCTGTCTCTGTCACTGGGTAGAAATGGTTTAAAAATACACCTTCATTAAGGGCATTTCAGCTGCAGGGTTGGAATAGTTGGCAAAAGTGTTGGCTTTCTGAGTCTCTGGGGCTTTCCAAGTCCCCGGCTGGTTCTTTTCTGCTCCCCGACCCACGTGGCTCACAACAATTTTGAATGAAATGTCATGTTGAAGTTGTTGATAACTGTTAGCCAGCTCCAGGAGGTAATTGAAATGATTCTGTATTTGCATTGGAGATTTTGTATTTATGCAAAAGTTTGCTGAATTGCATATCATTGAGAGTATACATTTTGAGAAGAGCTTTTCCAGCTGGCATTGTGGCTCTTGTGTTTTGTTTCCAGTAAGGGATGAATGAGCATCCGGGATAAGCATGTTTTAAAGGATTTTAGTTGCATGGTAGCACTTTTTGTTTTGCACTGGTCATCTATAATTTTTCAACTTGATCTTCCTGTCAGTCAGTATTTGGATTTTCAGGTACAGTAAGGCCCTGTGGAGGTTTTTTTTGTTTTATTTTGTTTGTTTGTTTTTTTAGGTTTTTGCAGCCCTTCAGTCTAAAGATCAATAAATATTTGAAAAAATACTTGACACATCAGTTGGGACCAAAGAGTTATCCTGTTTGTATCAGAAACTCTCCATATTTGTTCAGCCTCATCTGCCCGTTGGTCTTGCCTGTTGGTTAGATGGAGTTCCCTGGCCACCACTGCTGTAGTTTCTCATCTAACACCAATAGTTATTTCTTTGATGACCAAAGTCATTTCAAAATCAGTACATCAGATGAACAGACCAGACCCATAGAAGATAAGGTACCTTCCACCACATCTAGTTTCAGATAAAACATCAAACCTTGAGGCTTGAGAGCTGGCTTTCCCAAGGACTGCTTAAAGCAGTCGGTTTAGAGAATCTGAAAGGAAGAGGCAAACTTTGACTATTGAGGGACAGGAGACAGAAACAAGCTGGAAGATAAATTCTGTAGCTTTACATTCCTTTGGTTGTTCCCTGCACAGTGGTTCCATACAACCTCTCCTGAGATGATGCATTTGACTGAGAAGTTGGTGTGATTCCTTGTGAAGCTCAGCTTAGCACGGTGCCATCTTGTAATTGGTTTATTGATTTCCTACTTTTTTGTCTTACTTCCCTTGTTCCTTAGTCTTGATGCTCTGGAATTGCTCCTCCCAGTAAAGCAAGAAAATCTGACCAAGACCATGGTGGTAAAATGGACTCTCTTCACAGATTGTCAGTTATAATGGTGGTAAAAATTAAAGATAAAGGAGAATAGAAAGGCTTAGGGTGAAGAGGAAGTATACCAAAAAAGCAAGTGGGAGAAGTGGTTCCTTCTGAGAAAAATGGGATTGGATGGATTCGGAGAAACAAAGATTTATGCCTTTTTTCATTTTTTTTAGAATAAAGGAAGGGGAAGGTTTATTCTAGCAAGTATGAGTAATAATTTTTGATGAAAAAGAAACACAAAAATCTTATTGAATTAGCACAATGAAAATTTCCACTCAAAACTTTACATAGTCCTGGTGACTCTTCTCCAGTTATTATATCTCCTTGGTGTCCTATAATCTGTGACACTTTATCTTTTGTGTTATGGGTTTGATACTATTGAAGAATATTGATTAGGTATTTTATAGGACATCCCTCAATATGGGTTTGTCGGATGCATTTTCATGATTAGACTGGGGTTGTAGAATCTGGCAAGAATGCCACAGAAATCAAGTGCCCAGGTATCCCTGGTGGCGCAACAGTTGAGCACTGGGCTGCGAAGCTGCCCACAGACTCTGCAGCACCAGTTAGATCCCCGGCCACATGGAAGGGTCCCACATGGCCCTCAGACCTCTCCTGCTGTGCCCACTGCTCCCCTCAGCAGTGTATTTTGTTGGTCTGCCTGTTCTGTTCCCCGCTCTGGCTCTGGTGAATTCTCTCACCCTTCTGTGCTTCTGATTGTACCCAGTGATTATGTAAATAAATAAAAAAATCTTTAAAAAAAAAAAGAAATCCCATGCCCTTCCCAAAATATCACATGAGGGATGAAACATATCAGTATATCAACTGACTTATGTCACTTGGTTAATGTGGTGTATACCCAGCTCCTCTAGTGTTAACTCACTATTTTTCCCTTTTCATACTCTTTTCATAAGAAGGAATCACTGTTTCCCAATGAGTCCATACTCAAGAAAGGTGGGATTAAACTCCACCTTCTGGAGAGAATATCAAATAACTTGTGGACACATGTTAAAACCACCCTGTAATTAATAAGTATTAGGGGAGGTACTTTTCATCTGTGTAAATATCTTATTCAGTTTTGAAGTTTCTCATCCATTACTAGATGCAGCATTTATGACTATGATATTTTAGTGGTGACTGTCTATTTCCTCAATTCTGTCTACACCTATAATTTGGAATGATGCTGTCAAATTATCATAGATATTTGCTCAGCTGGACAATCTCATTTACTGAATTTATTTTATTGACAAGACTAAGATTTTTTAATAGCAGTGTATGTTAATGTATCCAATTTTCATTCATTGGAATTGTGGTTGCTAGGAGGGAATGAAATTAAAAAGTAAATATTCCATTTATTTTGACTTTTTAAAAATAGAATGAGGAAAATGAATAACTTCTCATTTTTTAGGCAGTAGTTAATAAAACAGCACCCTTAATCCTGTATTTCCTGTGGAATGAATGATTGCTAGATTGAGATTTTAGATGAGTTATAAGGATATGAAGTTCATATCTATTATAATGCATTCATGTATGTTTCTATAAATTATCTTTAATTTAAGAAATGTACAGGTAATTGTTGGAAAAATTCGTAAAAATATAAATAAGAATATCTTAAAAATTAGTATTTCTGGGGCCTCCCCTGGTGGCACAGCAGTTAAGCGCTGGGCTGCGAAGCTGCCTGCAGCCTCTGCAGCACCAGTTCGATCCCTGGCCGCTGGTGAGGGTCCCAAATGGTGTGCAGACCTCTCTTGCCACGCCCACTGCTCCCCTCAGCAGTGTATTTCATCAGTTTGCCTGTTCTGTTCCCTGCTCTGGCTCTAGTGAATTCTCTCTCCCTCCCACACTTCTAACTGTACCCAGTGCTTGCATAAATAAATAATTAAAATCTTAAAAAAATTATATTTCTTCCTCTCACTTTTTTTCAGTATTTTGTCAAATTTCATTTCTCATTTAAAAATATTTATGACGGGCCTCCCCTGGTGGCGCAGGTTGAACGCTGCACTGTGAAGCTGTCTGCAGCCTCTGCAGCGCCAGTTCGATCCCAGCTGGCCAGTGAGGTTCCCACATGTAGTGGCAGACATCTCCTGTCTCACCCGCTGCTCCCTTCAGCAGTGTATTTCATCAGTCTGCCTGTTCTGTTCCCCGCTCTGTCTCTGGTGTATCCTCTCACCTTCCCATGCATCTGGCCTGTACCCCAGTTCTTGTATAAATAAATCTTAAAAAATATTTATTACATGGGGATATAAATTTATATAAACGACTAAATGAATTTATATCTTGATTCTCTTATCAGAATTCTCTTTCCATTGACTAAGTACTCTTAAAAAAGATGTAAAATGGTTGCATAGTATCACCATGTGGTTCATAGTTTATTAACTCTTACTTGTCAATTTAGCTTTTATCCAATATTTTGTTAGTATATGTAATCTTATAGTGAACTTTTGGGATGTATCTTTGTATCCAATTTCATGATTTTCTTAGCAAGGAGACAGTAATCTGATGGTTCATAGCTCAATCTTTGGAGGGAGATTAACTTGATTTGTATTCTTCTATGTCATTTGATAACTGTTACAACCATTAGAAAATTGCTTACTTTATCTAAAGATAAATATTTCATCTAGAAGTTGTGGACAACTGTAATATTTACCGTACAATATTGTTATGGCTATTAAATAAAGGCTAAATGAAAAGATTTGTGAAAAGAAAGGAACCAGAAGAGTACCTGGAACTTGGTGAGCATTGTGTGAGTGTTAAATAAATAAAAGAATAAAAATCAGCATTATATCTTCTGTTAATTGTAGAATTGCCCTCTAAAACCATCTGAATATATACTTTAAGATACTGATCTAAATATTTAGTGGTTATAAGGCTATTTGTGTTTTCTAGTTCTTCTTGAGTCAGTTTTTAAAATTATATTTTCAAGAACTTTGTCAATTTCATGGACTGTTTTGAATATATTATTATATATATGCCTATAGTATAGCTATGTAGGTAGGTAGATAGATAAATAATCTTATTCCAGTATTTTGTGCTCTATGTGGGTTTCTATACACCATTGTATTTCTGCTATGTATAATGCAATATATATTTGTTCAAATATCTAGGTTGCTTCTGTGTCTTGACTAATGTGAATAACATTACAAAGGACATGGGAGTGCAGATAGCTCTTTAAGATCCTGTTTTAAATCCTTGTGGATATAATCCTATAAATGGAATTACTGGATCATATGTTAGTTGTATTTTTAATTTTTTTGAGAAATCACCATATTGTTTTCCATAGTGGCTGTACAATATTATCATTCTACAGGCAGTATACAGGTCTTCCAGTTACTCCACTTTCTTACCGTCACTTTTTGTTGTTGTTATAGACATCCTAACAGATGCAAAGTAATATTTCATAGTGATTTTAAAATTTTGAGACCTCTCCATACTTCTTTCCCTAGTGGTTACCCCACTATGCATTCCTACTAATGGTCCATAAGAGGCCCATTTATTCATACCCTCAAAAGCACTTTAATTTTTCATATCTTTTTGTCACAGCCATTCTAAAGTGTGTGAAGGAATGGTTTGATGTGATTTTGATTTGCATTTCCAAATGGTTGGTGATGTTATGCTTCTTTTCATGTACTTGTTGTCTGCCTTTTTGGCTATTGGCTGTCTTCTTTGGAAAAATGCCTTAGATATTATAAGTAGTGTTGTTATGAATATGGAAGTTTATCTATCTTTTTGAGTTAGTGTGTTTATTTTCTTTGGCTTTATTCCCAGAAGTAGAATTGCTGACTCATTTGGTAGTTCTATTTTTATTTTTTTGAGAATGATTTATGATGTTCCCTATAGTACCGGTACCAGTATGCACAAAGTTTCCCTTTTGTTCACATCATTACCAGCATGTGTTATCTCTTGTCTTTATGATGATTTTTGTTCTATCAATAGTGAAGTGATTTACCATTGAGGCTATGATTTGCATTTTCCTAATGTCTAGCGATGTTAAGCATTGTTTTGTGTGCCTGTTGTTTATTCATACATCTTCTTTCAAAAGATATCTATCTGTTCAAGTCTTTTACCATTTTTAACTGGATTATTCAGCATCTTCTCTTAAATGTGAATTCATGTATTCCTTGCAGGAACTGGGTAAGTTGATATAAAAACTGTTCTAAAACCTGAACCATTAAATTAACAAAAATTTCTCTCCTCCTTAACTTTAGATGTCCTAAAGTAGTTGTTCTCTACTGAATGCATTGGGTCATCCTCGTATTCCATGTATTGGTCCCTCCTTTCCCCTTTGGCGATTTTATAGTCATAAATTTCTAATTACTTGGGGTCTACTATGAAATCCCAGTCAATGACAACACAATTACAAAGAGGTAAAACAGTAAAAAGGGAAGGATATGAAAATGATCTATTATCTTTAAAAATCTTAGCTATTTTTTTATATTGAATGTTTATAGTTATGAATTTACATTTTATCCTGGTAAAATTATTTCTGGTTGTGTGGTTCAATTGAATTTATTTAGTAGTGTTCTAGTTTTACCCAAGCCTTTGTTTACATATGCATTGCATAGAAATAATAATCTAAAATTCACTGACTCCAGCCCACAACTAATTCTTTTCAAGTTCATTGTGACCACATAGACAGACCACAGGGTCTCCAGTTGGCATAGTTTACTTTTCTTGCTCTTAAGCCCATATTTCATAAAGAGTCTTTGGGAAATCACTTGATCAAGCCTACAAATGCTTTTATTGCATATGGTATAGTTATGAAAATACCAACATTCCAACAAAAGGTTCTGTTTCGTATTGCTCTATATGCCACCAGAATCATAATTCCTTTCCTACCCCTAAGTGGAGAACTATCACCAATCTACTTTCTGCCTTCTCTTCTGCTATTAACATAACAATTAGTCCCTGAAGTCACAGTGAGTTCCCCTGCCCCTGAAAATATATCCACTGCTTTTGCTACAGGCTCAGCAATGGGTTGGCACTCTTGGATGGCATTAAAAGAAAATACTTTGTTCTCTATTTTGTCTTCATCAAGTCATCATCTCTTTCACATGGATTCTTCCTTTAAAATCCCCCTTTTTTGACCAGAACAGGTACTGTTACTGATGGTGTGTACTGGTGCTGGACTTCCTAGGTTCAAATTTCTGCTTTACCACTGAGTTATCTGTGTGACTTTAGGTGCCTTCATCCCTTTATGCCTCAGTTTTTACTCTATGTGGGGATTAGACTTCCTAGTTTTGTTGAGATCAAGTGTGTCACATATGCAGAGTACTTTGAATTATGTTTGGTTTTGATAAATGTTATTCACTTTATGCTTAAGTTGATCTGACATCTCTAATGGCTAAGATCAGGTCCTGTCTACAAATTTATGCCTCACCTATAACATTTGTATACATATAAGATAAATATTCTTCACAGGTTAAGTATTTTGTGGAGCTAAGAGAAACAGTTTTAGTACATTAGAACAAGTTGGTAGAGGACCAAAATTTAGATGTCACACATTTCACCAGGATGTATTTTGATTCTGGTAACACATAGCTTTTATCTGTTCAGTTTTCAAGCTGTAGACTCAGATTTCAGAATTTGTTTCAAACAAGTCAGAAAAGTGGCTATTTTTCACTGCCAGGGTGACCATCAAGCAAAAAAGATACGGAGAAGGAAAAGGGATTTAAAACTTAAAGGACGGGACATAAAATACACATCTAACTGATAAGAACAGAGACAAAAGGGTGTTTAAACTAAAGATAAAATGAAATGTTATAAGTTTTAGGCTTTAACCACATGAAGTCACAGAATTAAGTCTTGAGGGGTAGTGTGGCAAGAGCAAAAACGAAGCTCCAGAAATCTGGGCCTTCTGCCAAAACAGAGTCACAACTGGAGAGTTCTCATCCTGTGCTACATTCTTGGGTAGGAGAAAGTCTGAGGTCTGTATGTTACTTCCAGGGATTTAACAGGGTTTTTTGTCCCACTGTGAACAGAGAAAGATAGGAACTCTGGAGGCCACATGAAGGAAAGAGCCTGTAACCTTTTCCATTCTTGGTACACTGGTTTTCCAGAGTGACATTGGTAGAGACTCCTAAGCAATCTAAACTTCAGTTGCCTCATCAACAGAACAGAAATTTTTATTTTGGCCATAAAGTTGTGATGTATAAATGAAAGTCGAATTATCCATTACATGTTACAGGTAGAGTACCTAAAACCTGTAATATTTCTAAGTATCTTTTAAGATGTTTGAGGTTTAAATTTTTTTTCTCTTTAAGTTATAAATTGAATTACTAAACATTTAAAACTGAGATTATTTTAAGACTGCATTTATAAAAGCACTTTCATTCTTTTAAATGCCAAAAATGACCTAATGTGGAATATGGGTGCATTTCATAGATAGGATAATATATCACCAGGTAGAACATTCCAAAATTAGCAGCCTTAGGTAGGGGCCTATGTAACAACTTGGTGTTTGAAGCATGGTAGATCCTGAGTGTTCTCTTTTATTTCTCTTTATTTCTTTCCCTGGAAGTTTGGGAAAGCAATGCAAGGGAGAGAAATGGGAGGAAATACAAGGTCACATAATTTAAGTCAGATATTATCCAGGTTATTCAGTATGATGTTGGATATGAAGTGACTAAATAGTAATTTTTTTTTCTCTTTCTTTATCAGGTATATGCATACCATGTGCCAGGCACTCTTCTGTTATATATATTAAAACATTCAAAGTTTATAATAATCCAATGGGATACATAGTATTATTATCCTAATTATTTAAAAATTATTTTTTTGCATGGAAGAACTGGGGTGCAGGTCAGAGGTGGAGAGGGTGAAAGGATTCACTAGCGACAGAATGGGGAGCAGAACAGGTAGATCAACTGAAATGCACTGCTGAGGGGAGCAGCAGGCCAAACAGGACAGGTCTGCTGCGCCATATGTGGGCTAGCTCCCTGGCCTGGGATCAAACTCGGGCCATCACGGTGGGCCATCTTGGTGGTAGCACTGAGACTTATCCCCTAGGTCACCAGGGAGTCCTAGTAATTTCTTGTTTTCAAATATGTGGGCATACGCTTAAACATCTCAAGCTTCATACACCTTTCTGGCATACTTTTAGTAATCATCACCTAGAAAATATGTAACACAATGTGTCAAAAGCACATGTGTATGATTTTTGTAATACTGGGCACTAAAAATGCTGGGAGCTGGGAGCACATGTAGACGATGCTAGGTGCACAAGCCAGTTCTCAGAACCTTGTAATCACTATGTCCCTCTCAGAATCGACTTATTGAGAAATAATGCACTGTAACCTCAATCAGATATAATTAAGTCGAGAGCAGTATATAGAATTGTTTTGAGCATATCAGAAGAAGCAAAACCCATTTGTTGTCGTTTCTGAAAATATTCCAAATGGATTAAGAGGTAGATATGAAACAAGTACATAAGAAAAACTATGTGTTTAAAACAACAGGATTCCTTAAGGAAGATGAAAATGTTCCTGTGCAAATGGGATATAGGCTATCTGGAAAATGAAGAAACAGCAGTGAACATATTGGAGCATCTTCGTTACCTGTCTCTTAATGAGGCAGGAGTTAGAGACTGCTCTCAGAACTGACTGCATAGCCTGTATACTTCCTAAATTTCAGCATATTAAACTACAAATGATTCCCATTTCAAATTGTGTATTCCGCAATTTCCAACTAATTTCTTTGCTGACACATACAGTCTGGAGTTAAAGAACTTTGATGTGTTTTGTAGAAAAGTTTCTTTACCTTTAAAAATGTTTAAACCACTTTCCAGAAATTCTACATCTATGAATTTATCTTAAGAACATAATCGGGGCCTCCCCTGGTGGAGCAGCGATTTAGCGCTGGGCTGTGAAGCTGCCTGCAGCCTCTGCAGCGCCAGTTCGATCCCTGGCCGCAGGGCGAGGGTCCCACATGGCGTGCAGACCTCTCCTGCCACCCGCTGCTCCCCTCAGCAGTGTACTTCGTCACTCTGCCTCTTCTGCTCCCCGCTCTGGCTCTGGTGAATTCTCTCACCCTCCCGTGCTTCTGACTATACCCAGTGCTTGTATAAATAAATAAATAAATAAATCTTTAAAAAAAAAAAGAACATAATCGCAGATAGGCATAAATATATTTGTGAAAGGATAACTATAATAATATTATTTGTAATAAGCAATATTTGGAAGTTCCTGAATATTTATCAATGGGAGATTCATAACTAAGTTATAAGATCCTTATGATATAATACTATGCAGGTTAGTCTAGGGCCCATAGCAAAGAGATCCTTAAACCAGGCTAAAGTGTTAATCCTCACTGGAAGGTGAGCATGAGGCAAAAAGGAGTGAAGCTTATTTTGCTTAACATTATCCCTTCTAGTTCTATCCAAGTTGCCATAAATGGCAGGGGTGAAATAAATCAGAAGGAGAAAAACAAATACCAGATGGTTTCTCTTATGTGTGCAACACAGAGAGCTCAAGCAAAAGGGTCAGATGAAAACAAATCAATAACAAATTCTAGAAATCTGATTGGAATGTGACTATGGGGAGTTGGGGGGATGAGCAAAGTGGGGAGGAGGCACAGGGGACTATGGAGGAAGACGGTGGGTGCCTTGATGGTGAGTGTAGTGTGGGACATACATCTGAGGAGGTATGATCCTATGCCTTGGAATGGCATACCATGTTGTAAACCAATATAACATAAAAAAGATGACGTATTTCTTTCTTATTATTCCCCCTCCCCATAATAAAAGGGTGTGAGGCAAAGAAAGATGACAATGCAAAGTAATATTATTGGACTAGCCACAATTTGCCTTCAGATACTGTAGTGGAAAACGGTCCTTGAAATAGATCTTCCAAGAAAACACTTGAGAAAGATTTGCTATCTTCACCCCATTCATATCTGTTTACCCCTGGTCTAAGTCCGTGACTCAGGGAGCTAATTCCCCAAACTTCTGGGTTTGACCTCTGGCCCTTTATTCAGCGAATCCTACAATCCATGCACTTACTGGGTGGGTGTCATTCAAATATGAAAAAGGTGAGAGGAGGCAGAGACTGAGCAGGTGAATGCTTGGTGCCACCAAGTTCATGCTACAGCAGGGGAAGCAGTATCAGGGAGCTGAGAGAATTTGGAGAGGCCATGCAACCTAAATATTAAAACCGACATAAAAATCAACAAGAAAACAGATTGACACGTTCACAAGGCAATGTTAAGAGAAAAAGAGGCTGATTGTATGTGTGCAATTTGATACTGTGTGGCTTTATAGACAGATACAGAGAGAGGAAGATGAGGACATCCAAAAGACATGTAAGAAATTCTCCTTATGTTGTTGCCTTTAAAAAGTAGATTCACAACTGAACACTGGAAATTTTCTCCCCCCACCCTCTGTGGGATTTTCTGTACTTTCCATGGCTTTTATGTTGAACACGAATTCCTTTTTGATATGAAAATAAATCATAGGGCCTCCCTGGTGGGGCAGGGGTTAAAGACAGCATTATCAAGCTATCAAGATATTGCCACTGTAGCACGAGTTCTATCCCCGGCCAAGGAGCTAGCCCACATGGCACTGCAGACCTCTCCTTCCTCACCCGCTGCTCCCCTCAGCAGTGTATTTCAGTCAATCTGCCTGTTCTGCTCCCCACTCTGTCTCTGGTGAACCTTCTCACCCCCCCTCCCCACACCACTGGCTTACACCTCAGTTCTTGTATGCATAAATAAATAAAGCTTTAAAAAAAAAGAAAATAAATCATACACGTGAGCATAGAGTTATCTGTAGGGTAGTTTAGTTTGCCCTGTTGATAATAACAAGAAGAAAATAAAATGCTAGTTATAATAATAACAAATGAAAACCTAGAGATTCAATGTAGTCTTTTATATTATGGTAGTGAGAAAATATCCTAATGCTTTAATACCATGAAGTCAACATTATAGTTTAAAATTATTCAATGACACAAAAATTATTCATAATATATTAGTTTAATTAAAAAAGCAAATTACAACACGATATGCTTGATGTAGTCATATATTTTAAAAATATGTTTGACTCTATAAAAATTGTGAGACATTTATAAATAGGAAGACTAAACATCATAAAACTGTAAATTATTCTCATTGTGCATCGTTAATGCAATTTCATTCAGAATCTCAATATTTTAAACTGAAAAACATCATTTTAAAGTTCACATGAAAGAGTAAATGTGCAGAATATAATGCTATTCTTTGCATAATTAAAAAAATCAAAATTGTAAGATAGTGGGATAAGAACAGAACGATAGATCACTGGAACAGAAAGGGGAATCTGGGAATGTATCTGTGCATGATGAGGCCTGATATTATGACAAGATTGCCTTTAAATTCAGTGATAAAATGATGGTTTACATAATAAGCATAATTGCTTATTTATCTGGAAGAACAATGTTAGAGTTCTACTTCAGAGCTTATTTAAAACACATTGATTAAAGAATTAAGTGTCAAAAGGAAAATAATAAAAGCATTTACAACTTTAGGAAAATGTTTATATAACCTTAGAGTGGGATGGATACTCTGAATGTGATGGTGATTGGAAAAAGCTACATGGAAAAGCACTGGCAGATTTGATTACATATTAATAATTTTTTTTGTCTTCCTTTGACTTTATTAATTTTATAGTCATTGGGGTAATATGGGTTTACAATACTGTGCATATTTAAGAGACATAGACTTGCACCTCTTCGGATGTATGTTATCATGCCACACCCATCACCAAAGCACCCTTAGCTCTTCACCAGTCCATTGGACCCGCCTTTGCTTTGCTCCCCATTCCCCTCACTCTCGGTTCTGCAATTGGAATTCAAGGGTCTGTTTGGGTTTATTTCTGTTTTCTTGTGTTCCTTTGCTCTGTTCTCTTGTGTTCCACATGTGAGTGAAATTAATCCAGTATTGGTCTTTCTCCTTCTGATTTACTTATTTTAGCATAGTTCCCTCCAGCTCCATTCATGTTGTTGCAAATGGCAAGAGTTTATCTTTTTCTAAAGATTTATTTATTATTTATTTTTGAATATTTATACATACAAGAACTGGGGTGCAGGCCAGAAGTGTGCAGGTTGAGAGTATTCACCAGAGACACAGTGGGGAACATTACAGGCAGTGTGACTGAAATACACTGCTGAGGGGAGCAGTGGGCAAGTCCGGAGAGGTCTGCTGTGCCATGTGGGTAGCTTCCTGCCTGGGAATCGAACTTGTATTGCAGTGGCTGTGAATAGTTTCATAGGTTGTGCCTCAACCCCTTGCGCTACCAGGGAGGCATCTAAAGATTTATTTACACTTATAAGAACTGGATCATTTGCCAGAGGCATGGGGGGATGAAAGGATTCATCAGAGACACAGTGGGGAACAGAACAGGCAGATCTACTGAAATACACTGCTGAGGGGAGCAGTGGGAGAGACAGGAGGACAGGAGAGATCTGCTGTGCCATGTGGGTAGCTCCCTGGCTGGGGGTCGAAGTCATGCTGCAGAGGCTGTGGTTAGCTTCATAGTGCCGTGCTTAACCTTGCGCCGCCAGAGAGGCCCTAAGATTTTCTTTTTTTTTTTTTTAAAAAGATTTATTTATTTGTTTATACAAGCACTGGGTACAGGTAGATGCGCAGGAGTGTGAGATAATTCACTAGAGCCAGAGGGGAGAGCAGAGCAGGCAGAGTGACAAAGTATACTGCTGAGGGGAGCCCTGGGTGGCAGGAGAGGTCTGCGTGCCATGTGGGACCCTTGCTGGTGGCCGGGGATCGAACTGGTGCTGCAGAGGCTGTGGGCAGCTTCGCAACCCAGTGCTCAACTGCTGTGCCACCGGGGAGGCCCAGATTTTATCTTTTTTACACTTGTATATATAGGCCACTTCTTTTTTGTCTACCCATCTGTAATTGGGCACTTAGCCTGTTTCCATACCTGGGACTTAGGATACACTAGTCATAGGTCAATTTTTCTTCCCTTCTTCACTTTGTGACATAATACTGTCTTCTCCTTTGAGCACCACCCGCTATATACCTTCAGAAAGGAGAGGAGAAAAAGGAAGAGAAATGGATATTGGGTGACAATTAGCAGTTTGGCTACAGTGCTTACAGTGTGCCATGCGATGCCAGTATGAAGACAAGATCCCAAGTTCCCCCATGTCCAACAAGTTATAGTGCTCTTGAGCTGGAGGATGTGTGTGCTCGGAAAACAAGGACTTCACTGAAGTGGCGAAGGTAGGAGGGATTCTTCACCTGCCGCCTAAAACAAAATGTGTGGGTGCCTCCCCTGGTGGCGCAGGGGTTGAGTGCTGGGCTGCAAAGCTGTGCGCATTTCGATCCCTGGCCCCTGCCCCAGGGAGGGTCCCACATGGCATGCAGACCTCTCCTGTCTCGCCCACTGCTCCCCTCAGCAGTGTACTTCGGTCCTTCTGCCTGTTCTGTTCCCCGCTCTGGCTCTGGTGAATCCTTTCACCCTCCCGCGCTTCTGAGTGTACCCAGTGCTTGTATAAATAAATAAATAAATCTTTGAAAAAAAATGAATTTAAAAAAAACATAAAACAAAGCAAAATGTGTGAACCTTGCTGGGAAAGGCATTATAGGAGCAGGAAATATATAAATACACACACACACACACACACATACATACACTAAAGCATAAAAAGTCACAGCCAGGTGGATTTAGAAGTAAATCATTCAATGTGGCAGTGAAGAAGCTTGGGAAGGGGAAGGGTGAAGGGTTTCGATTAAGGGGCAGGGGACATGTGAATACACTGGTTGAGCAGGAAAGAGGTTATTGATGATGTGACAAAGGGGACCAGGATAACCTAAGAGGGGTTGTAGCGTGGGAGTTAAAAATGCCTCTTCTGCTGAAGAGGTTTGCAGTAGATTGAGGTCAATTATAGAGAGAGGTTGAGAAAATGCCCATCAATGGTACTTTATTTTCTTTTTAAACTTTAAAAGTACTGGCCACCGTTTCAACTTTAAAAAGTAATAGCATCTTGCCGTGACTCAGGGTTGTGAGCCGTGAGTATCCCTTATCGTGTCTGGTTAAGAGATTACAAGAGAAGAGAGCATTTGTGTTTGTTCCAATCGATCTTGTTGGCTTTTCTTGTGATGGTACTTTAATGAGAAAATTCGTTTGCATGTATATTAGCTGTCTGATGGATCATTATGTGATTGTGCCTGTTATTTAAAATTCCCAGTCTATCAGATTCATAAAAAAGTGATAAGCAACAGATAGTCATTTTGTAGGCTATTAAGCAATGCAATCCACAATCGCTTTATCTCTTTTAAAGGTAGAAAATACCCCGTATATTGCCAATTCTCTCTTTCTCTTCCCAGGACATTTTGAACTTTTCTACCATCAAAGTGTAAGCATTTAAAGCTGCTGATTGAATTATCCATGAATAAGTCTTCTCATACTAATCAACCCTGAATAGACAGGAAATCAAACAGTTTAGTGCTTGAGGGGTAAACATGAGGATTTGTATCCAACTATAGTCCTTTAGTTCTGTTCTTACTTTACCCAGACTGAGTTCTTAGCAACCTTCATCTTCTCCCGCCATCCTTTATCTCCTGGCGCTACTTATATTAAAAAAAAAAAAAATCAGCACAAGGGATGCTATGTGTAGAGGCCTAAAACCATATGATACAAGATTGCACAACTTGTGCCCCCATGAATTGAGAAGGATTAACGTCAGTAAGAACACACTGAATACTTAATAAGAATTTCTGTAAAAAGTTGCTGATAATATGCTTCTAACTCAATTTTAGGAACTGCAGTATAATTCATGTGTCTTTTGCATATTATTGACTGAATTACGGAGTAAAGAATACCTGTACTTTAGATACACACAGAAACTATGGAGGGGGTAAAAAAATAAATTTTCCAGTTTTGTCTCAATACCAGCGGTTTATATTTGAATTGTAAAAGGCATATAAATTAAATTGCAAAAAAAAGTAAATATGGTTGAAATTATAAAACCAGCAGAAATCTCAGTTAGTAGACAAATAGATTAGGAGTGGTTTTAAATGTACAAATTTCATTATTGATCCTCGGTTATCTCTAACACTTCTATTATTTTCTAATAATGACAGTGATGATGATAATGATAATAATGGTTATCACATATTGAACGCATACATCTAAGCATTGTGCTGAATGTTTTGTATGCATTATCTTATCTAATCTTTACAAAACTCCTCTCAACTCAGATGTTTGAAATGTACAGATGAATTTAAGTACATATATAATATCTTCATTTTCTGTTGCAGATTTACTTCTCTAATTATAGTTCTAAATAAGCTCATCGATGAACTAAAACTAATTGCTGTCAAGTGAAAAAGATATTATTTGGAATTATGTTTGATATTAGCTAGCAGTAAACTCAACTTAGATTGAATTAACCACATTTTTGAGCCTTCTACTCCTAAATATACCCTGGAAACTTCATGAGACTGCCCCTCTTCCCTACTCCTCCCAAAATGGCTCAAAATATTTGCTTTTTAAGGGGAACCTGGCATGAGAACTCAACATATTTCCTCTATACCTTAGGTTTTGCTTTTGGAAACATCAGTTCTGGCTAAATTCTTTAATATATCCTTTGATGAGAGAGAAATTCTTCATTGTGCAATTGGCTTTATTACTTTATTGGAATTAAAATGGCCTTTTGTTTATAAGATGATAGTGATGATGATGATCAAGAAGTATAGTAGTAAGTTTATTTCATTTGTTTTATGTATGTATGTCATTACTTGGAAAATGACTTGGTGACACTATTTTGTTTCCTTCCTCTTTGTCACAGTCACTATTTTGAGAATTTCTATTTCAGAAGTTGAAATTAAATGGCATTATTCCTGCTAACAACCCACAGTCTTCCTCCAATTCTAATGCATGTGATTGTACTGAGAAGTATCTTTTATCATAGAATTAAATTATTAGTCCTCCTAATGAGAAAAAGAAGCTGCATATTTCATCATTAGAGAGCAAGCTTGGAAAAAACATTCAATGCCTTCGCGTTTGGACAAGTTGTAAATTTAGGACCCGATTTTAACCTATTGAACCAGTTAAATGGAAGTCAGTCAAGGTTATACCAGTGAATTTAGATTCCATGGGTTTCCGCTGATGATGAAATTGACCATTTTATCTCTATCAGTTTGTCAACATGAAGTTTCTCTATACCTACAATACTGAGAAATAAAAAGATAAAGCAGCTCCCTCTTTCTATAGTGTTAAATTTATCTGCAAAAAATACTGCATTTCAGTGTAGGTATAAACAGTCCATACTAATTACTGTAAAAAATCAAACAAATGGAAATAAAATGGAGAATAATGAATAACTCCTACATAACTTATCAGTCTTTTAAAAATGAACATTTTACTAAATGACATAGTACCAGGAATCTGTTATAACATGGACTGACTCCTCAACCAGTCATGTATCTCCACATATTCACAGGGTTAGTAATGAATGGCTCCTAGTAATTTTCAATTGGTTGTGTCCGTCAATAAATTAAAATAATGTACTTCAGTTTTTTAAAAAATACATTAGAATTTTAAATCATGGAAAAGGTCACCACTAAAAATTCCTTTCTTTCTTCCCCTCAATTTTTTTTTTTTTAAAGATTTATTTATTTATTTATACAAGCACTGGGTACAGTCAGAAGCACGGGAGGGTGAGAGAATTCACCAGAGCCAGAGCGGGGAGCAGAGCAGGCAGAAGGACCGAAGTACACTGCTGAGGGGAGCAGCGGGCGGCAGGAGAGGTCTGCACGCCATGTGGGACCCTCTTCTGGTGGCCGGGGAGCAGCCGGGGATCGAACCGGCACCGCAGAGGCTGCGGGCAGCTTCACAACCCAGCGCTCAATCGCTGCGCCACTGGGGAGGCCCTCTTCCCCTCAGTTTTTATTTTTTAACCAGAGATCACAAAACAGGGGGAAGCTTTTAATCTCTGAAATCCTTCCTTATAGAAGGCTGAATCTTTGAGAGTGTTGAGTATGTGTTCTAGATGACTCTTTTAAACAGGAGAAAAATATACATGTTTTATTAAATTTTTACATACAATGGCGTCTGAATGAAAAGCTAAGAGAAACCTAAGAAAACAAGATAATGAAAACCTAAGGAAGTGATCATTGCAGAAAGCTTTTATACCTTTAGACAAAGGAGCAATAAATTTGTGAGGAAATGATAAAACAAAGGAGTTTGGGGCAGCAAATTGTGGGGAAGTGAGAAGATATATGGATGGAGTCAGAACCATTTCAATGTTGACTCCCACTCTCTGATGATAAGAACATTCTCATCTTGGTACTGGTAGTTACAAGTACTCTCATGGGAAATTTTAATTTTAATTAAAATTTTTAATTTTTAATTTTACTAGAAAAAGGTAGGTTAGGAAACCCTTCAGGGGTCTGCTGTTTCTCAGTTCGCATCAGCTCAAAATAATCAGCATGCCAGAGCAGCATATTTTGGAATAGTATATCCTAACCTCCTTCAAGGACAAGGGCAGTACTGGAAGGAAATATAGGTTGATTCTTGGCTTCCTTTAAAATTTGTTACTTCATCTTTTTCTCTTTTGTAATTTTTATTTAAATCATGCCTCTACATAATTTTAATGCAGTTATGTTATTTAATTTCATATACAACGTTTAAAGAATCAACCTGTTTCAAAAGACTAAGACTTGGTAAGATAAACAGAAGTCTCTATTCCTTCTACTCCATATCCCTTTCTCAAGAGACTAACACTTTCATTGCTTTAAGCTGACCCTTCTGATTTTAGTCCCTGTCAACCTAAATAAAGAGGTAAACTGAGGTAAACTCAAGTGTTACTGACAAAGGACTGCAAAGGACTGTCAGCACCTACTCTGCCTTTTGTCATTGCTTTCCTTGTATTTGGATTATCTTCATTCTGCATTCCCCTTGAAGGGATCTTTGAAGTTTCTTTGTAAAAAATCAACCTATGTGTGGATGCTCATTTGGATGTGACAAAGGCACAGCAAGTATGAAAGCAAAAGCTTGGCCTATGAATATTGCAAGCCATCCTTTTTTTTAAGTTTAAATCTTTGAGAAAGGCTCTCAATCAATGGTGATAGAAAGTTCATGAATACATACCCAACTCCTTCACTCTTGTGAAGGTGGTCACTCAGCGTTGAATTCTATGTCTTCTCCCATGGCCTGACCCCCATTAAGACTGAGACCCTGTAGCACTATTACTTGTTTATTTTCACACCTGCCTTGCTTTCCTCCATTTTCCAACTCAGTGCACAGCACTGCCTTGTTGTTATTTTTTAGGAATCACTTCCAGGTCAGCTTTTAGGGGGACTAGTTACAGAATGGATGACGTATGGAATAGAAGCAAATTTTAACTGCACTTGTGAAACTGTTGGTCACCTCAGAGGGGGATTCTTGGAAATACATTCAAAGAAAGAGTAAATGAATTATACATGCTAAATACCTGATAAATTTGCATTCAGTATGTGGTGAAAGAAATCAGTGAGAGAATGAGATACAATTCATTCATTCAGGTGAGGGGGACCTCACCTAAGACACTTTATTTATGCCTTAAATTAGTTATTTTGTTCCAAACATACTCTTACAAAAATAAGTAAAAGGAGCGCTCCTGTGGTTGAAAGTGGGAGGGATTGTTGTGGGCCTGAGTGGGGAGTAGAATCCATCCCTTCAATCTTGTCTCACTTCTTCCATCCCCACATACCTTAGGGAAACACAAAGCTTTTTGGAAACAGTTTGAAAACTTTTGGACTAAATGTTTTTCTTTTTCTTTTCACATGAAAATTGTATCTCATTCTCTCACTGATTTCTTTCACCACATACTGAATGCAAATTTATCAGGTATTTAGCATGTATAATTCATTTACTCTTTCTTTGAATATATTTCCAAGAACCCCCCTCTGAGGTGACCAACAGTTTCACAAGTGCAGTTAAAATTTGCTTCTATTCCATACGTCATCCATTCTGTAACTAGTTCAATTGCACATTAATGAGAATCAACTCGATTAATCTTGATTCCTTGAATTAACAGATTGTATAAATCCTAGACGAAGTCAATGCTGACTGAAGTTTTTTTTTTTTTTCCTAGAGTGTGACTTTTCATATAATAAACTTATTTAATGGACACACATAACAGTAACTTATCTTGGAGTGTGACAGGCAAATTTTCTGGGAAAAAAATCAATTTCCCTTTTTCAATATTTCTTTTAACAAGGTTGAAAATCATATATCTTAACACAGAATGTTCCTAGGCTCTGTGATTAACATGCAAAGCTGTTTCTTATCAGCTCTCTCTCACTTTTAAAATGACATTGAGAGCTTAGAGGTGCTTGTTCTTAATTTTTAAACCTACTGATTTCATTGTGCCTGACACAAAGCAGAACATCTTTGCCATAATTACTACATAACAGTTATTTTTCACAAAATTGTAATTTTCCTAAAATTAGCTGGACCTCTTCAATTATATAAATTGAATCTTGAGACTTTAATGAGTATATTTGCAGAAGCACAATAGACTTTCATAGGGAAATGTCAGGAAAAAAAATCTCCAAATCATTTTGGCCTCAACAAATGAGACCAGTAAGACATGATTTACTATTGCTAGTTATAATCTCTGTGGACAGATGATTGGTGGATCCTCTCTCAACTTTGTGCAATAAATAAAATTTACTCAAAGCTAGTAAGAATAGAATCCTCCCTTTGGAAGGAAGCTCTAAGAGTGAAGGGCTCCAGAAACTTTGATGTTGCATTTAGGCAAAGCTAGCCTTCATCTATACTTTTTGTTTTCTCTGCATGTAATGAGCTTTCTCTCCCCAGAATATGCTTTTTTTTTTTTTTTTTAAAATTTTATTTATTTATTTATTTATTTATTTTTTTAATATTAAATTTTATTTTTATATTCCCCCATACAATTGCAAACGCCCCATTCTGACCCCAATCCTTCCCATCCCGCCCCCACCCCCCAAAAAGTGTCTCTGGTTCATAGTTTTTGTTGATTTTGATTTTCACTTTCTTATATTCATTTTCCTGGTCCCTTATTTAAGTTTTCTAGATTCCTGCTATGAGTGAGACCATCCGGTATTTTTCTTTTTCTTTCTGGCTTATTTCGCTGAGCATGATCCCTTCCAGTGCCATCCATGTTGCTGCAAATTGCATGTGTTTATCTTTTTTGAATGCTGAGTAATATTCCATGGTATATATGTACCACATCTTCTTGATCCAGTCATCTATTTTTGGGCATTTGGGTTGTTTCCAAAGCTTAGCTATTGTAAACAGTGCTGCTATAAACATAGGAGTGCAGGTGCTCTTTGGAATTGATGTTTCTGTGTCCTTTGGGTAAATACCTAGGAGTGGAATTGCTGGATCATATGGAAGCTCTATGTTTAGTAGGTCCAGAAATCTCCACACAGCTTTCCACAGTGGTTGGACCAGTTTGCACTCCCACCAACAGTGCACAAGAGTTCCTTTTTCTCCACATCCTCGCCAACATTTGTTGTTGCTAGTTTTTTTAATATGTGCCATTCTCACTGGTGTGAGATGGTATCTCATGGTAGTTTTGATTTGCATTTCCCTGATTACAAGTGATGTTGAACATTTTTTCATATGTCTGTTGGCCATTTGCATTTCCTCTTCAGAGAAGTTTCTTTTTAGCTCTTCTGCCCATTTTTTGACTGGATTATTTTCTTTGTTGTTGCTGAGTCTCATCAGCTCTTTGCAGATTTTTGTGATCAGTCCTTTATCATTAGTGTTGGGTGCAAAAATGTTCTCCCAGTTGGTGGGGTTTCTCTTTGTTTTTGTTATTGTCTCTTTTGCTGTGCAGAAGCTCTTTAATTTGATGTAGTCCCAGCTGTTTATCTTTCTCTTCACTATCACTGCTTTGGGTGATGTGTCTGTAAAGATGTCTTTGATGTGCAAATCCCGTAGTGTTTCGCCTATATTTCCTTCTATGTACTTTATGGTTTCAGGTCTTATGTCTAGTTCTTTAATCCATTTTGAGTTGATTTTTGTGTATGGTGTGAGGTAGTGGTCAAGCTTCATTCTTTTGCATGTAGCGACCCAGTTTTCCCAGCACCATTTATTGAACCAACTTTCTTTGCTCCAATGCATAGTCTTTGCTCCTTTGTCAAAGATTAGTTGACCATAAATCTGTGGGTTTATTTCTGGATTTTCTATTCGATTCCATTGGTCTGTATGTCTGTTCTTGTTCCAATACCATGCAGTTTTGATGATTATGGCTTTGTAGTATAGTTTGAAGTCTGGGAGTGTGATGCCTCCATTTCCTTCTTTTTTTTTCAGTAGAGCTTTGGCTATTCGGGGTTTTTGGTGATTCCATATGAATTTCATCAATAATTGTTCTATTTCTTTGAAGAATGCCATTGAGATTTTGATTGGAATAGCATTGAATCTGTATATTGCTTTTGGTAGGATGGCCATTTTAATAATGTTTATTCTTCCAATCCATGAGCAGGGGATGTCTTTCCATTTCTTTGTGTCTTCTTCTATTTCTTTTAACAGTGTTTTATAGTTTTCTTTGTATAGGTCCTTTACCTCTTTTGTTAGATTTATTCCCAAATATTTGATTTTTTTTGTTTCGATAATAAAAGGGGTGGTTTTTTTGATTTCTTCTTCTTCAGATTTATTGTTTGTGTATAGGAAGGCTACTGACTTTTGCGTGTTGATTTTGTATCCTGCCACTTTACTGAATTGATTGATGAGTTGAATTAGTTTTTCTGTGGAGATTTGGGGTTCTCTATGTATATTATCATATCATCTGCAAATAGTGATAGTTTGACTTCTTCTTTTCCTATTTGGATTCCTTGGATGTCTTTCTCTTGTCTTATTGCCCTGGCTAGGACTTCCAGTATTATATTGAAAAGCAGTGGTGAGAGTGGACATCCTTGTCTTGTTCCAGATCTTAATGGAATTGCTTTCAGCTTTTCACCATTGAGAATGATACTGGCTGTTGGCTTGTCATAGATGGCCTTTATGATGTTGAGGTATGTTCCTTGTATCCCAAGAATTTCAAGGGCTTTTATCATGAATGGGTGTTGCACTTTGTCGAAAGCTTTCTCAGCATCTATTGATATTATCATATGGTTTTTATATTTCTTTTTGTTGATGTGTTGGATAACGTTGATTGATTTTCGGATGTTAAACCATCCTTGTGCCCCTGGAATGAATCCAACTTGGTCGTGGTGAATTATCTTATGGATACATTGTTGGATTCTGATAGCTAAAATTTTATTGAGGATTTTTGCATCAGTGTTCATTAGGGAGATTGGCCTATAGTTTTCCTTTTTTGTGTTGTCCTTATTCGGTTTTGGTATTAGTGTAATATTGGCTTCATAGAACGTGTTTGGTATTGTCCCTTCCTTCTCAATTTTTTGGAAGAGTTTGTGAAGGATAGGCACTAATTCGTCTCTGAATGTTTGGTAGAATTCATTTGTAAATCCATCAGGTCCTGGGCTTTTGTTTTTGGGGAGGTTTTTGATTACCATTTCAATTTCGCTGCTTGTAATTGGTCTGTTTAGGTGTTCTATTTCTTCTTTATCTAGCTTTGGGTGATTGTAGAGTTGTAGGAATTTGTCCATCTTCTCTAGATTGTTGAACTTGTTTCCATATAACTGTTCATAGTAGTTACTGATTATTCTTTTGATTTCTGCTGTGTCCGTTGTGATTTCTCCTCTTTCATTTATGATCCTGTGTATTTGTGCTTTCTCCCTTTTTTCCTTTGTGAGCCTGGCTAGGGGTTTGTCTATTTTATTTATTTTTTCAAAGAACCAGCTCTTGGTTTCATTGATCTTTTGGATTGTTTTTTAGTTTCAATTTCATTTATTTCTGCTTTGGTTTTTATTATTTCTTTCTTCTACTGGATTTGGGGTTTTTTTGTTGTTCTTTTTCTAGATCTTTGAGCTTCGAGATTAGGTTGTTTCTTTGAGTTCTTTCTTGTTTTTTGATGTGAGCTTCTATTGCTATATATTTTCCTGTTATTACTGCTTTTGCTGCATCCCATACATTTAGGATATTGGTGTCCTCCTTGTCATTCAATTCAAAGAATTTTTTAATTTCTTCTTTGATCTCCTCATTAGTCCAGTGGTCTTCCAGTAGTGTGGCTTTTAATCTCCATGAGGTAGGATAGTTCCTTGCCTTCTTTTTATGATTTATTTCTAATTTGATGCCTTCGTGGTCAGAAAAGATGGTTGGTATGATTTCAATCTTGGTGTATCTGTTGATGTTTGTCTTGTGCCCCAGTATGTGATCGATCCTGGAGAATGATCCGTGTGCCCTTGAGAAAAATGTGTACTCCGTTTTTTTTGGGTTTAGTGTTCTATAGATGTCTGTTAAGCCCAAATGCTCTAGGTCCTTATTTAGAGCTATAGTTTCTTTACTTATTTTTTGTCTTGTTGATCTATCCATTGTTGATAGTGGTGTGTTGAAGTCTCCCACTACGTATGTGTTTTCTCTGATGTCTGTTTTCAGAGAGGACAACAGTTGTCTGATATATTTGGTGCTCTTTCGTTTGGTGAGTATATGTTAATGAGTGTTATTTCTTCTTGAAGTATTGTCCCCTTAATCATAATGTAGTGACCATTGGGGTCTCTTTTTATTTTTTTGAGTTTGAAGTCTGTTTTATCTGATATAAGTATAGCTGTTCCTGCTTTCTTTTTTGGCCCATTTGATTGTAGGATTGTTTTCCATCCTTTGACTTTGAGCCTATTTTTATCTTTTGTAGCTAAATGTGTTTCCTGGAGACAGCAAAAGGTTGGGTTTTGTTTCTTAATCCAGGCTGCAACTCTGTGTCTTTTTATTGAAGAGTTTAGTCCATTTACATTTAGAGTTAATATTGATATGTTAGCATCTGTATTTGCCATTATGTTTGTCTTTCCTTTGATTTTATTTATTTATTCTTTTAATAACTTTTTTTTTTTTTTTGGTCTTCTTTCGTTGTTATTCGTCCCTCTGAGGTTCTGGCTTTAGGATTCCTTGTAGTATTTTTTGGAGTGGGGGTTTAGTCGCAATGAAATTCCGGAGTTTCTCTTTGTCTGGGAAGGTCCATATTCTTTCTTCATGGAGGAAAGAGAGCTTTGCGGGATAGAGTATTCTTGGTTGGCATCTGTTTTCTTGGAGTCTGTTGACTATGTCCCTCCTCTCTCTCCTTGCCCGTAGTGTTTCTTCAGAGAAGTCTGATGTCAGCCTGATTGGTTTTCCTTTGAATGTTATCTGTTTCTTCCCTCTTGTCAGCTTCATTATTTTTTCCTTGTCCTGGATTCTTGGGAGCTTTACTATTATGTGTCTTGCTGTTTTTTCTTTCGTCGTGGAAGTTTGGTGTTCTTCTTGCTTCTTGTATATCAATTTTCAGCTCCTTCTTCTCATTTGGGAAGTTCTCTTCAATTATATCCATGAATATTTTCTCTGTTCCTACATCTCTCTCCTCTCCTTCTGGAATTCCTATAACTCTTATATTTCCTTTCCTCATGGAGTCAGATAGTTCCCGAAGTCTTTCTTCATTCTTTTTCCTTCGTACTTCTCTTTCCTTTTCTGTTTTGGTTCTTTTTATTTCTGTGTCTTCAAGATTACTTATTCGTTCTTCCATTTCATCTATTCTGCTTTCATTGCTTTTCCCAGAGTTCTTTAGTTCCTCCATTAATTCTTTGATCTCCTGCATTTCTCTTACTTCCCTCTTTAGGGACTCAATTTCCTTCTTCTGATCTATCACTTTTTTAATCATGGCAATTTTAAATTCTCTTTCTGGAAGGCTCAGAAGTTCTTCCAAGTTGCTGTCGTTGCAATCTGGGGAGTGGTTTTCTTTTTGTGTGTGCTTCTTTCCTGAGGAGTTGTTAGGTTGCGTGTGGTTCTTCTACTCCCTACTGTCTGTTTTCTAATTTGTCGTATGCGTTGGGACACTGTGTTGCTCGGACTGACTGACATCTTGGGTGAACTTCTCCGCTCCCCTCTGGCTCTTCCAGGAGCCATCTCTGTCTTCTGGGGGAGCTTTCTGCTGGTTTTAGGCAGTTTTTACTGAAGAAATGTCCCTGTTCTCAAATGGCGAAGCGGGATGCAGTCCCTGCGCCTCCGGTTTCAGGCACACTCTTCTGCACACCCGGTCTGCCCCGGACGTGGGTGCCTGCTCCCTCTGTGGGCTCAGACTGCTGGTCGGAAGGGGCCTGGCGTGGAATAACTTCCCGGCTGGCCACTGGGTCCTCCAGAAACCTTCTGCCCTTTTCAAGCAGTCTTAAGAAATGTCCTGTTTTATAGGGTGTTAGTGACTTTTTTTTCCTGGTGGCTAGGTGGCGCAGAGAGATCTCTCCTATTGTCCTTGGGGGCTGTTTTTCGCCTCCCCCACCCCATGGGACAGAGAACAGAGCGGAATGGTAGGGTACACCTCAACAGCTTTGGGGTGCTGTGTCTGCCTTGTGCCCCACCGTCGTGGAGAACCCACGCCCCGAATTTTCGTGCCCGGGTCTCAGTTCAAAGCCCTCAGTTCCAAGACGCGGGCTGTAGCCCAGTTCAGTGGCGCGGGAATGGCGCCTTTTGCACCGCTCCCGTGCCTGGGCGCCTGGTTCCTGCTCACTCAGGGAGGGACCTTCACCTCAGTGAGGACCTCCGTGCGTCTCCCCGCAAGCCTAGGTCGTCTCCCCGCAAGCCTAGGTCGCAGGCGCGGGGACCTGGGCAGCCGCGATCCAGGTCTGCACTTGCTTTTCAAGCTCCCCGAGCGCGCGGCAGCCCGGGCTGTGTGCGCGTCTCCCGGGGTCTTTGTTCTTCTCTAATGGCGCCCGGAGCCGTTCGCTCACCGCCGCGGCGGATCCTGCAGGGTTCGCCTCAGCTCCCGTTCACGGGGTGTGGTGGCTGCAATAGTTCCTTTCCACTCACAGTCCCGCTTGCTGCGTCGTTTGTTCATGTGGGCCGTTTTGGTTTGTTGTTTCCTCCTCTCTGCCGGTCAGAGTGCCGCCTCTGTGGGCGGGGGAGGGGAGCAGGGTTCTGCGCTTCCCTCCCTTCTAGTCCTCTTTTATGGCCACTTTCTTCTTCGGGCAGTTCGCTGGCGTCACCGTTTATCTTCCGTGTCCCACTTCTCACTGGGACCTGCCGCTTTTCCTCCCTATTCACTTTTTTTAATGGGAGATCTTACTCGCAGCGTCTCCTCGCCGCCATGTTGCTCCGCCCCCCTGTTTGCTTTTATCTATTGTTGTATAACAAACTAACATCTAATGGTTTCAGCATTAATTTTTTTTTTCAGTAATAGTTCTATGAGTTGAAAGAATAAGCTGGAGGATTCTTGCTTATCGTCTTTCATGGGATGAAGTCAGGTAACAGCTGGGTTTAGAGTCATCTGCAGGCTTGACAGAGCTGAATATTCATGATGACTTATATAAGTACCAAATATATTAGTACTCCGCTACATGGCCTCTGAATCCTGCAGACTAGCTTGGAATTCTTTTGTGGCTCCTCAGGGCTCCAATAAAAAGGAAGGGAACTGACTCTATTCTTTTATTTTTCTGAGAAGACCTTTATTTCTCCCTTATATCTGAAGGAGAGTCTTGCAGGATAGAGTATTTGTTAAGTTTTTATATTTAAGTGTTTTCAAGTATTGTGATCACATCATTCCATTCTCTCCTTACCCATGCTATTTCTTCAGCAAAAACAGATGTAAGCTGGGATTCCCTTGTAAGTTATCTGCTTTTCCCTCTTAGCCAGCTTCAATGTCCTGTCCTTGTCTTGAGCCCTTGGAAGATTCACCACTATGTGTCTTGGTGTCAGTCTCAATCCATTTAGGTAAGCAAGTATTCTTTTTGCTTCATGCACTTGTCTTTTTTAGTTCCTTCTCTAGGTTTGGGATGTTTTCCACTCTCATTAATTTAAATAAGTTTTCTGTTCCTTTCTCTCTCTCTTCTTCTGGGAAACCCATTATTCTTACTTATATTGCTTTTCCTCATGAAGTTGGGTAGTTTTCAAATTGTTTCTTCACTTTTTCCTTTTTATTTCTTCTTCTACCTGGATTCTTTGTGCTTTATCATCCTCAAGGCCACTGATTTGATCTTTCATTTGGTCTGTTCTACTCCCTTAGTTTTCTCCAGAGTTTTTATTATCTCCTGTATTGACCTTTACAGTCTGTGTCTCTGTTATTTTCTAACTTAAAGCTTCAATTCCAATCTTCTGTTCATTTTTTAAATTTCTCAGTGTATTTTTTTTTTTTTTGTTTCTTGCCTATCTTTGATCAGTTTTTCTGTGTTTCCTTTAATTTCTTTTTCATGGCAATTTTGAATTCTGTATCTGATAGGAAGAAACACTATTCCATGCCTTTGTGGTTGTGTTCTGGAGATTTTTTTTTTTCTCTGTGGTGTATGTATGCCCATGAGGTAGTGCTGATAGCACTCCTCTCTAGATTTCAGACATGTGACTCTGCAATCTGCAGGCTGGACTTTCCTCAAAACTTCCCAATGTTTTCAGCTCTATTTCTCTGTATCTACCTGTTTCTCATATCTACCTGATGTTGAATGAAGTGTGGGGGGGTTTTCCTCCCTTTCTGAGCATTGTCTTCTCACTGTGGTCTCTGTCCACCTGACTCAGCTCAGCAGTCTCCTGCTTGTTTCCCTCCTATTAGAGCCATCACAAGCAGTTCTGCCCTCCCTTGGCTCAGGTATAAGCTGCAGTTTCTACCTCACCTGATGCCTCTCCACACTCATCTTTTGTTGCATGCCATTACAGTCTTTCAGTGTCTGTTCTGTTGCAAGTTGTGTTTGTCTCTGATGTTCAGGAGGTGCTCCTGTTTCACCCCAATTCACAGGATCCTCTGAGTCCAGTAATTTGCTAGACTACACTCGTTTATTTATTTATTTTTAAAGATTTATTTATTTATGCACACAAGAGTTGGGATACAGGCCAGAGATGCGGGGGAGAGAGGATTCACCAGAAACAGAGTGGGGAAAAGAAGAGGCAGTTACTGAAATACACTGCTGAGGGGAGCAGTGGGCGAGACAGGAGAGGTCTGCTGTGCCATGTGGGTAGCTCCCTGGGCAGGGATTGAACTCGTGCTGCAGAGGCTGCAGCTTGCTACACAGTGTGGTGCTTAACCCCTTGTGCCTCCAGGGAGGCCCTACACTACTTTATTCTCCCAAGAGTGAAATAGGGAATTTTGTCTGATGATCTCTTACTCAGAAGCCCCACATTCTGTGTATTAAAGGTTCGCTGGGTTGTTCAGCTCTGCCCCTAGTTTCTAGAAATTCTCCCATTCAGGAATTGTGTTTCATGGCATACTGGATTTTTTAGTCCAAGTTTCTTGAGATCTCATCTGTGTGCAGATGGTTGTGGGGTCTTGTGGGGTCCTTCAGGACATCATTTTTTGGCTTGGAGTTTGTCTTCACTCTTCCTCTGTGTGTGTGTGTGTGTATAAATATATATATATATATATATATGTGTGTGTGTGTGTGTGTGTCTAGACATTTATAAATATTTCTTTAATGTTTGAAGAGATATTTTATGTTTCACCTCAACTTTAGTACATTATATTTCTTTCTAGGAATTTGCTGCGTGTGTGTGTATCTCTGTGTGTGTGATTTTACTACACACACACACACACACACATATGTATTTCATCTGAAAAGAATGCAAATTTGTTTGTTTCTTTTTGATCTTGCATATTTTATTTTTCTGTTTTCCCTCATTGCATTGGCTAGTGGCCCATTACAAGAGTACACAGAAAGCATAATAGTGCATCTTCTTGTTTTCTTAAAATAACAGGGGATGTCGTTTTTGTTTTGACCCTAATCCCTCCTCCCCTCCCCCACCATTGTGTGTCTCTGGTTTTTATAGTTGCTTGTTGATTTTGATTTTTACTTTATTATAATTAGTCTTTTTCCTGGTCCCTTATTTAGGTTTTCTAAATTCCTGCTCTGAGGGAGACCATCTGGTATTTTTCTTTTTCTTTCTGGCTTATTTCGCTGAGCATGATCCCTTCCAGCTCCATCCATGTTGCTGCAAATTGCATGAGTTTATCTTTTTTGATAGCTGAGTAATATTCCATTGTGTATATGTACCGCATCTTCCTGATACAGTCATCTATTTTTAGGTATTTGGGTTGTTTCCATAGCTTAGCTTTTATAAATAGCACTGCTATAAACACAGGGGTGCAGGTGTCCTTTTGAATTAATGATTCTCTGTCCTTTGGATAAATACCTAGGAGTAGAATTGAACAGGGGATGTCTTATTACACTTTGCCATTAAGTATGTTGCTTTTTGTAAAATTGATTCTTGATTCTTTAAGGATTTTTTATTTTATGAATATGTATATTTTCAATTTTTATCTAGTGTTTAATATATGTATATTTGTGTGTTTTTTACATGTCTATCTGTCTGCTTTAGGTATCTGTATATTTAGAAGATTATGTGTATTTTCTCCTTTAATTGCATATTGTGTTAAAAATGTGAAAATTTTTCCAGTGTCACATCAACATTACATTTCTGGAATAAAATCAAGCCAGTCACGATGTTTTATCTTTTACTTATGTTGTTATATTTGGCTTGCCAATACTTTAAAATTTTTACATCTGCATTCTTGAGTAAGATTGATCTAAAATATTAATTTCTCCTAATGTGTTATTGGGTTTTGTTGTCAAGATTATATACATTTTATAAACTGGTTCAGACATTATCATTTTTCTTTTTTCTGGATGAGTTTGTATAAAATTAGGATCTTCTTTGAATGGTTGGTAGCACTGCCTACTGAAAATCTCTGTCTCTGGTCTTTTGTGGAAAGACTATTTATTTAGCAATTAACTATATATTTTTAATGTTTTTAGAACTAGTTAAATTTTTTTTCTTGACTTAATTTTAGTATTTTTGCAGGAATTTGTCATTTTGTGTATAACTTTTCAGGTTTTTGCACAACATTTCTTATTATTTTTTAATACCTTCTGTATGTGTAATTAGGTCCCCTGTTAATTTTCACTATTGTTTAGTTTTCCTTTATGTTGTACTCTGAAATAGTTGTGCCAGCTTTCTTTCCCTCAATTCTTTGTTACTTTTCTGTTTAAAAACTAAATAAACTAGTATTTTACCATGGTTCCCCCCCCTTCATTCTAAGTTGGTGTAATTGGCAGTTGATTAATTTAGAGCATCTTTGTGTATAAAAAATTTGCATCCACAGCAATGTGATTTTTGATTTCTAACATTCATAGGGATTAAAATACATGTGAGTTATCTCTCAGATGACTTTTGATCTCCCATTCAGGTCTTGTAATTTTCCCTTGGAAAAATACTACCCTTATGCTACTAAAAAGCTAACATTGAACAGAATCTTCCCCTGGTATATAATTTATTCCACTTGGCAAAGTTTTGTATTTCTTTATTTTATATAAAATTAGAAGATAAGCACCAATATTTTTTCTTTCCTACAGCAGAACAAATCTTTGAGATAATGATCTCAGTTTTAATCTCTCACATATTTATTAAAAGAAGACCCAATATATCCTCAACTATGTATAACCTTTATTAACCCACTAATGCACCTATCTTATGGCTAAAGTCTTCCACAACAGTGAATGTCTTTAATAACAAAAAGATCTACAATAGTATTAATCCAAAGCATCTTCCTGTCCAAATTGGAGGCATGACATATTTTTCTAATCTGTTTGTGTCTGGTGAGAATTTTTGGTAATCATGCTGCATTTAATTAAAATTATAGGAAAACAGAAGTTATGAGAATCTTTTGATTACTTGGTTCAACCTCTTAAATTTAGGCAATTGAAGTGACGTCTTCAAGATTAAGGTGTTATTTTTTCCTCTTCCTAAATGAATTTTGGCAAGAACAGTAAATGAATAGAAAATATTATGCAGATGAGAAACAACTTTTTGAAAAATCATTCTGGTTACAGTTTGCTGAGGAACAATTTAGAAATTGGAAATAAGGCAATAAATACTTCAATTTAGTGATAGAAAATCAGTTTTATATTGATATCTGATGAGATTCTGAAGCATTTAATTCTCTTCACTTGCTAGATTCATCCATGAATTAGTCATCATTCATTAAGCAGAAATAAAGACTTTTGGAATTTAGAAATACACTTTAATATTTCTGGCACCGTTCTTAAACTTTCCACAAAAGCGCATAACCTAGAATATGTTTTCTCTTTGCTTACAGGTTTGCTCTTTATATCATTTTACTTTTCAGGACATTGGGTCTCTAGAAGAAGCTTAGCCAATAGCGTCTATGATAGATTAACAATAGGTGCAATTTTTTTGCTTGTTTTTCTGTTGAAAGTTGTCAGTTCTCCCCTTGAATCTGAGTTTGCCATAGATATTTGCTTGATCATAGAATGCTACACAGGAATATTCTGGGCTTTCTAAGTCTTGTTCATAAGAACTCTTGCAGCTTCCATCTGGGTCTCTTGGAACACTTGCTTTTGAAACTCAACCATCATGCTGTGAGGAAGCATGGCCAGCTCTAGGGAGTGGGCCCTGGCCAGCATCCCCAGATGACTATAAGTTGCCAGCCCCACCAACTTGACAGCCATGTAAGGGAGCCCTCTTGGAAATTTATGCTCCAGACCAGTTGGGCTGATGCTACAATGAGACCACCCTTCTAAACTCTGTCCCGGTTGTATATTTGTGAGCCAAAAACAGGGTTATTTTTATTTTTAGCCTCCAGATTCTAGAGTGATTTGTTATACAGCAGTACATTACAAAACAGCATGTAGCTCCTGGACTGATTTCTGGATCATTAGAAAATAAGACAAAGGATCCAGCATAATGGAAAACTAAAATATTTTCTGATTTTCAGTGATGGTTGAGTTAATGGATTTGTCTTGGTTTGAAGGCCAAAATTAGTTTGCTGAGGCCTACCCTGCATTCCTGAATTTACCCACCAGAAGCAAAGTTGAATCCTGTGGATCCAGGTCATTGTCTCCCAGTGGCCCAAGTGAAGAAGGGAAAAGAGTCTAAATCTATTGTGGTCAGAGAAACATAGACCAGTGTTGTCAGCACCAATCTGGTAATTCATTTCACATGTGTACAGAGAAATAAGAGTGTTCCAAGAGTTTAATAATATTTAGGTCAAGTTTTTCCTTATGGAAACTGGAGAACTGTGTTAAAGGCATCTCCCTCTCCTGCTGGGTCAGAATTAGGAACAGTCATTCAGACAGAATTTTTTCCAAATCCTGTTAGGTAATTTAATGGGAATGTGTCACTGGACAAGTGACTTAACTTCTCTCAGTCACAGTTTCCTCATCAGTAAAATGAGGAAAACTAGTAATTAGCTTATTAAGTCTAATACATGCTAAGGACTCAAAAAATGTTTCTATTGAGTCTTATTAAAAATCTAATAAATGTATTTGTGCTTGAAATTGGATATGAGAAAGTATGAAAGGAAAATTGAAAGAAAAATACAGCGGTCATGCTCAGCGAAATAAGCCAGAAAGAAAAAGAAAAATATCGGATGGTCTCACTCATAGCAGGAATCTAGAAAACTTAAATAAGGGACCAGGAAAATGAATATCTATAAGAAAGTGAAAATCATAATCAACAAACAACTATGAACCAGAGACACTTTATGAGGGGAGGGGGGCGAGGGGGAGGGATTGGGGTCAAAATAAAGGGGTTGCATTGCTTGGGGAATATAAAAATAAAAAAAATTAAAATTAAAAAAAAAAGAAAAATACAGCGGTCTAGTCAAATGGTTATTTATTTGCATTCCTGATAGCATACTTTTTGATATTTTAGCAAAATCAGATATGAAGCTAGATCCAGAGGTGTTCTTAGGTATCTTGTGATACATAAGACCTTTGGTGAAGACTGTTTAACTTCTTAAGATTGCTTGTTGAAGACCTGCCATAAAAAAAAAAATATATATATATAGTTACTAAGGAACCCAACGATCAAATATTAAAAAGCACATATATAAAATAGCAATGTGTTTGTTATTTTAAAAAGACATTAAATGTTAATACATAGGAGCATGCCTGACAAGTATCATAACTTCAAAATTGTTATGAACAGAAATGGTGGCTCGAAATGTACAAAAACTGTAGAAGTATATGAAAACATCTGTTTTTTATGGTGATGAAGTCTCAGGAACTACTAATACTGTTGTGGTTTGTTGCCTGTATTTACAATTGAAGAAAATGCACAGTCACATCTATAATTTAGTGCAATAAAAAGGAAATATTTTCCCTGGGTATGAAGTTCAATCTACCCTGAATTCTATCATTGATTTCCTTAGGTGACATCTGTGTACCAAAGCTTCAGCTACCACCTTTTTGGTGGAGGGTGAATTTTGGCCCTTACACACAAGCTTGGCAAATGAGAATATAAGTTCATGGACAGATAGAAGCAGACTTTGAAAGAACATTCTTTGAATCCTACAAAATTGATTGGAAAGGACAATAAATAGGGAGTTTTAAGTTTTGATTCTAGCTTCAATTCTGCTACTAACCATCTGAGTTACTTTGGGCAATGAAATTTACTTCTGCAGGTCTCAGATCTCATCAGGAAAATAAGGAAGTTGTACCAGTCAATCTCTGAGGGACTATTCTGATTTCACATTCTATTATTCTACAGATCTTTTCCTTGGTTCCATGTCACCCATATTTATTCCTTTATGATATTAAACGAGAAGAGGAAAATGTCATATCATTTGCCAAACTATTTCTCTAGGATATCCTTCACTTCAGGATTTACCTTTGCTTTCCCTCTAGGAATAAGAACATTACCTGAAACAAATACTCTTTTCCTTGAATGAAAATATTTGTTAGCTAAAGAAGACTTTGTATTAACTTGAGAAAAGCCAACTTAGATGTAAAATATATCCTTGGCTAGCTTATTTTTACATTTCCTCCACTGATTACTTTTTATTATTTCAGTTTTAAGACACTGTCTTTTCATAGCCTGATTTTACTTTTGAATAATAATAATAATAAAAGAGTAAAATGGAAATGAACCAAACAAAATTGCCTTGCTGCATTTCTTCTCATTTTTATGAGAAGACTGAGGAAATAGTTCTGGGTGATATTCAAGCAATGGGTCATTCACATTGAACATTCAAAGCCATAGGGAGATTGAAGGATTGGACCATACTGAAACCCAACAGTCATTTGGTTTTTTAGGCTGTCTCTTATCTAAGTGTGGCTCTTATGAGCATGAATATACATTATTGATAAGCACAAAGCTGAAACTCCTAGCTCAATGTTTGGTCTACATAGAGGCAGAGAGAGGGACAGGCAACTAGAATCCCCGGGAGATTTTTTTTTTTTTTATTTTTATTTTATTTTTTTTTATTAGATAATAAATTTTATTGTTATATTCCCCATACAATTGCAGCCCCCCATTCTGACCCCAATCCCTCCCCTCCCGCCCCGCCCCCTAAAAGTGTCTCTGGTTCATAGTTTTTTGCTGATTTTGATTTTCACTTTCTTATAGTTATTCATTTTCCTGGTCCCTTATTTACGTTTTCTAGATTCCTGCTATGAGTGAGACCATCCGGTATTTTTCTTTTTCTTTTTGGCTTATTTCGCTGAGCATGATCCCTTCCAGCGCCATCCATGTTGCTGCAAATTGCATGTGTTTATCTTTTTTGAATGCGAGTAATATTCCATGGTATATATGTACCACATCTTCTTGATCCAGTCATCTATTTTTGGGCATTTGGGTTGTTTCCAAAGCTTAGCTATTGTAAACAGTGCTGCTATAAACATAGGGGTGCAGGTGTTCTTTGGAATTGATGTTTCTGTGTCCTTTGGGTAAATTCCTAGGAGTGGAATTGCTGGATCATATGGAAGCTCTATGTTAGTAGGTCCAGAAATCTCCACACAGCTTTCCACAGTGGTTGGACCAGTTTGCACTCCCACCAACAGTGCAGGAGAGTTCCTTTTTCTCCACACCCTCGCCAACATTTGTTGTTGCTAGTTTTTTTAATATGTGCCATTCTCACTGGTGTAAGATGGTATCTCATGGTCGTTTTGATTTGCATTTCCCTGATGACAAGTGATGTTGAACATTTTTTCATATGCCTGTTGGCCATTTGCATTTCCTCTTCTGAGAAGTTTCTTTTTAGCTCTTCTGCCCATTTTTTGACTGGATTATTTTCTTTGTTTTTGTTGAGTCTCATCAGCTCTTTGCAGATTTTTGTGATCAGTCCTTTATCATTAGTGTTGGGTGCAAAAATGTTCTCCCAGTTGGTGGGGTTTCTCTTTGTTTTTGTTATTGTCTCTTTGCTGTGCAGAAGCTCTTTAATTTGATGTAGTCCCATCTATTTATTTTCGCCTTCACTATCACTGCTTTGGGTGATGTGTCTGTAAGATGTCTTTGATGTGTAAATCACGTAGTGTTTCGCCTATATTTCCTTCTATATATTTTATGGTTTCAGGTCTTATGTCTAGTTCTTTAATCCATTTTGAGTTGATTTTTGTGTATGTGTGTGAGGTAGTGTCAAGCTTCATTCTTTTGCATGTAGCGACCCAGTTTTCCCAGCACCATTTATTGAACAACTTTCTTTGCTCCAATGCATAGTCTTTGCTCCTTTGTCAAAGATTAGTTGACCATAAATCTGTGTTTATTTCTGGATTTTCTATTCGATTCCATTTGTCTGTATGTCTGTTCTTGTTCCAATACCATGCAGTTTTGATGATTGGCTTTGTAGTAGAGTTTGAAGTCTGGGAGTGTGATGCCTCCATTCCTTTTTTTTTTTCAGGAGAGCTTTGGCTATTCGGGGTTTTGTGATTCCATATGAATTTCATCAATAATTGTTCTATTTCTTTGAAGAATGACATTGAAATTTTGATTGGAATAGCATTGAATCTGTAGATTGCTTTTGGAAGGATGCCCTTTTAATAATGTTTATTCTTCCAATCCATGAGCAGGGGATGTCTCTCCATTTCTTTGTGTCTTCTTCTATTTCTTTTAACAGTGTTTATAGTTTCTTGTATAGGTCCTTTACCTCTTTTGTTAGATTTATTCCCAAAATTTTGATTTTTTTTTGTTTCAATAATGAAAGGGATGTTTTTTTTGATTTCTTCTTCTTCAGATTTATTGTTTGTGTATAGGAAGGCTACTGACTTTTGCGTGTTGATTTTTGTATCCTGCCACTTTACTGAACTGATTGATGAGTTGAATTAGCTTTTCTGTGGAGTTTTTGGGTTCTCTATGTATAATATCATATCGTCTGCAAATAGTGATAGTTTGACTTCTTCTTTTCCTATTTGGATTCCTTGGATGTCTTTCTCTTGTCTTATTGCCCTGGCTAGGACTTCCAGTATTATATTGAAAAGCAGTGGTGAGAGTGGACATCCTTGTCTTGTTCCAGATCTTAATGGAATTGCTTTCAGCTTTTCACCATTGAGAATGATACTGGCTGTTGGCTTGTTATAGATGGCCTTTATGATGTTAAGGTATGTTCCTTGTATCCCAAGAATTTCAAGGGCTTTTATCATGAATGGGTGTTGCACTTTGTCGAAAGCTTTCTCAGCATCTATTGATATTATCATATGGTTTTTATATTTCTTTTTGTTGATGTGTTGGATAACGTTGATTGATTTTCGGATGTTAAACCATCCTTGTGTCCCTGGAATGAATCCTACTTGGTCGTGGTGAATTATCTTATGGATACATTGTTGGATTCTGATAGCTAGAATTTTATTGAGGATTTTTGCATCAGTGTTCATTAGGGAGATTGGCCTGTAGTTTTCCTTTTTTGTGTTGTCCTTGTTCGGTTTTGGTATTAGTGTAATGTTGGCTTCACAGAACGTGTTTGGTATTGTCCCTTCCTTCTCAATTTTTTGGAAGAGTTTGTGAAGGATAGGCACTAATTCGTCTCTGAATGTTTGGTAGAATTCATTTGTAAATCCATCAGGTCCTGGGCTTTTGTTTTTGGGGAGGTTTTTGATTACCATTTCAATTTCGCTAATTGTAATTGGTCTGTTTAGGTGCTCTATTTCTTCTTTATCTAGCTTTGGGTGATTGTAGAGTTGTAGGAATTTGTCCATCTCCTCTAGATTGTTGAACTTGTTTCCATATAACTGTTCATAGTAGTTACTGATTATTCTTTTGATTTCTGCTGTGTCCGTTGTGATTTCTCCTCTTTCATTGATGATCCTGTTTATTTGTGCTTTCTCCCTTTTTTCCTTTGTGAGCCTGGCTAGGGGTTTGTCTATTTTATTTATTTTTTCAAAGAACCAGCTCTTGGTTTCATTGATCCTTTGGATTGTTTTTTTAGTTTCAATTTCATTTATTTCTGCTTTGGTTTTTATTATTTCTTTTCTTCTACTGGTTTTGGGGTTTTTTTGTTGTTCTTTTTCTAGATCTTTGAGCTTCGAGATTAGGTTGTTTCTTTGAGTTCTTTCTTGTTTCTTGATGTGAGCTTCTATTGCTATATAT
This sequence comes from Talpa occidentalis, assembly GCF_014898055.3. Lineage (NCBI taxonomy): Eukaryota > Metazoa > Chordata > Mammalia > Eulipotyphla > Talpidae > Talpa > Talpa occidentalis. The sequence goes on along the minus strand of NW_023603184.1, from coordinate 11,543,597 downwards.
TTTCCTCTTATTACTGCTTTTGCTGCATCCCATACATTTAGGATATTGGTGTCCTCCTTGTCGTTCAATTCAAAATTTTTTAATTTCTTCTTTGATCTCCTCATTAGTCCAGTGGTCTTCCAGTAGTGTGGTTTTTAATCTCCATGAGGTAGGATAGTTCCTTGCCTTCTTTTTATGGTTTATTTCTAGTTTGATGCCTTCATGGTCAGAAAAGATGGTTGATATGATTTCAATCTTGGTGTATCTGTTGATGTTTGTCTTGTGCCCCAGTATGTGATCGATCCTGGAGAATGATCCGTGTGCGCTTGAGAAAAATGTGTACTCCGTTTTTTTGGGGTTTAGTGTTCTATAGATGTCTGTTAAGCCCAATTGCTCTAGGTCCTTATTTAGAGCTTTGGTTTCTTTACTTATTTTTTGTCTTGTTGATCTATCCATTGTTGATAGTGGTGTGTTGAAGTCTCCCACTACGTATGTGTTTTCTCTGATGTCTGTTTTCAGAGAGGACAACAGTTGTCTGATATATTTTGGTGCTCTTTCCTTTGGTGAGTATATGTTAATGAGTGTTATTTCTTCTTGAAGTATTGTCCCCTTGATCATAATGTAGTGACCATTGGGGTCTCTTTTTATCTTTTTGAGTTTGAAATCTGTTTTATCTGATATAAGTATAGCTGTTCCTGCTTTCTTTTTTGGTCCATTTGCTTGTAGGATTGTTTTCCATCCTTTAACTTTGAGCCTATTTTTATCTTTTGTAGCTAAATGTGTTTCCTGGAGACAGCAAAAGGTTGGGTTTTGTTTCTTAATCCAGGCTGCAACTCTGTGTCTTTTTATTGAAGAGTTTAGTCCATTTACATTTAGAGTTAATATTGATATGTTAACATCTGTATTTGCCATTGTGTTTGTCTTTCCTTTGATTTTATTTATTTATTCTTTTAATAACTTTTTTTTTTTTTTGGCCTTCTTTCATTGTTATTCGTCCCTCTGAGGTTCTGGCTTTAGGACTCCTTTTAGTATTTTTGGAGTGGGGGTTTAGTTGCAATGAAATTCTGGAGTTTCTGTTTGTCTGGGAAGGTCCATATTCTTTCTTCAAAGAGGAAGGAGAGCTTTGCGGGATAGAGTATTCTTGGTTGGCATCTGTATTCTTGGAGTCTGTTGACTATGTCCCTCCACTCTCTCCTTGCCCGTAGTGTTTCTTCGGAGAAGTCTAATGTCAGCCTGATTGGCTTTCCTTTGAATGTTATCTGTTTCTTCCCTCTTGCCAGCTTCATTATTTTTTCCTTGTCCTGGATTCTTGGGAGCTTTACTATTATGTGTCTTGCTGTATTTTTCCTTTCGTCGTGGAAGTTTGGTGTTCTTCTTGCTTCTTGTATATCAATTTTCAGCTCCTTCTTCACATTTGGGAAGTTCTCTTCAATTATCTCTTTGAATATTTTCTCTGTTCCTACTTCTCTCTCCTCTCCTTCTGGTATTCCTATAACTCTTATATTTCCTTTCCTCATGGAGTCAGATAGTTCCCGAAGTCTTTCTTCATTCTTTTTCCTTCGTACTTCTCTTTCCTTTCTGTTTTGGTTCTTTTTATTTCTGTGTCTTCAAGAGTACTTATTCGTTCTTCCATTTCATCAATTCTGCTTTCATTGCTTTTCCCAGAATTCTTTAGTTCTTCCATTAATTCTTTGATCTCCTGCATTTCTTTTACTTCCCTCTTTAGGGACTCAATTTCATTCTTCTGATCGTTGATTATTTTTCCCTTATCATTGTTTTCCTTTATGACTTCTGTCAGTTTTTTAATCATGGCAATTTTAAATTCTCTTTCTGGAAGGCTCAGAAGTTCTTCCAAGTTACTGTCGTTGCAATCTGGGGGCTGGTTTTCTTTTTGTGGTGTGGTTTTTCTCTGGAGAGTTGCTAGGTTGCGTGTGGTTCTTCTCCTCCCTACTGTCTGTTTTCTAATTTGCCGTATGCGTTGGGACACTGTGTTGTTGGGACTGGCCGGCATCTTGGTTGGGCTTCTCTGCTCCCCTCTGGTTCCTCCAGGAGTCATCTGTCAGTTTCAAGCAGTCTTTACTGGAGAAAGGTCCCTGTTCTAAAATGCCGATGTGGGGACACACTCCCCTGTGCGCCTGGTCTGCCCCGGCGGTGGGTTCCTGCTCCCCCTCTGGGCTTGGACTGCAGGCCAGAGGGGGTCTGGCGTGGGCGAACTTCCCCCGCTCACCTCTGGCTCCTGAGGAAGCCTTCTGCAGGTAGTCTTTACTGAAGAAATGTCCCTATTCTATAATGGTGATGTGGGACACACTCCCTGCGCGTCCGGTCTCAGGCACACTCTTCTGCGCGCTTGGTCTGCCCCGGCTGTGGGTGCTCGCTCTCCCTGTGGGCTCAGACTACTTGTTCGGAAGGGGCCCGGTGTGGGCTAACTCCCCAGCTGGCCACTAGCTCCTTCAGGAGCCTGTGCTGGCTTCAAGTCGCTAGGTGGCGCCAGAGATCTCTCCTAGAGCCCTTGGGGAGCTGATTTTCCACCCCGTGGGACAGGGAGCAGAGCGGGGATGGTAGGGTACACCTCAACGGCTTTGGGGTGCTGTGTCTGCCTTGTGCCCCACCGTCGTGGGGAACCCACGCCCCTAATTTCGTGCCCCGGGTCTCAGTTCCAAAGCCCTCAGTTCCAGGACGCGGGCTGTAGCCCAGATCAGTGGCGCGGGAATGGCGCCTTTTGAATCCCGCTCCCCTGCCTGGGCGCCTGGTTCCTGCTCACTCAGGGAGGGCCTCCGCGCATCTCCCCGCAAGCCTAGGTCGCAGGCGCGGGGACCTGGGCAGCTGCGATCCGATCCGGATCCGCGTTTGCTTTTCAACCGCACTGCTTTTCAGCGTGATCCTGCCGCTTTCCGCGCAATCCCGCTCCGCGCCTGCTTTTCCAGCGCGCCGCTTTCTGCGCAGGCTTACCGGGCGGCCCGGGCTGTGTGCTGGGGCTGGTCTCCTCCTGGGGGGCGGGGGCTCTCTTTAATGGCGTCTGGAGCTCACCGCCGCGGCGGATCCTGCAGGATTCTCCACAGCCCCCGTTCACGGGGTGTGGTGGCTGCAATAGTTCCTTTCCACTCACAGTCCCGCTTGCTGCGTCGTTTGTTCTTGGTCGTTTTGGTTTGTTGTTTCCCTCCTCTCTGCGGGTCGGAGAGTGCCGCCTCTGTGGGCGGGGGAGGGGAGCAGGGTTCTGTGCTTCCCTCCCTTCTGGTCCTCTTTTATGGCCACTTTCTTCTTCGGGCAGTTCGCTGGCGTCACCCGTTTATCTTCCGTGTCCCGGTTCTCACTGGGACCTGCCGCTTTTCCTCCCTATTAACTTTTTTTAATGGGAGATCTTACTCGCAGCGTCTCCTCGCCGCCATGTTGCTCCGCCCCTCCCCGGGAGATTTTTATTGCTTCTTTGTTTAGGCGTCAAGAATTTCAACTTTCTTGAGTTCCTACTGAACACGCTATATTAGTTTCAGAAGCCATTTTCATATATGCATTTACACATACACACAAACACACACACATACAACTTTTTAAAATAATATTTCATTGTATGCATATTTTTTGCATGTAAATGTACTTCTTGAATGCTCTGTTTAAGGATACTTAGACTGGAATTTTGTATTAATGGTAGTTTTGCATGGTAATAATGACTTATGGAATTAGTCAGATTTCAGTTTAAATTCTACCTCTGTAAAATTCAAAATTCTACAAATTATAAATTATAGAAATTATGAAATACAGTTATTCTTGCCCTTATAGTCCTGTGTTCTATGTAATATAATTTTGCAACTCTTCCTATCTATTCTCCAACCCTTGAGTGAGAACTGACATTTTGACTTGCTTTGACTAAAAGAAAGTGGTAGAAGGCAAGGTGTTCCAGATACAAGCATAGCCCTCAAGAAGTCTGGCATGTATCTGTGTGTTTTAAGAACTATACCCGTTATACAGAGTTATATCAGCTCACGTGTTCTAGCCAAGTCCTGGAGAGGAGAAAGGGAAGTTAAGATGATGAAAGTCACTAACCTTACCCAGAGGTGACCTCTGATACATGAGGGATCCCAGGTTGACTAGAGGAACTGGCCCACTAAACCAAGCCAAAGTGTCAATCTGAAGAACATGAGCTAAATGTATTTGGTTTAAGCTATTAAGTGTTGATGTGGGTTGTTACACAGCATTACACTGTCTTAGATATCTGATACATCTTTGTCTTTTATCAGCTGTGTCCTTGTACAGTATACTTATCTCAAAATCTAGCTTTATTCCTCATTGAAGAAGAGATAATATGAAGGTCTCTCTCACAAGGTTATTGTGAGATCACGTGACAGACTCCATGGAAATGCTCAGAGGAGTTTCAACATGAGCTAGTTGTTACAAATATTTTCTTTCCCACTATGAATGAACTGTTACCAATAAACCATCTATGAGAGACATTTGCTCCCCTTGTGAGATGATTGGGTGAAAGCTCTCATTTGTGGAGCAAATTAATGGCAATGAATAAGGATCAAACTTTGGTATCCTAAAACATGGCACAGCTAATAGAAACTCTGAAATTAGATAGGCAGGGCTCAAATGCTCACTCTTCTGTTTTCCAGCTTTGTGAACTTGAGCAACATAATTCCTCTGGTTAAGAAGATTAAGGGCCTCCCCGGTGGCGCAGCAGTTGAGAGCTGGGTTGCAAAGCTGCCCGCAGCCTCTGCAGCGCCGGTTCGATCCCGGCTGCTCCCCGGCCACCGGAGGAGGGTCCCACATGGCGCGCAGACCTCTCCTGCCACCCGCTGCTCCCCTCAGCAGTGTACTTTGGTCCTTCTGCCTGCTCTGCTCCCTGCTCTGGCTCTGGTGAATTCTCTCACCCTCCCGCGCTTCTGACTGTACCCAGTGCTTGTATAAATAAATAAATAAATAAATAAATCTTAAAAAAAAAGATTATTAAATTATGAATACTTTGAAACAACACTTGACACATAATAGGCCCTCAGTAGTACCTGGTCAATGTTATAGATGATTGTTATCATCATCATCATTGGGAATTAATCATCCCTAGAGATCAGTGAAATGCCAGTAATGTGTGAAATTCTGCAACAGCTTCTGCATTAAGCAGAAAAGCATTCAGCCACTGCTTAGTAGTCCATAGGTCAGGGACCATTCATGAGAGTTCAGCCATCTGGCAAGCAGTCGGCAGATGCTCTAAGTCTTTACACACTGTCATAGTGAACAACTGGCCCAGAAATAACACACTATAAATATTCTGAAGGGAGCCAGGACACGCAAAAGGGAACGACCCATTGCACTGAACAAATCACACTGGCTAATATTGATGTGGATGGGCTTAACCTCTGAATAGAGAACTAAAAGCCAACAAATACTCTTGCTAATGGGACAAGACTGATTTAGAGGTTGCTGGACCAAGTGTCCAGATAAACTAAATGGCTTGAACCCCTAAGGTAGACAATATCGTTGTCTGATATAGCCTCTGAAATATCTTTAAAAGGAGACACTTTAAACTGTGTGGCAAACTGCATAAGAAAATGATTTTGTGTAGTATTAGGAATAATGTTCTTTTTGAGTCTGACAGAACCGGGTTTGATTTCTATCTTTCTCATTTAATGGCTATGTGACCTTGGACAAGTTTCTCCATCTCTCTGAGTTTCAGTTTCCTCATTTGTAAAATTAGGGTAATAATTCCTCTCTCATAGAGTTAATGAAGGGATTAAATCACATTATTATGTAAAAAGCTTAACAATGTCTGGCACCTAATAGGCACTTAATAAATGGTATGTGTTACTGTTATTATTGGTATTAATTAAACACCATCTGCCAAAATTTTAGTATTGCCAGACTCTTCTCCTTGGGTTTCCATTTTCTGTTGCCTCATATGCCCTAATTTAACCTTTAAATTCTTCTGTTACTTACAGACCTTTTGACAGTTGCCCTTTTGATACCCAAATAATGACTTTGACATCATACCACTCACTGTTCACCTTCTGGACTGACTTTGACATTGGGCATCTGTATCATTTTTATTGTTTGTTCAAGGCTTTAATTTCATCTTGTTCTGTCCCTGTGAGTAGACCAGAGATCAAGGAAATCAAATGAGCCTTAAGGCATCATCTAAGCTTAGGAGACACACTCAGAAAGGCAAGAAGCAAGGACTAACAGTTCAAGGCGGCAGAATGGAAGGTTTGGCTGGTGATGTGAGATAAATGCTCATCTAAAAGGACTAAAAATCAACTGCTCTGAGGTTTATGCTGTGAATGAGGTTAAGTCAGACATGGGCTCTTAGACTAGGGACAGAATTTAGGGTTACTTCACATTGAGGGATTTTTCAGACTATTGACTCTGCTACTCTTTTTCAAGTTGGTTGTGAAAATTTGAAAAAGACAAGTTAGGATAGGGGGCTTTTCAGGGGATGACAATACAAAGAAAGACATTTTTCTTTGTAGCTTCTGTATTTGATTTCTGTCCCTACTTCTCTTTCACTCTGCCACAGTCATGTCTTTTGAAACTAGATTGTCAGAGTTTGGGTGAAATTAGTCTTATTTTCTGGTTAAATCCCATTAGCACCACTTTTCTTCTCTTAATTGTAGGTACCAAGCAGTCGCTTAGGGTTTTTGGACAAGAAAAACTCCCTTTCATAACCTAGAAAGCTGAGTACCATTGAGATTGATTGCGAGCCAACAGTATCATCTTTCTATAAAATAGGTCCACCTATCACTGTTCTCAGAACAAAAGCAAACTTTGCTGAACATTAAAGAATATCACCTTAAGATTCTGGAAATGTAATGTACAAACTTACAAATAATAATAATGCTCATCTATATAAAATAGATGGACTGAATAAAATATATTTATTTCCACTTCAAGTACAATATTTCTTCTCCGATTGTCTAATAGTGGTCTGGGGATTTATGCATTTTTATGCTACATTTCTATGTGGTATATTTCTTGCAGGCTTTCTGAGAATTTTGGAAATGATGAAGTCTGGTTTCTTGTGATGTTCATAGACAAATGCAGTGATAACTAATGATGTGCCATGGATTTATATTAAAATGCATTATTTCTTTGCTTCTAGATGAGGGTTGTTTCTTACAGAATATGCAAATTCAAGGCAGATGATGAAAATGAAATTGTTTCCAATACCACAGCTGAGAGGGGTCCTGCAAAATAAGAGATGAAGGTCAGTGGCCTGGGCACTAAGTCTTTCTCCTCCACCCCAGTCATGGTGGATGACTTGGGCAAACACAGCCACATACCTTTTGGATGAATGAACTAGCCCCTTTAGGTTTGAGTTTATTTATCTATGAAATGGGAGTATCAGTAGTGCTCTTTCAGAGGGTCGTTTTGAAGAGAAAATGAGATTATCCATGTCAGGTAATGGATATACAGGTAAAATTAACAAATGAGGTATAGTTATTATTTACTACTAGTATTAATTTATTTATGGTTGATTGATGCATGCTTGGAAAGTGATTGGCTTTGGTTAGGGATGCAGTGTGCAGCTTTAAAGCAGATAGGACTTAAACAGTTTCCCTGGAGGTTGAGTTGTTACTGATTGGGATTAGGAAGGGAAACTTCAGAGAAAAAAGTCATTTTAGGAGGAAATTCTAGGTTCTAAAGATAGTTCTGTGTAATTCATATGAACTGATCTTTTGTAAACACTGTCAAACTCTGCTTGTAAAAACTGAAGTTTTTATCTCATAGCTTAACTCGATAGTAGTGATCATGTTGGTAAGTTGTGACACTAATATAATCTGGAGAGTTTCTTTTGCCCAAGATAATTTTAGATATTTGCCTTTCACGGGACATGTATTCTATCACAGCATTGCTCTGTGTTGGTCAGTGGTGTCTGTTTCTCTAATAATAATGCCATCATTACACAACTATTTTATCTTAGAGAATTCTACCATTGAACCACCCATGCACCGATAACTATTAATATTTTATCTTAAGAAGCAGGATAGGTCTTGGGGAACTAAGTTCCTGTCTCTGCCCTCAAGGAATTTGCACATGGATGGAGCTACAAATAAAGATTATCATGTATCATACATATCACAATGAGTCTTTTATAAGATATAAACAGGAAAAAGGAAAAATGAAAACCTTTGAATTAGACACAACTAAGAGTTATGCATGGGAGCATAAAATTATTTATTTTGACCCAGAAAGGGTTTGGAAAATATAAAATCCAATTAGAGCAGGCAGCATGTGAAACCATGGCTAAGACCTCAGAAACTTAGCAGGAAAACTATGAGAATAGAAATATCTTTATTGTGCTTTTTTGCTCTTCCTCATTTCAGCCTAATAAAGGGTTTCCACTTTCAAGAGAAAGGCAACCACCAGGGTCATCGTGAACTTTCTGGACTCAGAGTGGTCAGATTCAGTGATGTTATCTCAGAAGAGAGGTGGAACTTTGCTGACTTCATAGTCAACCTGGCTCCTTCAGAACATGCTACCTGGAAAATAAAGGGATCTGCTCTTCTCTTTATTTCCATGAATTGTTGTTGGTTTATTGCTTCTTCACTTATTGAGTTATGGTCTTTGGTTCACATTTCTGGTTCCTAAACTTCACACTTATGTCTCCTTTCTCTAGTGGCCCTTGATGGTTCCTTGTGGAATCATCATCACAAGGAATGATCAAGAACCTCCCCATGCCTCTTTCTAATTCTCAGACACTCCATCTTGGGTAGATTTTATCTCAGAAAAAATTAAATGACTTGCTCAGAAAAAATTAAGTGACTTGCTCAAAATCTCACAATAAGTGGCAGAGTTGATATTTGAACCCAGGTTTACCCGACTAGGATATATGGGCCTTGTTCCCCTCCTCACAGTTCTTCTAATCACAGAGTCTTGGTGCCATCTCTGTATGCCCCAGACGGCTGTGGCTGACACCTCATTAAGTGCATACTCTTGTTGATGACTCAGGATCCCCAGAGTCTGTTTGTTCCAATCTGTGTAGGAGCGTACCAGGTTCTCCAATGAGAATTATAAAAGGAATCAGGAGACAACATCTGAATAATGTGAGGGCTTCATCGGGCAACATCAGAATGCTCTTGTTTCTTGCAAAAGTTGAGCCATTAGGATTTCAACTTGTTATTTGGCTATAAAACCATGTACTTCACATAAGATAATTGGGCTGAGGCTCACCTTCTTTTGAGGGTTCTCCCAGTCAGGTGGCAGGCAAGGCCATTTCTGTTTCACTGGCCAAATGCAAAAGGTAGTTTCAGAGAGGACATTTCCTGCTCCAGCCTCCATTCAGACAGCCAAATATTTGTTGTCACCACTGATCACTCCATGTGCATAAAGAACAGATCCTATGATCAGCACAGTGTGCTGGAGGCGATTTTACAAGATTGTTGAGCTTGAGTCAGCTTAGTTTATGTCTCCCCTGAACATGTAAACTGTCTCTCTCTGTCAGATATGGTGATTTCATTACAAGCGTAGCACCGAATGGTGTGTACTATGCATCAAGCTAATGAATACATAAATCCAAACAGTAATTGAATTTCTCAATTAATGGTAAGTATTCCTTGCAAAGAAAAAGAAAGAACATTGTACAGGGACAGAGCAGTTTTGGGAAGGTAGCATTCCAGCATGATTTGATTACCAAGAGGTAACTTTGTGGCAAAGTGTAAGAGAATAACTGGATACAGAAATGCCCCTAGCATGTCTCTTCCATGAAGAAGAGAAGATGGAGAAGAACAGATGTTTTATGAGTGAATGCCCTCAGCAGGTTAGTTCCTCATCTTTGAAGCTGGGGTAATAATCTCATTCCAGCTGTCATAAAGACGACATGTCTTTATTATTGTTGTTGTTTACTTCCAGGTGACACCCTCCAGTGGCAGGTCAAAGATCAGGTTATATTTTGGTTACATATAGCTGATTCAGCCCCAAGACTTTGTGACTCCAGTTCTTTCAGGTCTTCCTACATTCCTTCCTAAATTATACATGGAGACTATAATACAATAGCTTTCCAACGGATGCTTGTCAGTAAGGACTGATACTCTTGTTGCCTACACAATGACTCACATCATGGTTGAAAGCAGATAGGCTTCTGTAATGACTATACACTGTTTTCTGACAACTCTTTAAGCTGCCTTCTTCCAAAATGTTCTCAGGCTTCTCTTTTCTCTTCTCTTGGATCAACAGGTCATGTCTGTTTCTATCATTTATTCCTGAAGGGTGCTGGCCCATAGTGTCTGCATTACCTACCTAATACAAGCAGTGCCCCCCAAAACTATAATTTTTGTGATTGTGACTCTCTTTAAGCATCCTCAATCTTTTTGGTAATTGGGCTGTTCTCAACCCCTTTGAGAATAGCTTTGAAGATGTTTAGAACCATCTCTGTTCTGTAGTCTTGGAGATATTATGACATGGATAGACTTCAGCGAATTTAAGTTTTCATGTATATGCATGTATATGTGTGTGTGTGTTTATTTTTTTCATCAGAAAGTGCTTTCATAAAAATCAGATTCTCAAGTTGTCATTTGCCTTCCACAACACAAGAGTCATTTATAGTATTTGGTGTGTAGTCTTCTATAGCAACCACAGAGTCCTAGGTCTTTGAAAAGTTAGGGGTTCTTGATTCACTTCTAATGTGGTCTAACGAAACACACCTTTATAAAACCTTAGTATTCCTGCCTTTCTCTCTCTCCCTTTCCCTCAGAGTAAGTTTCTAGACTGAAATCTTCCCGTGGGGAGGCTCTAGTGCTTAGCTTGCACCTTTCTCGTTCTCCTTCCTTTATATTAACTGCCCTTCCTCATCTTCAAAATAATTTCAAAATCACCTTTCCCATAATTCTCTAATATAAATCTCATATCACTGTCTTCGGCTGTGTCTCTGCCATGTTGCTCAAGGCCTGCCACCTTGTAGGTGATTGCAAATGTTTATGGATTGTCTGTAATTATTTTTCCTCCTTATTTTCATATGCAAAGAAGAGGGTCTCTTTTATTGTCTCTTCTGCTCTGCTGGATGGTGATGCAATTTATTTTTAATCTTGGAGACAGTTTTGGAGGATGAAGTGAAGTAATATATATATAGAGTGCTTAGCTCAGTACCTGGCACATAGTGGGGATAAATAACTGATGGGAATATTATAGGTAGTATCCATAGTTTGTGTCTCGGTGAAGGTTAGTGTTTGTGTCTGTTATTTTAGTGGAGTGCTATTCCTGTCTTTGCTATGCTCTGTTATACAGAGGATTTTCCACACCATATTCAGCAGTGAGTGGGCAGGTAATGGCTCATGATTCAGGCCATGGAATGCACAGATACGTGCTCTGAAATGAAGCATATCATTGTCCACTAGGGGACCCTCAGGCTTGCTGCTGTCCGGCACAAGCAATGGGGAGGAGAAAACAGCTGCTTCTGATGCTTCTGGTAATTATGATGGAGGATGATTCAATTCCATGTAGGATCCAGGACCCGAAGGGCACAATCTGGGTTAGTCAGCATGTGCTTAATGAAATTATTTAGCTGGGGCTGAGGCCTCAACTACCACAAGCTGTGATCTACTATGTTCTAACAAAGCAATCCTGGGAGACAATGCTGCTTGGGAAGGGAAAATGATCAGTAAAATTCACTCCCTGCATCTGGCCTTCCAAATTGTTGCTATCACCCAAGTGACATGCAGGTTAGACTGAAAAATAACTGGCTGTGCATGGCCAGAGGAATTTCTGTCTTTAAACAGAGGCGGTTCACTTCTCTAAGCTGCCTCCCCGATAGCTGCATTGCTGTCCCTTCTCCGTGACAGCCAAGGCTGCTTTTTTTTTTTTTTAATGATTTCCCATTGATCTATATTGCTTCTGGCAGCCACCCACAGGGAGTGACTCAGGGATACTCTCACATGGGTTTCAATTATATGCTCAATTTATTAATATGTCGTGGTGTGGTTGTCAGTGATGGAAATCTCAGTCTCTAAGCAACTGGATCCTGGTTCTCCACATCTGTTTACAGATCTTCTACTATGTGACATCCTGTCCCTTCCCTGAAGGCAGGAAATGATTCCTGGACATCAAATAATTATTATATATTCACTTTTATTTAATATCTTTATATGCTTTACCAGTGGGGGGGATGCTGGACTTTTATAGGAATGTTATATGGGGGTACCTGGATGTTATAATAGTGCATATGTCAGAATGAGAGGAGACCGCAGTCACCATTCTGTAGGAGATCTAACCAAGCCACCTCCATTAAAGATTCCTTCCGAATTGCATTTTGTGTGCCCATTGGCTTTGGCATTCTGACACAGATAATGCCCATGCAGACATCTCACCAACATGGAATATCAGCTTAATGTTTGATAGAGCATTGGAACCAGTACTGATTAATAGTCTTACTTTATAGCTGGATTTTTTTATTTCTATGTGATGTGTAGTGACTGGGGTGAAAAGTTTGGACCTGGGGATGTCTGATTGCCCTGTCAATTTAATTGACTTAATAGTTATACAATAAGCAATAGAAAGTCCAGGAAAACACATAATTTTCTCTTTTAAATACTGCCTGCTTGTTGGACTGAATTTGATTGAATCATCTGGTTGTTGTGGCATCAAGTAGATAGCACACCATAATCTGAGGTGTCAAGCTAATGAACATTGAAATAAATCGATGAAACAGCTGTTTCCAGTCAAGTAAATACTAAAGTGTCATGTACATTGCAATTCCTCTAAAACATCAGATGGGTATTTTTCCTTATCTTTAGCAGGGAATGAAGATTATAAGAAATAACTTCTTTATCTGGGATCTAATGAGACTGGCATGTTTCCTCTTTGGTACCTCAGAGTAAATTTGTTTACTGCTTTCATGGGCAGTGAGCTTATAGAAGTGTATTTGCCCTTGGTAGGAGGGAAAAGGATGAGAAATCCGTTGATCCAGACATGCTGTTGGCATTTGTGGGACTTAGAGAAGAGTCCAAGTTGAGAGTTAAAGGATATAGGCCTTTAAAAATTGTAAATCAAGCTCATAAGTGTTTATATAAAGTCTGCTCCTTTCTCTGCCCTTGGCAAATGTAACATCATATTTTCCTAGAAGGTCATGTTCAAATTTAAATTCTTGGATTTATCATCATTTTGTGCTGATACCTGAAGGTATAGAGAGAACTATCCCTTGGTCCCCAGTCCCTAGCCTATAGCTTGCCATATTTCTCCTTCCATCTCTAGCTTTTTTCCACACAGAGGCAGATACCCTACCTTGCATATCCAAGTTTTATCTATGCTCTTTAAACCACTGCCTCTGGCCAACCTACTGTGCATGTCATTGGCATGGCTTGTCATGGGGAGGCTGGATCCGGGGCTCAGGGCCATTGGGTATAGATTCTGAAGTCCTGTCTAACAACACACAGTCTAGAATAGGAGATGGGCTTTAGGCATTTGGACTCTCTTAAGGTGTGGAGTGAGATATAGCTTGAGAAAGGGTCCTACATGTATCTTAGAGCAATGCTATTTGCCTCAGCCATAAAATTGCTTAAATTATATCTCTGATTCAGGTTTTCTGTCTTCTTTATGAGTCTGTCCACTTTCTGTTGGTTGTAATCAGCCAACCAAATTAGCCAGCTGGAACTTTACCTAACAGCCTCATCTTTTTTTTTTTTTTTTCAGCTACAGAATATGGCATTCTTCATGCCCCTAACAAAACAGGGCAGGACACTGCTACATTTTGCTCCTTATTGTAAAGAAACTAAAGTTTAATGTCATCTCAACAACAACAACAACACAAAAATTTAAAAAAGTGTGTCTGTGGGTTATATGGTCTAGAAAAATGATGTGGTGGCTATTGTGGTGCAATGCAGGGATTGGAGACTGGGGTGTGATGATTCTGAATGTAAGTAAAGTGAGGTGTGTTTGTGTTTTAAAAGAAAGAAGAAAAGGCAAAGTAAAGTGTTGAAGGTCTGAGTGAGGGATTTTTGACAGAAAATTTTTGTGTTCTCAAGTGACTTGCCATGAAATATTTTGGTTAACTTAAATGTCAGTTGTGCACCTGTGTGGCACCAAGCTTTAGTTATTTTGATATATATAATTGTTTCTTGTTGTAAAAACAAACTAAGTCGATTTGGGTATATTGATACCTCATAGACAGTATTCTCATAAAATTGTTTCACCTTTTCAACATAAATGTAAACAAATAAAATTATTCAAAAGCAAAAAAAAAAAAATAAATAAAGACAGGCTTAGACCCATGATCTCTAATTCACAAATTGTGTGACATCAGGGTATTTAGTTAACCTCTGGGAATTTGGATAATAGAAATATTAAACTTTTGTTTGTAATGGAAGACTAAATGAGAAAAGATATAACATAACCCATGCCCTGTGACGGACATTCAATAATGGTTAATAGGAGTGCTGATTGTTATTGTTTTTTTTTACTATTGTCACTGGCCATAAATGAGGAAAATGGAGCAAACCTGCCTCAATTTGAATCCTTGCTTTTTGTGGGTTACTTACTGTGTGATGAAATGCATGTTATTGAAACATTTTGTGCCTGTGTTTCTTCATCTGTAAATTGGAGCTAAATATTGATTTTACTTCATAAGGTTGTCGTATTAGTCAGAGTTCACCAGAGAAACAGACCCAATAGGATAATTACAAGCATATATCAGAGGAGATTTATTTGCTCACATGGCTGTGGAGGCCAGGAAATCCCCAAATCTGCCATCTGCTGTCTGAAAACTACAGAGTAACTGAAAACTTCCAGAATTAGGAAGCTGATTATATAATTCCCCTGATTTGGAAGGACTGTGAATTGGGAGGCCTGTGGTATAAGTCCTGATCTGAGTCCAAAATCCTGAGAAATAGCAGTGCCAGTGTTTGAGAGTAAGAGATGGTTGATGTCTCAAATCAAGGGGGAATTTACCCTCCTTTACATTTTGGTTCTATTCAGATTGGAAGATGGTCACCTCCGGGGTGATGGCTGTCTTCTTTACTCAGCCTGCTCTCTCAGACTCCAATGCCAACCATCACAGTCATTGTTATGATTAAATGAGATCATACATGAAAAGTGTTTAGACATACCACAGAGTATGTACTCACTATTAATTAGAATGTCATCGCCTCTCAAGCCAGCCTGAAGCTGACTTTCCGCTTTGGATGTGGTGTATTTTGCTGCAGAATAAATGGCTCTCTCATAGGGTAAATCAGAAATCTTGAAGCATCTTCCCTACTTTTTATTTTTAATCAAAACTTGATAAGTCAGGAGCTTTCCCCTGTGCCTATGAAGAAGCAGAGCCGAGTTTAGGGAAAAGACACAGAACTAGTAAGCGTTTGGTGGCTTTAGCTGTGATACTGAAGTTACAGCATCTATTTAATGAACTTGCTGTCACTTCATTTTATTCAAACTTCTATCTGTTTCTATCAGAGGATGGCTTTATTTTTATCAGAGGCATTCAGCAGCAGCATTTTCACAAGAATACAGAAGTGGAGTAGAAGAAAGGGATGCGTGTGTCAATTTCCCTTCTTTTCATCTATATCTAGAATTCTAAATTATGCTAAATTCATAGGTTGTGCTTTATAAGAAAATTTGTTTTTATTGTAGCAGTGGGCACAGATGTAAGTTAATTTCTATAACCCACCACTTTCACTGAGGAAGTCTTAGAAAGGAGGGTGAGTAGTTTGAGTGAGTGGCCTTTGAAGATTTATCTAAATCTACTGGAAAGCCTAATATATGTACACATATATGTATACATATGTAAATATGTATACATATATGTAAATATATGTAAATATATATATATATATATATATATATATATGGTCTAGCCAAAGTGGGAAACATGCATTGACCATAACATTCTTTATCTAAAACTAGTTTATTAGTTGATAAACATAAACGAATATAAAACACAGCAGAAGTTTCTCTTTCTGGAATTTTTAAAAAGTTCCAGATAGTTCCTCTCTATTTTGAGTAAACAGAAGAACACCTGAATTAAGTGAATGAGCTGACCATGAGAAAGATATCCAGCCAGAGATATCAATAGTGCCAAGGTTGAATGTCAAAGTAGAGCAGAAGAAATATAGAATTATGATACTTAATTTTTTTAAAGCACAATTTGATCTGTTTCATTGTTGGCCCATCAAATATGGGATTCTTTAACTTTATTTAAAAATAAGAACTGTCTGGTCATCTTAAGATGTAGTGACTGAGTGCTAGGAAGAGGGTCTGGCTTGTTCAAAATCATACAGCTCACTGATGATAGAAGATAGATTGAAAATTAAAGGTGCCATGACTTTAATTTCAACCCAGTGTTCTTTATATCCAAAACCTATTTTGTGAGACATTAAATTTAATTTGAGAATTCTCAGTGTAGTATCTTGGAAGTGAGTATGACCTTATTAAATAGACCAGTGGGGTTAACACTTTTGGAAATAGCTTCCACAGATAGTTTTGGTTTAGGCATGGGAATCAGCTGTCAGACTTCAACAAAGTCAATAGACTTTTCTGTACCTTCTAAGGAAAGGCCAGTTTTGATTTTAGGAAAGCCAACCTAAATGCCTAACCTTTAAAGCTTAGAAACAATTCTTGTAACTAATATAGATCTGATCAGTGGGGCTTTTCATTGTCCTTTTAATTTAAAAAATTATTTAATAACTAAAGCATTAACAAACTCAACATTAGGGTTACTCAGCCATTCAAAAGTCCTGAGTCTTAAATTGAATTTTGAAAGAAATGTAGATAATCTCCTAATTACCGGTTTAAAATGGCTCACTTTTAGACTATTCGAAAAAGCACTTTATAACTTCTCCTGCTTCTAGTAACACATGGCCCAAGGTGAGCCTGTGCTTTTGTTTCTTTCTTTCTTCTGTGAGCTGGAGAGATGTTGGGAAATGTTGAGAAACTTCTCACTTCTTAGAAATTGCTGTTAGATTTAGGGTGGTTTCCAAAAACTGGATTTATTCTCTCTACCAAAGTTAGGGGTGGTGCCCCATGGACAAATATATTTCTCCACTGAGAGGTGTGTCAACATATCTAGAGTAATGTTCTGAGATAATATTACAATTAGCAGTATAATAAGGTACTAAGTATACTCTTGCCAAGACATACATACATTGATGACCCCAAAAAACCCCTAGTGAGAAATCTATGAACACAGTTTCATTCTTTCTATAAATCCAGTATGTATTCTTAGCAGAAAAAAAAAAAGTAGTCTTCACTATTTTGGATAACATGAAAAGAAGGCAGATGGGTTTTAATCATAGATTCTAAAAAGGATTAGGCATTTTGGATGATCAGTACAAAAAATAAATGGTACAGATTATATTATGACCATGAATGTCTTCAAATTCTTAAAGGGAACAGCTGATCAAATTTATAGATGATTAATTAATAATATTCTGTGCAGTCATGATTTCTGTGTCTGGGTTACAAAACTATATAAATATACTCATAATCAGGAGTCACATGGAGACCTTAGAAATGTTACAAATGAAACCTCTCAGGGTCTACTCATTGAGTAGAATCTTCTTGCAGAATCTTCTAATGATGTTACCATACTGTTGTCAAGTTCCTCCAGTGAAGAGGAGTTTGTTGCAGGAGGAATCTGACAATTCTACTTCTGCTCCAATGTTAGTTTTTTTTTTAAGGATTTATTTATTTATTTATACAAGCACTGGGGTACAGTCAGAAGCGTGGGAGGGTGAGAGAACTCACCAGAACCAGAGCGGGGAGCAGAACAGGCAGACCAATGAGATACCCTGCTGAGGGGAGGAGCGGGTAGCAGGAGAGGTCCGCGCTCCATATGGGACCCTCGCCCGGTGTCCAGGGATCGAACCGGCGTGGCAGAGGCTATGGGCAGCCTCGCAACCCAGTGCTCAACCACTGTGGCACCGGGGAGGCCCTCCAACGTTAGTTTTTGCACATATATTTTTCTTCAGTTAACTGAGTATGAAAATACGTAATAATGCAGTCACTCTGGTAATTTAATACCTCCTTTGGAAATTCCTTTGAAAACCACCACTCTTGATTCTGGAACAGTGATTTTCATTCGGGATGATGTTGCCCTACTCTCCCTCCTCAAGGACCTTTGGCAATGTCTGAAGACATTTTTTTTTTTTTTTTAAGAAATTGGCAATTTTTTATTAGGCTCTTTGTTTTCTTTTTTTATTTTCTTTTACATATTTTTTACATTATTTTTCATTTTTGCACAATGTATGCATTTTCATCTTGGTTATATTCCCCATACAACACCCCCCCCCCCGCCACACACACACACCGCCCCATTTTGACTCTAATCTCTCCTCCCAGCCCTGTTCCTAGTGTGTCTCTGGTTTATAGTTGCTTGTTGATTTTGATTTTTACTTTATATGTGGTACATATACACAATGGAATATTACCCAGCAATCAAAAAAGATAAACTCATACAATTTGCAGCAACATGGATGGAGCTGGAAGGGATCATGCTCAGCGAAATAAGCCAGAAAGAAAAAGAAAAATACTGGATGATCTTACTCATAGCAGGAATTTAGAAAAACTAAATAAGGGACCAGGAAAAAGACTAATTATAATAAAGTAAAAATCTGAAGACATTTTTTAATATCTGAATGCCGCTTGCCATCTACAAGGCCAGAGATATCAATAGTGCCACGGTTGAATGTCAAAGTAGAACAGAATAAAAGAAATCTAAGCTTCTTTCTGTCTGAGACACTTTCTGATATGTGAAGATAGTTATAATTTCTCTGCTTTTTTTGTTCAGGCTCAATATTTGTAATTAGTTTAAATGTGGTAATAAGTTTGTAATTACATTTGTAATTGTTCAAATGTTGTTCTCAAGGTTCAGTCCCAAGTGTCCCTGGTTGACACTCACTTTAATTTCTCAATGTCTTGTTCATAATTGCATATTTAAAATTGCAGAATTTTCCATATGTGTTCTTTCTCAGTTTAGCACAGGACCTAGAACAAAGTGGTGCTCAGAAAATACTTCAAAGATTGAGTGGATTAATGATGCAGTCAATTGACGAAAAGAAGAATAGAAAAATTCAAAGCCTTGAAATTCCATAATGAGGTCCTTTGTTTATGCAGATTATAAAGAAAAGTCAAACTGTATTGGTTTAAACCTTCAGTCATCAAGGATGACATGCAATACCGTGAAGCTCCAGTTGGGGGAGCCCAGCTACTGATTCAAAGACTGGGAGGAAATATATTTTGAGATTTAACTAAATTTCTTTAAAACTTCTTGATGAAAAAGAAAACATTTTCTCTTTTCAACTTACTTATATATGTTATGTATTGAGGGTGTATAATACTGTCACTTTGATCATTTGGTCTGGGTGAAACATAAGGTCCAGAGTGAGAATTGTGCCTACATCACACAGGCTAATATGTGGTTTCTCTCTCAGGACTGTTCCTATGGGAAATTCTAACCAACCCATCCACTTTGCTGGTAGCAGACACCACTTAAGGAGAATGTATCTTTTTAAAAACAGTTTTGACTCTCTGGTTGTGTTTCCTGTGGGCCTTCGAGCGTATAAAATTAGATTTTGGAAAGGAACAGAGGCATTGTGGGAGAGATAAAGTGCCTTTTTAACTCTTTCTGAATTGCTCCTCTGAATCCTGGCCTATGAGAGATGGTCACACTCTGGGTAAATTCACAAGTTCCAGGTGTCAGGGAGGAGGTATGTAGGGCCTGAGCCCTCCCACGCTACTCACCACAGTCCCTGCCTCCGGGCAGCCATTCCTACTAAATCCCTCTGAAGTCTTTGGGCCACCAAGGAAGTGTGGTTTCTTCAGGTCCTAGAGTTCATGTCCTGTCATAAAGAACAAGGCCCATTTTATCTTCAGATCCATTTTGGGCTGAGGAGGCACTGAGGAGATTGCAGGTACATCAGGGCCTTGCTATAAAGAACACCCTCAGGGACACAGCAGCCCCCTTCGTTTCTCTCCCACAAACTTCCCTCATGCTGAGTGCCCTGCCTTGAAGATTTCTCTCCAGTGCTTTTCTTCTGGCTTCAGTGCTTTCCTGAGTCACATGTCTATTGTTCTCTGTCTTTGTTAAAGACAGACCCTTGATTGGGCCTCCCTGGTGGCACAGGCAGTTGAGTGCAGCGTTGTGAAGCTACCTGCAGCCACTGCAGTGCTGGTTTGATCCCTGCTGGCTGTGGAGATACCACATGGCGGGGCAGACCTCCCCTGTCTCACCCACTGCTCCCCTCAGCAGTGTATTTCGGTTGGTGTGCCTGTTCTGTTTCCCGCTCTGTCTCGGGTGAATCCTTTCACCCTCCCACACATCTGGCCTGTACCTGGTTCTTGTATAAAAATAAATAAATCTTTAGAAAAAAATACAGACCCTTGAATGTGGACCACCAGATAGGGCTGCCTGTCGTATTTCTACCCAGAATTAGTCTGCTGGTACTCTGGGTTTGCCACTCCCTAAACCAGTTTACTCACATATGTATCCAACTTCTGTAAACTTTCATCAACTAGAGAAAAAAGAGTTAAACCTACATCTTTTTCTGAAGAAAGTATGAACTAACATGGAATTTTGAATCAGAGAGACCTTAATTCCAGACCTCAGGCCCAACTTAGTATTCAGAGGGTACTCATTTTCTGAGCTGTAGGTGCTATTTTAAAAGAAATAAAGAAATGATACACTTAGTATTTGTGAAGAAAGAATATAATGCAAAGTCACTTTATAACCTAAAATGGCATTTCCATATTTATATGTTATGCTGTCAATTTATTATCTTACACCAGTTGAATCCTAGTATGCCACTATTAGAAATTAAGGTTGTTAAATCATTCTGAATAATTTTTAGGAAAACAGCCTTGAGGTTAATTACGGACAGATGGGGTAATGGGATGATATCATATGGAACCATTATAGAAAGCAAATGGGATTTGGAGTTAAAGGGAGGTTGCTTATGGAGAATCAAAGTAAATGTCACCACCCCAGAAGGGAGAACAGAGATAAAGAGAGACAGTTTTTGCAAAACAAAACTTTCACCAAATAAATGCAAAAGATCCTGGCATTAGGTTTTATCTTTACGTAGCTAATTGGGGTTAACTTGGCATGTAAAGACTATAATCAAACTCTTAACATAGTTGAGGCTTGATGCAAAGAAACAAACAGAATTGAACAAGCAGCAGGGAGGAGTGGCTTCTTGTTTGTCGTGCTTTTCCCACTAGATGTCAAGGCTATCGATTGGCCTTTCTGAGCTTCAGTTTCCAAATTTGTAAAGTGAGATGGTTCCGTCCATGAGATGAGATAATCTCTGGTAAGTCGACCAGTTCTAGCATAAATTTTTGTAGCCATTGAGATATTTTCATTATTTAGAATTTCCCTCCTTTTTGTCCAGGGTATTGTTTGAATCTTTTCATTATGTTGAAGAGAAAAGATGTTTCCAACTGTTCTTTATTACAATTTCATGTAAAACCTGATAGAATTGTGGATCATACAGAATTACAGGTTTCTAGACATGGAGATGTCTGTATACAAATGACAATGTGGTGAGGGCCCTTGTCACCCTGCCCTGATGTGGAGTGTGGAAAAATGTCACACTGGTTCTCATTAGTCCCAACCAGGAGTAGATGCCTGATGCTTTTTCTTCCACAGTAGTCCTTTTGAGAATTCAGACTACCTTCACCTGATTTTGGGGCTGAGGATACCTTGGTGCATGGAAAGGATGTTATAAATATAGGGTTTTATGTACAGCAAACCATGTCTTGCATCCTGGTTGACCACTACTCCAGCTGGGTAACTAATGCGCAATATCCAAGTAACTGTTGATGTTTACCTTCGGTAAGAAATGCAAAACTGGCCTTCCTTGTGGTGCAAGGGGTTAAGATGCAACCTATGAAACTATCTGCAGCCACTGCAGCACGAGTTCGATCCCTGGCCGGGGAGATACCCACATGGCGCAGCAGACCTCTCCTGACTCGCCCCCTGCTCCCCTCAGCAGTTTATTTCAGTCAATCTGCCTGTTCTGTTCCCCATTCTGTCTCTGGAGTATCCTTTCACCTGCACACATCTGGCCTATACCCCAGTTTTTGTATGCATAAATAAATATATCTTAAAAAAATAAAGAAATGCAAAACTAACATTGTGTCTCAACCCATGGGCTCTCCCAGAGTTACAAATGGTGATCTGTGGGTGTTGAGGCTGGAGCAGAGGAAAGGTAGGTGATCTCAAGCTGTCACCTCCATACGATCCCTCTTCTCCTCCAAGCTGTTCTCCCCAAGTGCCCTCTGTCTACCCTCTTGGACAAAATAACCTTAATCTTTCCATATGGGTGGGATTCTTTAGCTTTTCATCTGTGTTTCTTTTGATCTATTCCTTGTGAATAAATTTAAGCTCTCTTCTTTAGGACTCTCATTTTTGATACAAAATTCTTTTTCAACTTTTTTTAACCTCTTTAACATTTCAGTTTTCACTTAAATGTGTCGGCTTTCAAGAGCATTGTCTTTGAAACAGGCTTCAAGTGACTATTTTGGAAGTCAAATACTGAATAGTGACACTTTATTTCTCTATGCTTTCCTTCTATAACAATCCTAATTCTTCCCGCGGCAATGGATGTCTCTACTGAATAGCAGGTAGTACAAAAAAAAGAAAAGCTCTTTGACAGATTTGAAAGCATTATCTCACAGCATATTTATCAGATGACTCACACAGACATAGGATTTGCTGGTTCTTACAGGTACCGTTTAAGGCCCTACTGTGTGTTAAACATTTGGTAGCTTCTAAAGTGAATGAGACACAGGATTTGCCTTTAAGGAGTTACATCATGATAATAAAATCCAAGAATCTCAGGGAAATTGCTGTTTCCCACCTCTGCAGAACAGTTAGTGATCTTATCCCTGATGACAGTCCTATTTTATTTGCTCACTTAATAGTGATGGAGGACTTTCTGGAAAGCTGATTTCGAAATAGGTGTCATATTTATGTGACTTGGGATTCCCCCTTTAAAAAAAAAATGTATATTAAACTTTAAAACACCAACCATCAACCATTAATTTGTTTTGTAAATTTATTTCCACCCATTAGCTTTACTTAAAGCAAATATTTGTATACTGTATATATATATATATGCATATTTTTGTGAAATATGTGTTACATATTAAATCATATTTTATTGATAAGGAGGAGGGGATTTCTCCCCCTGTGTCTTTGAGTTTTTCTCAGGCTGCTCAAGTAATCAAATTAACATCTGACAGATTAGTGGGAGAAAATTTATTTATATACATATAGGGAATCTACATTGATGTGTGGATTTCAAAAACAACCAGGCAAAGTAGGGTGTATAAACTGAGTCAAGGAATGGAATAGGGCCCTGAGTCTTCAAGGAGAGAGCAGAAGGACTTGCATGGTGAGAAAAACAGATAGTTTATAATTAGATGTTTGCCTTGCCATATAGATAGTTTTTTCTGATAGATTATTTCTGGTAGTAACTCTAATTCTGAGTCATATCCCCCGATTTTCCTTCTTCTAGAGAGTTAACAGTGCTGAAACTTTCTTGTGATTCTGCACGACCTCTCTTAAACCTTAACTTAAAATAATGCATAGGCCAAAGTGATATGTCTTGGGGATAACTATCCTGAATATTTTGGGAAGATCTATTATTCAATATTCCACATCTTCTTTATCCATTTATCCATTGATGGATATTTAGCTTGTTCCCATACCTTGGTTATCATGAATAATGTTGCAGAGAACATGGGCGTGCAGACAGCTCTTTAACATTTTGTTTTCACGCCCTTTGAATATATATCCAGAAGTGGAACTGGTTGTTCAGATAGTAGCTCTATTTTTAACTTTTTGAGAAATCTCCATATTGTTTTCCATAATGACTGCATCAATTTACATTCCCACCAACAGTGCACAAGTATTTCCTTTTCCCCACATTCTCACCATCACTTTTCTTTTTGATAGTAGCCATTGTTAAAAGGCATGAAGTGATGACATGTTGTAGTTTTGACTTATGTTTTCCTGTTGATTAGTCATGTAAACCACCTTTAAATGTCTTCTTTGGAAAAAAATATCTATTCAGTGCCAATTTTTTTCCATTAGACTTTTTTTTTTTTTTTTTTGCTATTGATTTGTAAGAATTCTTTATATTTTATGGGCATTCAGCCATTATCAGTTACATAATTTACAAATGTTTTCTCTCATTCTGTAAGTTTCCTTTTCTTTTTGTTGATAGTCTCCTTTGCTGTGTAGAAAATTTTTAGTTTAATGTAGTTTCACTTACTGTTTTTTTTGGCTTATTACCTTTGCTTCTGGTATCAAGTCCAAAATGTCATTGCCAAGATCCATATTAAGGAGTGTGCTCCTTTGTTTTCTTCTAGGAGAATTTAGTTTTAGGTTTTACTCTTGAGTCTGGAATCTACTTTGAGTTAATTATTGTATGTGGTGTAAATAGGGATCCAGTTTCATTCTTTTGCATGTTACTGTACAGTTTTCCCAACACCACTTATTCAAGAGACTATGCTTTACTGATTGTATATACTTGGCTTCTTTGCACCAATTGACCATACATACATGGTTTTATTTCTGGACTCTCTGTTCTGTCCCATTTATCTATGTTCCTGTTTTTATACCAAAGCCATACTGTTTTGATTATGATGATATTATAATACAGTTTGAAACCAGAAAGTGTGATGTGTCCATGTTTGTTCTTTCTCAAGACTGTTTTGGCTACTCAAGCAATCTTGAATATTGTTTCCATGAAAATTTTAGGATTATTTGTTGTATTTTTGTGAAAAATGCCATTGGAAGTTTGATAGAAGTACAGATTGCTTTTAGTAGTATGGGCATTTTAACATTATTTATTCTTTCAATCCATGTGCACAGAATTGCCTTCAGCATGAAGATTGTTCACTTTCTTTGTTAAGTTTATTCATAGGTATTTTATTCTTTTCAGTGCAATTGTATATGGGATTGTTTTCTTACTTATTGTTTGTTGTATATAGAAACACAACTTGATTTTTGAATATTGATTTTGTGCTTCACAATGTTATTGAATTTATTTATTTTAACAATTTTCTGGTGGAGTCTTTAGAGTACGATTTCCTATGTGTAGTATCATGTCATCTACAAATAGAAAAAATAGAATTTTTAAAAACAGGGTTGTATTTTCCCTACATTATAGCTAATTAAAAAAAAATAAAGCAAAGTGTATGCCTTTGAGAACTTCAAGGTTATAGTGGGGAAGAAATGTGCTGCTTGAGCACTATAATAATTAAAATATTTTCTTTCATTTTTAAAGTAAATGTTTTATTGAAGTATAATATACATAAATAGCAAAAAGTATAAACTACTTTAATGAAGTTGTTTATGTTATTATTTTCTTTTCAGCTTGTTTAAGTTTGAAAAATGAGTTCTTTTTTATCCCTAATATTAGTATTTTAAGCTTTTTTATTAGTCTTGTTAACAAGACTAATCATTTTTATTACTTTTTATCATACAAACACAATTGGTTTTCTTGATTTTCTATGCTATATATGTTTTCTTTTAGTATTTATGTTCTCATATTTGTTGTCATTGTGTACATTGCTAGCATTAATTTGTCATAATCCTTTTTGAAATATATATGCAGATTATTGATTTTTAAATTTTCTTCTCGTTTATAAATTTTAAGACTATTATTTTCTTCTATGTACTATTTAGTTGAACTAGTCAAGGTTTGCTTTTTTGTGTTTTGATTGTCATTAAATTACAATTTGCAAAAAAAATTGTAATTTCTATTTTACATATGGATTATTTAAGAGGTTTTGCATAATTCCAAAATAATTGTTAGTGTTCTAGCTGATTTTGCGTTACGGATTTTTAGCTTAAATTCTAATTTGCTCAAAGAACATACTTTGGCTTATATACCTTTTAAAAAATTTGTTGAGTCTCATTTTAAGGTATTACTTTAGGAAATGTTCCACATGCACTGAAAAGGAATGTGTATTCTTTCATTGTCTGGTGTGATGTCTATAAATTTTATTTATGTCAGATTTCTTCACCTTATTGTTAAGATTTTATATTCATAATTTTGTCTGCTCTTTCTAGCACTTATTGAAAGAGGTTTCTTAAAGTCTCCCAATCTAATTGCAATTTTATGCAATTTCTCCTTTTATTTCTATATTTTTATGTGTATCTTTTGAGTCTATTTGTTGCATATACTTGTTACTATTATACCTTCATGGTGAATTGATCCTTTTATCATTGTGGATATCCTTTTCCACTCTTCACCCTACTGCCTTTATCTCTAGAAATGTTTCTTGCCTTAAAATCCCCTTTGTTTGCTTTTAGTTTTGCTGCAGGAGCTATCTTTTGGTTAGCAATACCTATTAAATCTTTTCTACATTTGAAGTGAGAATTATTCTACACATATTCATATTTAAGATATGACTGAAAATCATTTTTTTTCTCATCATTCTGCCAATCTTTGCCTTTTAATTGGAGAATTTTGTTTTCTTATATGTAAAGGGGCCATTGACATAGTTGGATTTTATGGTAATATTTAGTTTTTTTCCAAGTTGTTTTACCACCTTAACATTTTTTCTTTCCATTTTTTATTTCTTATGGACATTTTTCCAAAGGGCCGTATTTCCCCTTTCTTCATTTATTAGTCATAAATACACTTACTTACAATTAGTTATTATATTATAGTATGCATTATTTTTCCTCCCAAATTATGTTTATTGAGGCAAAGTTACATTGCTCTATCTCACTTGGGGGTCATGGGGATTAACCTCTACAGATGTGTATTTCACAACAGGCCCAACACCAGTGTTGCAATAATACTCCACCCCCCCAAAAAAAACAAACCTGTATGTTATACTTTAGAAATGAATTGTAAGTATGAATCCTGACTTACTGTAGTCAAATATAAATCAGTACTATTTCCTGTTCCCATGCAATGCTGAAAATTCAATTCAGTTTAATTGCATTTACTCCCTCATGCTTTTTGTGTTATTAAGTATAACTGAATTTTAAGTAATTGGTGTGTTAAGTTACATCTCTCCCACATCAGACTATAAGCACAAGTGATTAATTATTCCCAAGCACAAAATATGACATTTATTCCTGATAAACATAATCTTTTTATAGTGCTGATTTTTTCATAGTGCTGATTCTACTTCAGTTCTTTGCTGTTTTCATAGGTGTTAATGGTGTGGTAGTGATGTCATACTTGATAGAACGTCCTTATTTAAATTAGTTGGACGAGTTGTTCTAAACAGCTCCCTGTTGCATGTGTTTGAACAATCTTTTTTTTTTTTTTTTAAAGATTTATTTATTTATACAAGAACAGGGATATGATGCACAGGAGGGTGAGAGGACTCTCCAGAGCCAGAGCAGGGAGCAGAACAGGCAGACTGACAAAATACACTGCTGAGGGGAGCAGCAGGCGAGACGGGAGAGTTCTGCCACACCATGTGGGACCCTCGCCAGCCGGTGGGATCGAACCCGTGCTGCAGAGGCTGGACAGCTTTACCACAGCCCAGCACTCAACCCCCTGCACCACCAGGGGAGGCCCTGTTTAAACAATCTTAACTACAAATTGTTGATGAGGAATGTTACCAAAAGCTAAAAGTTCCTTTATCAGTCTGACCAGAGAAAGAAACTTTTTTTCTTTCTATACACTCATCTTGGAAGCTTGAAAATTATCAAAATACTATGAATTATAATCATTAGAAAGGTCTTACCATAGATTAATTGTAATCCATGACCAAAGCATTTCTTTGTAGGAATTTTGATTTTAAAAAATGAAAATTCCTATTTATTTAATGCTTTTTTTCTAATATACTACCTCCTTTTGAGAAGTGAAAATAATGCTACAGTGAAGAGATTTGTTACATGAGGTATTTACTATGTCAATTATCTATTGCCTCAATCATGCTGTGTTTTACAAAATCATCCCAAAGCTCTGTGGTGTTAAAACAATTTAACTGTTTTTTTCCTCACATATCTAGAGGTTGGCAATTTAGTCTGGGATTAGTTTGGCAGTTCTCTGAGTCTAGACTAAGCTCACTGTCCCACCACGGCATCATCTGGCTATTGGCTAGTCTAGGATAGTGTTGGCTGTGATGACAGGGGCTATTCAGCAAACTAGCTGAAGGATTGTTATGGCAATTGCAGAGAACCAACAGAACAGACTGCCACATGTAAGCATTTTTCTAAGTCCCTACTTGATTCATATCTGCTTATTGATTTCACTGAGTTCAGAGTCAAAGGGTGAGGAAAAATATCAGACTAAGAGAGCACCACAAAGTTTTGTGCCTAAGTCTATGAATAAATGGGTGGGCCAAAATGGGTCCATTCATCTATAATAACCTGAATATGAAATTTTAACAGTTAGGACAGAAAGAAATTTGGGGTCACAGTGTGTCTTTTCTATATGCCTGTAGAATAGAATACAGAAAAGTTATCAAGAGACTTATTATTTTGGTTCCCAAAGAGTTCAGTTTTTAGGGGATTATGATTTGACTTAGTATGGTTTGATTGGCCTGGTTTAATTTTTTTAAAGTTAGAGTTATAGACTATTCATGCTCATTAATTTTCCTTTGCTCAAAAGATTGTGACATTTGTTTTGAATTACAAACCAGGCTTGATTAGGTAAGGGAATAAGCACATGATAATCAGCTTAGGTACTGCATCCCATAAATATATTTGGTTCATGTATTTTACTGGGACATTGGCAGCTTATGTTTAATTATTTATAGTAAGACTTCATAATATTCTAATAAGTGTCTGGCTATATATTTGAAAGAGAAACAGCATCTTTCCTTGGTTTTAAATCAGAGACTTCCTGTGACAGTACTAGTTGTGTGGGAATGTGGTAAAAAACTATGGTTTTGCTCTTTAAATTTCAGGGGAGAGCTTAGTAATTAAAAACAGATTCTAAAATTTTCTTTATGTTCCTAAAAAATTGAGAGTTAGTTAAAAAAGCTTCTACTGTTTTGGTCCTACTATTCTTTTAGAGGTGTCCATAAAAAAATATAAACATTGTTATTCTCAGTCCTTTTTGTATAAAAATGTATATATAAATATAGGAAAAACAGTTGAGGTAGGTGAACCAAAATCTTAATGGAACTTATCTTTGGAAAGTAAGATCAAGGATAACTTTAACTTCCTTTTAGTGATATTTTCAAATCTCCTAAAAGCAATCTTTGATTATTTGATCAGATTTTTTTTTTGGTGGGACCCTCGACGGCGGCCGGGGAACGAACCGGCGCTGCTCAACTGCTGTGCCACCAGGGGAGGCCCTGACCAGATTTTAAAAGTGACTAAAATTCCCATTGAGTCCACTCAGTGTTTGTTTGTTTGTCTGTTTGTTTGTTTGTTTGTTTGTTTACAGTGTTTGTTTTAATCTTGTGTTCCTAACCTCTGTGATGGGCCTGGTGTCATGTGGCATTGGCTTCAAAGTTTAAGATCATTGCTGAATTATTCCTTCTGTACCAAGATATATTTATTGACATTACTTATTACTTATAAATATGCTCTCTAAAAAGTTTCCTAAATTCTTGTTGGCCACTCTCTCTCACTCACATACATACTTCATGCCTCGGAAGAACAGAAATCTTTGGGTTTCTCTGAATTTCCCTTTTTCCCTTGTCTCTGTAGGGTTTACTCAAGCTAAATACTTCTCCTCCTTCCAGTCTTAGAACAAGGATTGCTTGCCCAGGTAAACCTTTCTGCTCCCTAGGCACATTACCCTCCCCAGAATTCATCAGCACTACAGTTAAATAATTGTTTGTGTCTTGTAGATTGTAAGCTACAGAATGGCAAGAGCCTGGTCAATTTTATTCACTGCTGGATTTCTCTGTAGTTAGCATTATGAAGTATAGAAGTGCTAAAAAAATGCCTTCCGATAAAATGGAATCATGGTGGGAAGATGGATGAAAGGATGGCTGGCTGGATATTAGCATGGATGGAACTCCTCTGACTTGTGACCATAGTCAGGAGATGTGCTATATTTACATAATGGAATACTACTCAGCTCTCAAAAAGATAAACTCTATGGAAAGCAGGTGGAAGTTCCTCAAAAAACTAAAAATGGATCTACCATATGTCCTAGAATTTCCTCTCTAAGATATCTACCCAAAGTACACAAAAACACTAACTCAAAAGGAAACCAGCACATCTCGATTTGGAGTAACTTCATTTCAAGTGCTCTGTAGCTACATATGGCTAGTGACTACCCTTCTGGATGTGCAGGGGCAAGTGGCCTAAACTAGGGACAAATATAGAGAATTGAAAAAAAGAAAACAGTCCAGAGATGTAAATGGGGGTGAGTTGGAGAGAGAAACAGGTCCCAGGTCCTTGCAACACACATCACAACACAGTGAATTGTTTGTGTGCAGAGCATACACCCCTGAAGGTTATAAACTCCTACCTGAGGACATGAACGTTTCTCTATATCCCAGAATCTTAAGGTGAAAATAGGTGACAGTTACTTATTTGATGAATAAATGAATTAAAATATGGCAAAAAGAGACTTTTTTCATTTGTTTTTACTCTCTTAAAAGCCTCTGAAACTTCAAGTTTTTTACATGCACAGGTTTCTTTCAGTGTATCTATTTATGCCTGGTTTTTCAAACTCCTGAATATATCATCATTGTTAAAGAAATAATTGCCAGTTTGGAGTAAACCTTTATTGAACAGCCTTGAATAATTATCCTGTGAGGTGTTTCTGAATTATCGTCCCTGTTGTGTGCAATGTTTTATGAAATAATTGGTAGCTGGTACAATGCCTCATTGAAATAACTGCCTGTTTAGTGCAATATTTTCACCCAGCAATTGTTTATGCTTTGCCGAGTTTTCAGTTGCCCTGAATCTTCTGTCATATAATATTTCATTAAAGATTTTCTGTTCTGCGTAATGGGAAGATGAGATGCTAGAACTTTTAATTACTAAGTACAGCTGCATAGTTTATTGAATATTAGGAGTGTAGTGGGGGGAAGATTGTATTCTTAAGCACACAGGTTGCATTCTCTTTTGTCACATGGTTCCTGTAGAAGACAGGCATATGTAGGCTTGAGGTGTGTTTCATGCTGTTCGGCAGATACCCGTACCTGGTAGGAGTGTTACCAAACTAAAAAATGTAGAAGCATAGATAATATTTTTCTACTGTGTTGCAAATCAAATTTTCTGGAAGCATAGAGCTTGGGGTATAAGATAGTTATCTGAGAACGATATTTGTGAAAGAAAGGAGGAGAGGACAGGACCAGCTGGATTGAATAAGGAATTGAACTCTGATGCAGACTCATCAGAACTCCACCTACCTGGGAGGGAGCTGCTGAGTGAGCATTCTTGTCAGCTCTTCCTCATCAAACAGAAAAGGTGGACCTTTATGTCCTCACCTTGTGCAGTTGCCAGATGCAGGCTGCTTCAGGGAGGGTGTGACCTTGGGCCAGGAGGTTGTGACTGAGGCAGATCTTGAAGAAGGTGACAGCTGGAGCCTGCAGTGCCTACAGCTGGTCAGCATGTCCTTCCTTGAAGGGCATTCTGGGTGGCACGGCTCAATATTTGCCACATGCTATTAACTCAACATTGAAATCGCACCACCGATTTATTACTCTAATTTAAACAAAATGTTATCTTATTTTCAGTTTTAAATTTAATTTATTTAGCCTAATAAGTTAATGTCTAACTTTATTTTAGTTTGTATACATTTATATAATGTTGAAATCAGCATAATATAGGTCAAAACTGAAGAGTCAATGAGGATCTCTTTTAAAAGACTTTACGTTATTGGATTGTGAACATTGGTGATTTTTTATATGCCAAAATAGTACATGTTCTCTATAAAACAGTAAGTTACAAAAGTAGATGGATTGAAATAGAAACAGTGCCCTGATCCTGTCTATAATCATTTCTACCCGCCCTGCTGGAGGCATTTTGAATAGTTTGGGATTATTGCAGACTCCATTTATAAAGATATACACACACACAAAACACATGTATATATACAATGTATAATATATGTGATATATACTATATAAATATATAAATGATAGATGTGAATGCAATATATACTAATATGTATAAATGTACATGGGTGTACATGTCTATGGTTTTTCTGCTTATTTAAATGAATGGAAAATTATTGCACAAACCATTCTTCATTGTTTTCCTTTTGAAACCTAAGATGTCTTTTTACAATAGTACATGTAAATTACCTCATTTTCAATTGTTTTATTTTTTATTTATTTTTGCGTAGAACTGGGGTGCAGGCCAGAGGTACGGGGGTGAGAGGATTCACCAGAGACAGAGTGGGGAGAAGAACAGGCAGATCTACTGAAATATGCTGCTGAGGGGAGCAGCAGTTGAGACAGGAGAGGTCTGCTGCGCCATGTGGATATCTCACTGGCCTGGATGGAACTCAGGCCCCAGCAGTGATAGTGCTGAAACTAAACACCTAGGCCACCAGGGAGGCCCTTATTTTCAAACTTTAATACAAGGTGGGTATTTTTTTTATTTATTCAGTGCTTGACCATTACAAGCAATGTTGCAAAGAACATTCTTTTTTAAACATCTTTTTGTCCATTTGCACAAGGGTTGTTATAGGATAGATTCTTAGAATTGTATGTTCAGAATGAAAGGTACACATTTTGAAGGTTATTATAGATAGTATTAAATTTCCTCCAAAAAATTGCAGTAATTTAAATGTCCATCAATCATTTGTGAAATAACTCATTTTCCCAACATCATTGCCTTCTTTAAATAGTCACGTGACTTGAATTTTTTCTCAGCTGAAATATGAAAATTTATATACATTTTTTTCCTTTTCCTTTTATACTTTGTTACCTTGGTGATGTCTTTCTTTAGATTTGCCTCAATAATTTTAAGCTGCAGGATATTGTCCTTTTCATTCATAATGGGAGCTCGCTCTAAGTAGCACAAGAAAGTATTAATTTTGATTTTGAATAATATACTACCAAAGAGCAATTTTTTGGAGACTGAATGAATGCACAGTGTGATTTGTAATAGTTTTGACTTGTGGGTTTCTTGGTGGCAAGTGTCAGGAATAGACTGGATAATTCAGGAAGGCAAGACAGTTTGGAAGAAAGACATTTTGAGTGGCTCACAGAGTAAGTAGGGATGACTACAGAACTGGTTTTATAAAAGGCTACTGTAATGGGTTGAATCGTGTCCTTTAAAAATTTTTAGGTTGATGATCTAATCCCAGTTCCTCAGAATGTAACTGTATTTGAAAATAGGGTTATTGAAAATTAATTTTTTAAATTGAGATGAATCCATCCTGGAGTAGTGTGGGCTTCTGGTCTATAATGATAGGGGCCCTTATTAAAATATGCCATGGAAGAAACCCACAGGAAGAAAACTATAAAACTATAAGGCAAAGATGGAGGTGTTGCATTTATAAAGGAATGTCAGGGCTTGCTTGCAATCATCAGAATTTAGAGACCATTCCCTCTATGAAAAATTACAGCGCAGTTGAGTTTGTCACCAGTAAAATTCAATCCTCAGGACAGATAATGTAAATTTGGGATTAAAAAACAGTCCAAATTGCTAACTCTTGTCATTGTTTTATTTGAAGTTAGATCTCAGATTTGGAACCTCCAGAATAGGAGACAATAAAGTTCTACTGTTTAAGCCATCATTTGTAGTTTGTAGTATTTATCAGTAGCACTGTAGCAACACATATAGTAGAAGGTACTAGGAAGCCTTTCAAAATAAGCTACAATTGGGCCTCCCAGGTGGTGCAGCGGTTGAGCACTGGGTTGCAAAGCTGCCCACAGCCTCTGCAGCGCTGGTTCGATCCCGGCCACCGGCGAGGGTCCCACATGGTGCACAGACCTCTCCTGCCACGCCCGGTGCTTCCCTCAGCAGTGTACTTTGTCTGTTCTGTTCTGTTCTGTTCCCCGCTCTGGCTCTGGTGAATTCTCTCACCTCCCACGCTTCTGACTATACCCAGTGCTTGTATAAATAAACAAATAAATAAATAAACAAACAAATAAATAAATAAATAAATCTTTAATTAAAAAAAAAAAGAAGCTACAATTATCCACTTGACCTTCTCATCATGTAGTTGTCACTGTAACAAATAGAACCTGACTTTTTAAAAAAAAGATTTATTTATTTATACATACAAGAACTGGGGTACAGGCCAGAGGTGTGGGGTGAGAGGATTCACCAGAGACAGGTGGGGAATAGAACAGGCAGATTGAGTGAAATACACTGCTGAGGGGAGCAGTGAGCGAGGCAGGAAAGGTCTGCTGCGCCATGTGTGTCAGATCCCTGGGTGGTTATCGAATTTGTGCTGCAGTGGCTGCAGATAGCTTCATAGGTTGTGTCATAACCCGTTGTGTCACAAGGGAAGCCCCAGAACCTGACTTTTTGTTGTTGTTGTTGTATGTTTGGTATTTACATCTTTCTTTTCAATATTCAGTGTTTTCATAGAGAGAAAGACCATAGCTAAACATGGATCCAATGCCCACTTGTAGAAGAGAGCAGAGTACCCTGATATCCAGCCTTATAAAAAGTGTGCACAGTATCAGTGAGGCCGTCACTTCAAAAGAATCTAGTTTGCTACCAGAGAAATTGAGTTGAATTGGATGCTGAGGAGCCAAGAAATATAAGTGGTCACTACATTAATGAAAGTAGTTAGGTAAATTTTAGACATTTAGTATATGTGAGATGCACATACCATATTGATTTGGCTTATTTATTTTATTTCCAGGGAAAGATTTTTCCCTGGAAAATCATACAGAAATGTTCATGAAAAAGAATAATATAGGTAGATAGTTAGACATGTAGATAGATAGATAGATAGATAGATAGATAGATAGAAGGATAGATAGATGAAAGTTATTGGGTAGTTGCTCTATTTCAGACATGGTTTTGCCTGCTATGTGCATATAACACATTTTGCCCTCCCACTAATGCTATAAAATGGCTGTTATTTTAATCCTCACTGTAACCATTGAAGAAACTGAGGCACATATATAGATATTAAGAAACACAGCTAACAAGTTGCAGAATTGAGTTACAAAATGCAGATATTTTCTTTGGAAAGACTTCCAAAACTTCTATATTTTTATGTTCAAAATATGCAGGGAATCTGAGTGATTTGAGTTTTAATAAGGAACATTTAATTTTCACGATTGCATAGAATATATTCCTGGTGCCTTTGAGCTACCTGTAAGGGAATTGCTAAGTGACACATTATCCCATAACTGTGCTGTATTATTAGGGCAACATTTCTAAGAGCTGGTAAATGTTTTTTTCTTAATAGAACTTGCTTGCTTTTGTTACCTGAAGTTGAAGGTTTATTCAGTTCTGATTGCCCAAAGCTAAAAATCCCCATCTTTGGCAGCATTAAAGGTATTGTAGTATCCATTCCACAGCTAACTGGTATTATTAAGTATTTCCAAGTGCCTAAAAACTTGTTACAAATTAGTAAAGGCTTTATAAGGAGCCACCAAAGTTAGAACATTTCATCATTTACTTTTGCAAGCCTCTTAACTCGCCTAAGAATTGGCACCTACTTTGTGAAAGTGGGGTTAGTAATTTATGCTGTATTGCCTAGCTATTGCCTAGTATTATATATTATAAAGATTTTATGGTGCTTAGTAAACTGTAAGCCTTTTAACTAGATGATCTGAAAAAATATTTTATTAACAATACATATGCTATGCTATTAGTTTTGAGTCCTTTACTTGTATATATTAGTACTTTCATCTATTCATTTGACCAGTCATTCATTGCCTTTTCACCATCTGCTTGTTGAGTACTAGGCACACACAGGAAATGTGCCATGAAAATCAAGGCACACTCTTGTTGCTCAGGTGCATAAACACTGCAATACAGTACAGTGTTATAAGTGCAATGGGTGTCTCAATAGTGGCCACAAATATTTGGGACAGATAATTGTGGGTTGTGGGTATTATCCTGTGCATTGTAAGATATTTTGCAGCATTCCTGACTTCTATGGACAAGATGCCAGAAGTAATCCACCCCCAGGTTATGCCAACCATAAGATACCTCCAGACATTGCCAAATGTTCTCTGAGGGGGGAACAAAATGGCACCCATGGAGAATCACTGGGTTAATGAAGGAAACCTTGGCTTGGGAAGCCATGTGAAGTGATGTATAAACTGAGCCCTGCTTGATGGGCAAAAGTTAGCTAAGTAATGAGAACAAGTAAAGGGGCAAGTATGTATTAGAATCCCAGAGGCAATATCCTAAAAGTCAAAATGTTGGAATGCAAGAATTAGACTTTCTAATGCATCTGACAGCTATTGAGTTCAAGTGGTCATTTAATGGTTTGCTCCATTCAAATGTTTACCTAATGTTTTTGAACTCAAGTATGAATAGCTCCATCTGAATCTGGTTAGGATTAGAACACATTCAAAGGTGGTCTTTTCTACTTAGTATATTTACAAAAGAACATAGGATGAAGTAAATAGAGGGGATTACTGTGATTCCTCAACAATTAATACATTTGGAATTTCCTTGCAAGACTAGAATAAGTTATGGTTTCATCAGATGAATAAAATGTGGTTTATGACTATGACAGAAGTGTAGCTTAAGGATTCTTAAGAAATAAATGAGAAATATTAGAAGCAATGGTTCTCCTCCCTTTATCCACTAGATGTAGGGCAGGATTCTGCAAATAAGTTACTTTAGAAACTTTGAACACTTCATTTTATAATTATTTATGTTCATTTTATAGCATGATAGCCTAGATATAGATATCTGAAACTAAATTATTCCACAGGATTGATCTGAAGCTGTACATAGGAGCACAGAATATTACAGCTTGCATAGAAGCTAGAGATCATGTTGTCCAAATCCCCAGAAGTCAGATATTTGTGTGAGTTCACGAAACTACACAGTGCTGAGTGTAGTCAAGACTTCATTCTTGACTTCCAGTCCATTCCCATCATGCATATTTTGTGTCTTGTCCATTTTTCCAGAACCTTCATTTTACTCTGTTGCAGGAGAGGTGTTTATTTTGCATGGGGCCTATTCAACTCAGAGAGGGTGCTCAGAAGATGTATCTGGCTTCTGAAAAATCCAGTATGATAACATCCAGTGTGATAACTACCCTTTTTTAAAAGATTTATTTATTTATTTATACAAGAACCGAGGTACAGTCAGAAGCACGGGAGGGTGAGAGAATTCACCAGAGCCAGAGCGGGGAACAGAACAGGCAGAGAGGTCTGTGCACCATGTGGGACCCTTGCGGGAGGCCAGAGATCGAACTGGTGCTGCAGAGGCTGCA
This sequence comes from Talpa occidentalis, assembly GCF_014898055.3. NCBI lineage: Eukaryota > Metazoa > Chordata > Mammalia > Eulipotyphla > Talpidae > Talpa > Talpa occidentalis. The sequence goes on along the minus strand of NW_023603184.1, from coordinate 11,506,449 downwards.
GGCAGCTTCGCAGCCCAGCGCTCAACCACTGCGCCACCAGGGGAGGCCCAACTACATTTTTTTAAAAAGATTTTTTTTATTTTTATACAAGAACCAGGGTATAGCCCAGATATGCGGAAGGGTGAGAGGATTCACCAAAGACAGAGTGGGGAGCAGAACAGGCAGAGGGACCGAAAGCACTGCTGAAGGGAGCAGCAGGCAAAACATGAGAAGTCTGCCGTGCCATGTGGGATTCTCGCCCACCGGCCGGGATCAAAACCACACTGTGGAGGCTGCGGACAGCCTCACAGCGCTGTGCTCAACCCCCTGCGCCACCAGGGAGGCCTGATAACTACCTTTTTATAAGGATTTATTTTATTCATTTATGCATACAAGAGCTGGGGCGCAGGCCAGAGGTGTGTGTGTGGGTGTGTGTGAGAGGGTTCACCAGAGACAGAGTAGGGAGCAGATCAGGCAGATTGACTGAAATACACTGCTGAGGGGAACAGTGGATGAGACAGGAGAGGTCTGCTGCCCCATGTGGGTAGCTCCCTGGCTGGGGATTGATCTCACACTGCAGTGGCTGGCAATAGCTTCATAGTGCTGAGACTTAACCCCTTGTGCCAGCAGCGAGGCCCTGGTAACTACTTTCTAAGGTAGCTGTGTTGATTCTTGCAATATTTTCAAACGTTTACTTATGCCTTATAAATCTATTTATTTTATAAACAACATCTTATGTTACTTATTCATGTTAAGATGGCAAGGTTTCTGGGTTGGTAATAGACAGACTTCTGAAGTCAGAATTTTAACAAGCTTACAACTTTTTCCTTAACTTTTTTTTTTTTTTTGACATTTTCCTCTTGGGGTTTCTTTTTGATTGGGGAAACTAGTCCCCAGATACAAATGTCATATTCATTTTGTTTCCATCTACCTAGTATTTCCTGGTTTTGCTCATGAAGTTGAATAAAGTATTCTTAAAATCTTGGATTCATGAGCTAGAAGTGCTTTAAGGGGGTTTTCTTCCACTAATCTCTCTTAATGTACATTAACCTAAGGGAATAGGAATTCATATCTTCATGTGTCAATTTACTTCAAGTTTTATGAGCTTGACTTTTTAGAAAGTACTTACTATTTATTGTGCTGAAATCTATTCTCTGTATCTTGGACTTTGTGGTTTTAGTTCTGCCCTGGGCAGATAAACAGAACAGCTCTAATCCCCTTCCATATGACAATGTATGTAGTAAGTCATTAAAGCTTAATAGTGAAATTTTTAAATTTTAGAAGAAGTAACTTGTAAAATTTTCTCCAACCTCACTTTATTGTTAGCATTTTAATAGTTTCATAAGAAGAATATTTTGAAAATATTAAAAACATGTCTTTTTTACTCCTTATACTTCCTACCCAGTTTTAATGAGTAGGCTAGTACTGCAGCCACTCCTGATAAATACATTATAATCAGAGGATTCTACCCATCAGAGATGGTAAACCACCTAGGCCATACTACCAGTCAGGCAACCTATACCAACACAAGGGTCAATCAAGTACGAAAATGATCTCAAGTGAATGGTAGAGGAGGAAGATGATCTATATCAATGAAGGCCTTTGAATTAACTTCAATAGTGCAGATAGTAGTTCATATCAGTAACTTGTAGACATTTAATATATATGAGATGCACATACCATATCGATTTGGCTTATTTATTTTATTTCCAAGGAAAAGTCTTTCCCTGGAAAAGTATGCAGAAATGTTGATGAAGAAGAATAAAATAGATAGATAGACATATACTTAGATAGATAGATAGATAGATAGATAGATAGATAGATAGGTAGATGAAAGTTATTGGGTAGTTGCTCTATTTCAGGTAAGGGTTCTGCCTGCTATGTGCATATAACACATTTTGAAATGACCAACTCTTGAAATTATTACCAATTACCATCTTGAAGAAACCATGCCAAGACATGAATTCCTTTGAGTGCTGCAGGTGGTGGACAGTAGTGCTTGCTGTTGATTCTCCATCCAGACCCCTCAGATATTTATTTCCATTGTTGTGTACCCCTCACTCAGCACTGGCTCTGATGACTTATATCTGCAGTACTTGTTAGATTAGCGCTGAACAACACACGCTTCTGGTGCAATCACAATGCTAGGAGGATAATTACTATTCAATAACTCTAATGTTAGCTGTCATTACTACTATTACTCACAAATAATTTTTGAAACCTTGCTACAAATTTTAGTAGACTACATTGATTCTATTTTTTTCCCATGGGAAGAAATATATCTTTCTAAATATATCTTTAATTCTAGAAGTGGCTAGTGTTTCTCTAGAAAACAGGAGTTAGAACTTGCTGCTACCCTTGCCCCCACATAGTCTGAGCCTCATATCCCATACTTGGAAATCAAGGGTAGGCAAAGGCAGATTCAAGGTCACAACTGATATATCACCTCCTCAAAAACCTCTAAGTGTTCCACTTTCTATTAAGTTATTCACCAACATGTTGTGCTGCTTATTCACTTAATTGTACTTATTCATCCTGTAATTATCTTGTTTGCATCCCCACAACCCATCAAGTCATCATGTGACCTTGCTGATACCATGGATCACATCTGTCTTTTTGATCTCGTTTGTCTCCATGCCCACATAGTATGTGGCCCATGGTAGTTCTTGAATATGTATTTGTAGAAAGAGTAAGTGAAAGAGTGAGAGCTAAGATCTGAAATTTTTCTTGTTACCTATTGCTGAATTAATAACATCCCCAATTTAGTAAGAAAATCAGCTCTTTTGTTATGCCTACAGATCTATGCGTCAGGAGTTTGAGTAAGGTATGATAGTGACCGGTTGTCTATCTTCCACGAAGTGTAGGAACTCAGCTTGGATGATTCAAAAATTGAGAGTGATCTAAAGGCTGGAATCTGGAATTATCAGGAGACATCTTTACTCACATGTCTGGCAAGTGCTATGGATTGGTTGGGACCTGATAGCAGAATAATTAAATGTGGCCTCTACATGAGTTTTCTCCTTGCAGTTTCTCAGTTTGGGTTGATTTCATAGCATGGCGACTGGTTTCCATAAGCGACAGTCATAAGAGAAAAATGTGAAAATTCATGGTATTTTATTCTCTAGCCTCAGAGATCATATATCAATAGCTCCAATTCTGTTGTAGTCCCTTGGTTGAGGCATTGTAAAGGTTTGTTTGTTGAGGTTCAAGGGGAAGAAGATACAGGTACTTCCACTAACTACATGAGAGTATCAAGGTCACATTATAAGAAGAGACTGTGGGATGGGAGATGTTATTGGAACCATCCTTGGTAAATACATTCTCTCACAGATATATATGTGATGATACAGTTGTCCTAGATTATAATCTTTTATGAGAGATTAAAGAGTCTGAGTTAGAGTTCTTATTTCTACTTCAGTATCCTGTTGAATATCAGGATATATATAGTTTAGAAAAGGATCATTTAAAATATAAATTTTTCAATATATGCATCACAAAATGTATGACTGTGGTTTTGCATGTAGGTATCTGTATTCCTAAGTGGTTTAAAATGATCCTGAAACAAAATTAAGTTTCTATTTAAATGTTAGTGAATGAATGGATACCCTCTAGGGGAAATGATTGCATTTCTCTCTGAAAGAAGTGTCCAGGAGAGCTCCCATTCACCTTTAGTAATGTTTTTTGTAATAGCCACACCAGGTGGAGACTAAGGTTTGCTTGGTGAATTGAATGTACATCATACTCCTCTCCTCTATGCTTTTAATGAAATTTATTCTATGGTATCTGAAAATTAGCTGACCTAAAACTTCAATGCATGTATTTAGCTCCAAACGATACCATGGATTTCGTGGTTCTTAGTAGTTTTGAGTACATAGCTCCCCCTACCCCACCTCACCCCCATCTCAAATTAGGAAGACTCTTTAAGCTACCATCTCTTTACTTTTTGTATGTATAATCATGGAGAATAGTATTTATTCTTCATAGTAGCATCCCTAAATATATTAATAAGATCCTGACTCATCAGTCACTATAAAAGGATTGATCTATTTTCTCTAGAAATTAGAAAAATAGTACTTATTTGACAGGTGAGTTATTGAGTGTTTCATATATTAATGATGTTTATAATACATTTCAAAAGGATTGAAAAGAAAAGAGACTATGATTACTCTGTAATCAGAATTGAAACAGTAATCAGATGATATTACTACTCAAGAATACTCCATTCTCTCAGTCTTTGCATTAATGTTTTACTGAATAATTCATTAATAGATAGTCATCAAATGATATGTAGACCATGTTTCCAAGCCTTTGCAAATTACAAGATGGACTTGCAGTAAGTTGAAAAAAAAATACTTGCTTTTCTAACAGTGTTGATTGATTTGTCTTGTTCTGATCTATGAATGATCTTTTGTTATTGGCTTCCTTTTAGAGACAAATATTTAACTTTCCCTTTTTCTTACTTGTCTTTGAGAGTTTCACTAACCCTGGGGGAAAGAAAAAACATTGCCAACCAATTACATTACCAAACTTTAAAAGGTCAGAGATGTACAGGCTATCTGAGGGAGAGTATAAAAACCATAGGAACCTGATGTCTCATTTGGTAGCTAACTATCTGAAAGGAATACCAAATAGACTCCCCCCTTATTCATTCCCCTAGAAGAAAAGATCTTAACGAGAATGGAGTAATGTTATCAATTTCCTCTGTTCTCATTAAGCTCCAGAGGCTGTAATCTAGAGACCTTCTTGGCTTTTATGCCAGTGAATATGAAAGAGATACAGCATATAAAAAGGAACAAAGTAGTAAAATTAAACCAAAATAGAGTATGAGTGGCTTATTTATGCAAATATCTATTGCTTTCAATTTATGAAAGCTCATTTTCCAAGATCTCACTTTCATTTATTTCCCCATTGTATGTTACCAGTGCCTCACAGGAAGCCCACAAGTAAAGCATGAGCATTTTCATCCTCAGTATGTTTTCTACATTTCTACTTCTCTACCTTTGCACTTATTCTTTCAATTCTACCTAAAAGCTCATTTCAGTTCTCTCTCTATGAATGCCCATTTTTTGAGACTAAGTTAAGGTCTGATATCCTAACAATAACCTAGAATCATCTTCCCTTTACTGCAGCCTTTCCCATTTTACCATCTGGCATTTATTATATAGAACAAGTATAAGAAATTTATGACAATATCCTAATATGTCTCATCGTTACAACATGTATTCATATATTCACTCATTTACTCATGCATCTATTGAATAAATATTCCTTGGGTACATAGTCCATATGTACTCTGCCAGATGCTGGAGACATAAGAATGAATCCACTAAGCCATAGGAATAAACATAGTCAGACTTAAATACTATGAAAGAAATGTAAACAGAAGATGTTGGGTTCACAAAGGAGAGAGTCACCAAAATATTTGACAAGAAGAGACACCTGAAAAAATGAGTCTCCAGTGAGCTAGAAAGAGGTGTTTATTAGGTGGGAATTAATGGAGAGAAGCAAGGAAGGAGGCAATAGCAAGAAGAAGGAATTACAGGAAGAGGGGTCAACATAAGTCACATTTATGGTGCAGACATATGTTCATGAAATGACAGTAGTTTGAAGCTGAGAAAAACATCGATTGTGAAGTGAAACAGGAGTCAGGTAAACTGAGACTAGGGATAGACAAGGGTAAAATCACAGAAGACTTTTTATATCACAGAGACAAGCTTGGATTTAATCTATGGGTAATGCAAGGTTGTTGTTTTCTGTGTACTAGAGAAACATAGATTTGTGTGGTATGAGATCAGTATGGCAGCAATGTGGAAGCTGGATGGTAAAAGGACATGACTGAGGTAGAAAAATCATGTAGAGAGACCTTGCAATTGTCCAAGAGAAAGATGACTACAATATGAACTAATGCATATGAAGATATAAGAGCTATGATAAATTATGAAAATTTAAAATCTATAGGACTTTTCACTTCTTGTAGTTCAATATGGCACCTTCTTCTATGCATACTACAGAGCCTCTAGGACTTATTAAGATGTATTTCCAACACTTGCTAAATAGAATTCAGCTTTATACTGGTGTATGAAAAACTTTCAAAAGGTTTGAATAATTTATGATATCCCCTAGTAAATTAAAGGCAGATTTTGATCTACAGCTGAGCAATGAATTATTGCTTGGGAAACTGAGATTTTAGAAAATTTTCATGTGGAAATTCTATTCTAGGACTTAAATTGCTTCACTGTTAAGCTTTCATAACTGAACATTATTTCAAGTTCTGAAGTTATATATATTAAAATGCTATTTTATGTTGAATATGTTTTCATGAGGTCGGTGTTCGACCCAAAATAAATCTAAACCAATACTTTCCATTATTTGTTTTTAGAGCTCATAAACCAATAACATTCTGATTTTCCCAAACCAGGTGACTAAATAATTGAATGAGGATGCAACTCCCAGGTTAATAAATATATTGATCTTTCTATGTCAGGGAAATATTCCTTGATAAATGGAGAATTTAAAAAGACCTGAAGTCATTATGACTTTCTCCCATTCTCCTCACAGAAAGGTTATTGTTTTAGTGATTTTAGCACTAACTGTTTTTTTTAGTACTAAATTGGTATCAAAGTGTGCCTTAGTATATTGTTTGGAAGAACAAAGAGACTAGGGACAAGAGTGTTAAACTTAATTGCATATATAATTTTGAAATTCTTGATTAAAAATGTTTTCAGTTTATAGACATAAGACCTGAAACCATAAAATACATAGAAGGAAATATAGGCGAAACACTACGGGATTTGCACATCAAAGACATCTTTACAGACACATCACCCAAAGCAGTGATAGTGAAGACAAAGATAAACAGCTGGGACTACATCAAATTAAAGAGCTTCTGCACAGCAAAAGAGACAATAACAAAAACAAAGAGAAACCCCACCAACTGGGAGAACATTTTTGCACCCAACACTAATGATAAAGGACTGATCACAAAAATCTGCAAAGAGCTGATGAGACTCAGCAACAACAAAGAAAATAATCCAGTCAAAAAATGGGCAGAAGAGCTAAAAAGAAACTTCTCTGAAGAGGAAATGCAAATGGCCAACAGACATATGAAAAAATGTTCAACATCACTTGCAATCAGGGAAATGCAAATCAAAACTACCATGAGATACCATCTCACACCAGTGAGAATGGCACATATTAAAAAAACTAGCAACAACAAATGTTGGCGAGGATGTGGAGAAAAAGGAACTCTTGTGCACTGTTGGTGGGAGTGCAAACTGGTCCAACCACTATGGAGAGCTGTGTGGAGATTTCTGGACCTACTAAACATAGAGCTTCCATATGATCCAGCAATTCCCCTCCTAGGTATTTACCCAAAGGACACAGAAACATCAATTCCAAAGAGCACCTGCACCCCTATGTTTATAGCAGCACTGTTTACAATAGCTAAGCTTTGGAAACAACCCAAATGCCCAAAAGTAGATGACTGGATCAAGAAGATGTGGTACATATACACCATGGAATATTACTCAGCATTCAAAAAAGATAAACACATGCAATTTGCAGCAACATGGATGGCGCTGGAAGGGATCATGCTCAGCGAAATAAGCCAGAAAGAAAAAGAAAAATACCGGATGGTCTCACTCATAGCAGGAATCTAGAAAACTTAAATAAGGGACCAGGAAAATGAATATAAGAAAGTGAAAATCAAAATCAACAAAAAACTATGAACCAGAGACACTTTTGGGGGGTGGGGGGCGGGAGGGGAAGGATTGGGGTCAGAATGGGGCGTTTGCAATTGTATGGGGGAATATAAAAATAAAATTTAAGATTAAAAAAAAATGTTTTCAGTTTAATCTACTAGCCCCTGAGGTATCCAGTGGTCTTGGTCCATTTGGGAAAAGGTTATACTACTAATTTTGTAATAAGCATCAACAGGTCAGTATAATAGATTTCATAAGTGGCACTATCCCTGTAAAGTCCTTTGCAATTTGTTTTAACAGATTCCCTGTAATTAAAAGATAAAATCCAGTGCCTCCCCGGTGGCGCAGTGGTTGAGCGCTGGGTTGCGAGGCTGCCTGCAGCCTCTGCAGTGCCGGTTTGATCCCCGGCTGCTCCCCGGCCACAGGAGGAGAGTCCCACATGGCGTGCAGACCTCTCCTGCCGCCCGCTGCTCCCCTCAGCAGTGTACTTCAGTCCTTTTGCCTGCTCTGCTCCCCGCTCTGGCTCTGGTGAATTCTCTCACCCTCCCGTGCTTCTGACTGTACCCAGTGCATGTATAAATAATAAATAAATAAATCTTAAAAAAAAAGATAAAATCCATTACCCTAAAATTGACCTGGGTTATTTAATTAATAAAATGTTGGTGAAAATATGCCATTTTTAAAAAATTTTTTTAAGATTTATTTATACAAGCACTGGGTACAGTCAGAAGCACGGGAGGGTGAGAGAATTCACCAGAGCCAGAGCGGGGAGCAGAACAGGCAGAAGGACCGAAGTACACTGCTGAGGGGAGCAGTGGGCGGCAGGAGACGTCTGCGCGCCATGTGGGACCCTCCTCCGGTGGCCGGGGAGCAGCCGGGGATCGAACTGGCACTGCAGAGGCTGCGGGCAGCTTCACAACCCAGCGCTCAACCGCTGCACCACCAGGGAGGCCCAATAATATGCCATTTTTAAGTTAAGATCTCAAGAGGCCTGTTGAGCTTTTGTTCTCTTCTGGAACCCAACCTCTGCTTGAGGTCAAACCCAGGTCTACTGATGATCACACAATCGTGTCTCAAGGCCACATATTTATATAATATGTACGGGGAGGAAAAGAATGAGCCTTAGCCAGTCTGCTGTATCATAGATCAGAATGGAGGGGCTCTCTCTCTGCAAATGACCAAAAATTCTTCCTAATAAAAGTGATTTCCAGATTCTATGAGATTTGAGTTAGCTGCACAGTTTCAAGAGAGAGAATGCAGCCTGCCAAATACATCTAGAGCTCTGAGGATAAAATCGTAATTAAATTTATAATAGCACTAATGATTGAATGCCTCCATGTATTATCTGATTTAATCTTTGCCCCAAATCATGACAGTAAGTACTATCATCCCCATTCTGTACATGAGTAAAATGAATGCTGCAATGACTAAAACTTACCTCCTCACATGGAAGGCTGTCATACTTGTGGAGAAATCTGATAATTCAAAATGTCCCTTCCTGTATGCCACTCTCTGAACTCTAGCTTTCTGATTTGGGAGAGGTGTCAGACGCATCTCTCCTTTTCTCTTTTTCTGACTCTATAATGGATACCCTATGGTTATTTAATTTCTCTCCTATTAGTCTAAAAACTGCTTGCCATCTGGCCTCCAAGGGGGGGGGGTGGTAGTCATTTATTATGTGACATTACTCGTTGATCATGATCAGTAAGACTAGCTCTGCACACCTAAGGTTGTGGGCTATCACATTCTATTTGGAGTTGGGACTTTGTTAAGTATTAATGTAATGGTGAATATTACATAGGATATTTTAAAATTCTTTGTCAATACTTAAATTGTTGACATTTTTATATAATGCAAACATCCAGAATTTTACCTGCTTTTGAAAAGTGAGACGATCTGTCTACACTGGGCAAGCATTTCTACCTCCGGACACTGGCTATCACTGAGTGCTGAGCCCTCCGCTGTGGGCTTCTTGTCCCATGTTTTATATTCTCCCCAGTTTTCTTGGAAGCCCCAGGCCATATCCACTTTACTCATGAATGTCAACTACTTGAACACTTTGAGAATCCCAGTTTGTATCATTTTCCTGCTTTGAGTACACGCCTATACTTGCAACCAGGGGAACCTTAAGCAAATTTTATATAATTCAGTGGTTATTAACCCTTGTTGGATATTAAAATCATTTAGCCAACTTTTAAAAATTGATTTTTGAACCATAATAATGAAAAGAGAAACTTTAGATTCCATTCTCATCTAGAATATCTAGAATATCTGGAACATTGTCATTAAAAAAAAAATAAATGAAAGAACCAAACCTCTCCAGACAATAGCCACAGTTAATACCACTGATATAACTGAAGATAGAAAACATGGAATATGCCATCCATTTCCTTCTTATGCACAAAATTCATATAAGAAGGCCAACATTCTCCAAGCTTAGCTTCTCTGGCTGCCACATGGAAATGTTTTAAGATGCTTTCAGGTCAGAACTGCCAAAGGCTGGATGCTGCTCATTTGGATCTGATTCTGCTCACTTGGTTTGCAAGCTGAGCACTTGGAAGTCAGAAGGCTGGGCTTGATAAGTGAGGAGAAGCAAGTAGCCAGCGATCCTAAGGTGCATTCTCCTGGGATTCACCTGGAGAGACGTGATAAGAAACTAGAACGTATGCAAGGATGAGCCTGCACTGTAATGGCTTAACTAAGCTAACTGTGAATTAGGCCTAAACTTAAACCACATTCTTGCTGAGCTACTTCTTACTGACTTTTGGGTTGCAGTTTCAAAGACAGTAATTAAACTCTTCTCACAAAGCCAGCTTTAAGTCGTTTCCTAAATCTGCTAATTAAAGCATACCATACCAATTTCAGTAGTAAATTATTTTCAGTCCTATGTTTAGGGCTCTGGTATCTGTGGTCTGAGAAACTTCTGTTCATCCTATGAAACCTTCTGGATCCTTATTTCTTGGCATTTGCACTCTTTTCTTACACCTTTATTCCCCAGACTCACTATATTGTTTGGATTATTTGACTCTCATTCAGCCTTTCGTTTCATTTGAACCTTATCCACAGTTCTGAGATTTTAAAACACTTCAAAGACTAACATTTTCATCATGATAATATATAACTGAATATATTATTCAGTTCTCACTATATATCATTCACTGTTCCCATTCCATCCTTACTAAGAGTCTATGCTATAAGTATGATTACAGATGAAGTAGCTGAGCTGAAGAAAGGTTGTCAGGCCTAAAGTTCTAGGATTTCCCACCTATTTAGGTTAATGTTCCATATTCCTATATGATCTCTCAGACAGTTCATAGAATCTCTTTAAGCTTCTTAGGGGCATTATTACCTCCACTCTCTCTTTTAGATCTTTACATAGTTCTCTGCAAGAAACTCCTAGTTCATTCCTCACCGATACCAGCTTGACTAGATGATATTCACCATTCAAATCTTAAATTTAAATTATCTTTCTGAGAAAAGAAATCCTAGATCCATGTTAGTGTTTTTTTTTTTTCCAGTGTATATTTTAGACAATCTATATTGGTATTACTTGGAGGTATGCGTTAAAATTTAGCTTTCAAGGTTTTCCTCCAGGTCTACTGAATCAGAAGGTATGAGCCAGGTATCTACATTTTGAGCAATCACCCTGTCAGTTCTTATGAGCTATAAAATTAGAGGATCACTTCTATAGACTGTTAATTTTTTTTAGTTATTTGTTGCCATAGTACCCTATAATTCTCCTTTCAAAATAACTATCACATTATATATATGTTTATCATTTATTTTCCCCACTAGATTATAAACACTGTGAGGTTGGTTAATTAATTTATATCTGTATTATTCATTTCTGTATATCTAGTATCCTAATATCCAGTTCATTGCCTGGCATATAATTTTGTTTAATTAAGGACACATATTTGCTTTTTTGTTTTCAATAAATTTTATGAAGCACCTACCTATAATTTTTCAGAAAAACACTATATAAAGAATTCAAAGCTTAATAATATATAGACCTTTGTCTCAAATAACTCATAATCCTGAGAGGGAAACAGGCAAGAAAATATTTTGATTTTACTTTAGTATTGTGAAAGTATATATACATTCTCTCTCTTTTTTATTATAGTTTATAAACATAATGATTGAAGTAACTATTTGTATTGGAATGAAGAGATGTAATCCAGTCTGGTAGGGGCAATATGAGAGGACTTCCTAGAGGAGGTGACACACAAATTTGTCTTTCAACAGTAGACACATGAAGAAGAGGTGTAGAAAGGATATTTTATTTTTATTATTTTTATTTTTTTTTATATTTTTTACATCATTTTTCATTTTTGCACAATGTATGCATTTTTTTGTCATGGTATTATAGTCCCCATACAATTCCCACGCCCCCTTGTTTTCATCCACTCTCTCCCACCTCCCCTGTATTATGTCTCTGGTTTACAGTTGCTTGCTAATTTTGATTTTTACTTTATTATAATTTGTCTTTTTCCTAGTCCCTTATTTAGGTTTCCTATATTCCTGCTATGAGTTTTACCATCTGGTATTTTTCTTTTTCTTTATGGCTTATTTCACTGAGCATAATCCCTTCCAGTTTCATCCATGTTGCTGCAAATTGCATGAGTTTATATTTTTTGATTGCTGAGGAATATTCCATTGCATATACGCACCACATCTTCTTGATCCAGTCATCTATTTTTGGGCATTTAGGTTGTTTCTGTACCTTAGCTATTGAAAATAGTGCTGCCGTAAACATAGGGGTGCAGAAGCCCTTTTGAATTAATGTTTCTATGTCCTTTCTGGATCATATGGAAGCTTGATTTTTAGCAGGTTGAGGAATCTCCACACAGCTTTCCATACTGGTTGGACCAGTTTGCACAATTATTTCCTTAAATATTTTCTCTGTTCCTATGTCTCTCTCCTCTCCTTCTGAGATTCCTGTAACTCTTATATTTCATTTCCTCATGGAGTCAGATAGTTCCCAAAGTATTTCTTCATTCTTTTCCCTGTACTTCTCTTTCCTTTTCTATTTTGGTTCTTTTTATTTCTGTGTCTTCAAGAGTACTGATTCATTCTTCCATTTCATCTATTCTGCTTACATTGCTTTTTCCAGAGTTCTTTAGCTCCTCCATTAATACTTTGATCTCCTGCATTTCTTTCACTTCCCTCTTTAGGGACTCAATTTCATTCTTCTGATCGTTAATTATTTTTCCCATATCTTTTTTGACTTTTTTTCAGTTTTTAATCATGGTGATATGAAATTCTCTATCAGGAAGACTCACAAGTTCCTCTAAGTCACTGGTGTTGCAGTCTGGTGTTTGATTTTCTTTTTGTGGTGTGTCTTTTCCCTGGGGACATGCTTGGTTGCTTGTAATTTTTCTCCTCCCTGCTGCTTGTTTTCTGATTTGTCCTGTGCATTGGGACATTGTGTCTCTGGTACTGGCCAGCATCTCTTTGGTGTGCTTTTTCTGGGATGTCAGAAACTGGTGGTCCAATCGAGTCCAATACTGTTATGCCAGAAGTCCCACAGGTCAGTGGTATCATGGATATGATAATGGTCACTGTCTCCTCCTTCTGTATTTGTTCAATTCCAGAGGTGGGTCTTGAGGTCCCACGGACTGCCCTGGTGGTGGCTGGATCACCCACTGGGCTCCAAATCGTTGGATCCCCCCAGGCTCTGACTCATTGCCAGGCAGGGTCTGGCTTGTGGGGGACTTCAGCTCACCTCTGACTGTGGGGACAGTCCTTTCTCAATTCCATACAACAGCTTTGGTGAGGTCTGGACACAAGCAGAATTCCCTGTCTTAAATATTGTGCATCTGCTGGGTGTTTCCCTGTGCTGTGGGTCTGTCCAGGCTGTGGTGGCTGGATTCCCCTCTGGGCTCCAACTTGCTGCCAGGCAGGGCCTGACTTGTGGGGCCTTCAGCTCACCTCTGATTGTGGGAACAGCCCAGAAAGGCTATTTTAAGTGGGAGAACGTGAGATGGCGTTGTATGCATTTGGGTACCTGGAAACAGCTCGTTGCAGTTCAGTGTAGGGCATTAGTGAGAAATTGCAAAAACCAGATCACCAGAGTCTGAGGATTTTGAGTTTTATTGTGAAAACTAATGAGTGATAGCAAAAGATAAATGTGTAGTTAGCTCTGATGCATAGAAGTTTACAATTAAGGCTAGATTTCAAGACTGCATCTTTCTTATTATAAACTAAATTTCTGATTCTGACTGATTAAGTGGAATGACTAGAAGCTGTGCTTATTTATGTTTTTCATTAATTCATTCATTCAACACATTTCTTGAATACATACTAAACACATCTTCATATTTTATTAACACCCACCATGTCCCTATTAATTAGATGGCATTTTTTCTATTCTTTATCCTGGGGCTCAGTGAGATTTAATTACTTGCCTAAGACAACAAAAAGATTTAGTAACAGAAATCAAGTTTCTAATTCTGACTTCCTTACAAGTTTTGGTTCCATTTTTGCTTGGTTCAGCAATATTTAAAATTCATGTACTAGTAATTTTAATATTTATTACACCTATTATGTATCTTAGTATTTATTTACACCTATTTAATATTTATTGATGTACAGTATTCTAGGGATCAGTAGGTTAGCTTTGGACAAAAGAGGAAAATGTACTCTCTTCTTTCCAACATTTACATTATCCTGGGGATTTAGAACATTTTACTAAACAGAACAGTTGACTGAGTTAGCTACCACTCCTCAAGGGTAGGGCTGAAGGGAGTCTTGGTGGTAGCAAGGAGAGAGAGCCATTTTGTCTCCTGCATCCATATGTTTTTCCAAAGACAGTCACCAAAGCAAAATACTATCTTGGGTGAATGAGGTTAATAAAAGAGAGGATGAGGCTTCACTTTGGTGTGAAGAGAATAGAGAGAAGAATGTATGATGACAGTAAGATCTGTTAACTATTAAATGTTTATTGGTAAAGCAGTCTCTAGATATTGGTAAGGCAATCTTTAAAGGGCTTAAAAGTAAATATCAATACTCTTTTTTAAATAAACACTGTTGGCAGATCACCATTCCTCCCAGGAAGTATTAAGTTTGTTTATCTGTAAGAATAGCCAACAGAAGGAAAAAGAAAAATATTGGATGGTTTCATTTATAGCAGGAATATAGGGGAACCAAATAAGATATCAGTGTAAAAAATAATAGCAATTATTTTTTTTAACAATCTTTTTTTAAATCTTAATTATTTGATTAAAGTAACACTGTATTATAATATTGTATAAGTTTTGGATGTTCATTGTTGAGAATATATATATATATAATGTTGAGAATATATATATATATAATGAACTGTTTTTTTAATATATATATATATATAAACTGTTTTTTTTTTATATATATGAACTGCTAGTTCATTTTCAGATGAATTAACCAGACACTATAATGAAACAGCATTACTCTGAGAAATTGAAGACTAAGGTTTTCTACAAAATAAAACCAAATGTTCCACTTTCACAAAATCTCCAGTACAGTTGATTTAAAAAAAAATGTATATATCAGTTTTAGACTAAGCAACCAGGTTGAGGGTAGACCAGAGCCTTAATCAGGCCAAGTATTTGTGTAAAACAGAACATGAATATTGTGGTACTCTGACAATAGGAAATTTCACTGTGCCTTTTCCTTTGTGTTTAATTGGTTCCTTAAATGCTAAATATGAGTAAAACATATCTCTAATTCTTTTCCCATTAAAGTCTTAAAATATCACATTTTCAAATAGAATAATCAATTTTGATAGTCTGGTTAGTTCATCTGAAAATGAGTATCACCGTGGTCCAGTCTACCATGGCTGGAGTCACAGGGTGGTGGTATTTAACATGACTGCTAGGAGAAAATATTTTTTAGTAGAAGGAATCATTTGAAGCCAGACACACTCCCTAGGACATCTGTTGTAATAGAAAGTTGGAAACAGAGATTAGAACAGCGACCAGTGGAAGGGAGCCGAGATGAGACCTCCTCTTCTGTCAGCAACCATACCTGATGAAGGGAGATCCTTTAATGCAATTGACAGAATTAACTGCCAGCTTGTAGATGTGTTTTTAATCAAAACTCTCTATAAACTTATATGAATAGTGCTTGCAAGGGGTGAGATAAAAAGTGGAAGTGCAGAAGATGCCTGCTCAGCATAACAGGTTATCTCAAATATGCTCAGAAGAGTAACTAGGAAAGGGGTGTTAATGAATCATCATGATACAAAAATCATGATGGTTTTAAAATGTAGATTTTGTTTATCTTTGAGATTGCAGTTTCCTGAGGGTCTTGAAAAATAACTGGCAGGATTGTTTGAAAATCACCTGCTATTAAAGCAGGAAATGGGAGGCTATTGACCATAGGATGGTTAGCAGGGCAGGTTCTGGAATCAGAGCCATGTTCAAGTTCTGTCTTTTAATGTATTAAATGTATGACCTTTAACAGAACAATTAAAATAATTGCACAACATATCCAAATATAAATATGGATAGTTCTTAGAAAACATACTGTGGAAAAGCAAGTTTCAAAAGATACATTCAGAATGATACACTTTGTATGATATTTAAAGCACACAAATATGCAATGATTTCTAGGAAATTATTTTACATTGAACATTGTTATTTACCTACACAATTTTTATTTTCTCTGTCTTGGTTACTGGGGTATTTGTTTTGCTCAGGGCGATGGTGTGGTCATTTCTTTCCTCTTTCTTCAATTATGAACTGCTCTGTAATTATCTTTTCTTAGCTTGCTCCTTCTGAAGATGTGTGAATGTTTCCTCAGAGTAAATTTCTAGAAATGGAAGTGCTGGGTCACACATTACATTCTCCAAATTTACTGATATTTCCAAATTATTTTCCAAATTATATTTTGATCAAAAATGTATGAGTTCTTATTTCCAACATCTTTGTCAACATCAGTGACAACAGGGCTGTTAATTTTTGCCAATGTAGCAGGTGTTTAGGCCATGAATCTAGTATTTTATTATTATAATGCAGTTAAGTATCTTCATTACCAGTGTATCTTATAGTACTTTTTTATCCTTGATCTTTTTAAAGAACTTAATGTTTTAGAGAAATTTTGGGTTCCTAGTAAAAAGTGGAAAGATGAGAATTTCCTATGGAAAACCCAGGGAGTTGTTCCTGAGTAGGATAAATAGGCAACTAGAAAGAGATCACTTCAGATGCTGTGTTCTCAACCCTGTCACCCTTTTCTTGACACATTCTTATGTTAAAGCATCCATGTTGCCTCAGTCAGGAAGCCGCATAGAATATTCGTTCCCTGCCTTCTTTTCTCTTCTGTCTACAATCTGACATTACTAGCATGATGCTGACATTTTAGGCCTCCATTGCCTTATACATTCTAAGACTGCTATATTGTCACCACCCCCTACCCCTTTACTGCATTTTGTTTGACTTTATGCACATCTTTTTTCATAAGAACATCAAATACTTGATTTTTCTTCTATACTCCCTCCTCCTTTTTTAAAAGCCCAGCAACAATGGAATAAAACTTTCAGGATTTTCTTTATACCTAATCTAAATTCATACCTTACAACAGCAGAAGTATTCAACTCAAGGTTAACTTTAGGTCATTTGAAATAAAACAGTCTGTAATAAAATTCCTTATTTTTTTTTTTTTTAAATCAATGATTGTATTGCTCCTTTATCAATTCCAGGATCATATACTTGACCTTTGATTAATTGGAAGCCAACTAACCAGAACCTTTATCTTAAGTTCTACTCTGGAAAACAAACTTACATAAGAAATTTGGTTACAAAAGATATCTCGGTGAACACCTTAATAAACAGAGAAAGACCAATGCTTTATATATCCGAAATTATATTTCTGATTCACAAAAAGTGTAGGTGACATAGTATGTCTTGAAGAGTAATTCGTTTTTCATCACTATCTTGAATAGTATTATATTCTGCTAAAGAAATTAGCTATTTTTTTAAATTTGTATTTATTGTTAAAAATAAAACTCAAGCATCGTAGTTAATGAGTTCTATATTAGCTATGGAATTCAATTAATTAGTATCAATATTACTGTACTTGCCAGTTTGTAGCCGTTTCTGTCCTCTAAAAATCATCCTTGTGATACAATGTGTGAAAGCAAAGAGTGACATTGCCATTGTGTTTATCCACTGAAATTTAAACACATGACTCAGTTGTCCCAGTTATCACTTTATTCTGACATATTTTTCTAGCTTTACAAGTTGAGAATCATTACTATTTTGGAAGAAAATCAAGTATTAATATTTTTAAAAGCTTATATTCAGTCTTTTTCAGCACTAATGTGTCCAACTCCTTTACCATCTTAAAATTCTGCCAGAATGCCTGTTTTGATTGCTCACTCATTTAAATCTTAATCCTCGGGATTTGATCTGTGCCTTTGAGCACAGCAAGGATTTTTATTTTATTAGTAAAAAAAAAAGTCAGGATTAAAGTAGTGCTTTGGGTGAGTCTGTACAAAATCCCCACCAGTGAATTTAAATCTTTGAAGACCTTTTGTTCATCTGATGGGACACTTCTCAAAGGTAGGATATTTTGAGTCTGCCTTTAAGTAGTATTCATTAATCAGAATCTATCAAATAGAGTACCGTGGCCCCAAAGCCATAATTCTGTGTTCTTTGGGCAAATCTGTACTTTGGTTTCAACAAAATAGAATAGCTAATAAGCAACTTTCTATATTTAAAAGATTTCTGCTCTCATGCATAATTTACTGATTTTTGCATTCCAGTTCTTGTTACCATATTAAATTAAATTGTGCTACAAGCTCTAACATCTTCCATACTATTGGTGTTATCTTGCCACAAGTTAGGTATTTGTTTCCTGCTACTGAGCCTAATTTTATGAAGCAGTCAGAGTTTGTTCATTTAGATCCATTCTAGTCAGATTTTTCTAGGTTCCCACTTCTAATCAGATTCATAGAAACTTCAAATAGCTAAGTTGTTTATAGAGATAAAAATTAAAGGACAGAAAGGACATTTCATGCATCATCAGTTGATACATAGTTTACCTAAACCTGATTATCAGAAACAGATAAAGTGCAAACTTAAGACTTTTTCCCTGCTGAAGACTCCATTCATGCTGGCATGGGCAGGACAAGTGCCCTTATGTTTTGAGGGTTTTGGCTCATATACCTTTCAGATCAGGAGACTGTCTTGGATTTCAAAGTCCTCTTATATACAAAGAATTATTGTTTTTCTTCTCCCTCATGTTTACAATGAGGGAGGTAATGTGAGAACAATAAATGTACCTTTCTCATATGATTGTGTGAGGAAAAATTCAGATAATGCATGTAAAAAGCCCATCCAGATCAGGCACATACACATTTTCAATAAGTTTTAGCAACTAGTTTTAATTATTCAGAGTGTCATGTCCATGAAAAGTATGTAAACACACAACAAACATAGTCCATTAAAATCAATAAACTGTATAATTGATATGGAAACTCTCAAAATATTATTTCTGTTCTCCATCCTTGACTAATTGTGCTCTTTAAGGTTGCTGTGGAAAGTCTTTTAAAACCAGGGCTGATGGAACTAGAATCACACCCGGCATCACCAGGGTGGCCCTTTATTAACTATAAAGCTGGTATACAAACTTAACAATAAAGCTGGTATACAGAACGGCTACTGCTACTTTATTAGTAAAGAATATTTGATTAAATAAATACAGTCATGGAATCTTACAAAAAGAAAGAATTGGAAATTCAAACTCTAACCATCCCTTCCAAGCTTGAATCCATCCTTCAGACTTGCTCTTCTTCCCCAGAACTGGGTGATCAAAATGTTTTTAACACCCAGCTGTATTCTAGGCAATGAAGTAGCCATTCAGGTCACCAAGAAAAAATGGTATTTTATTAGTACTTTGCTATACTTTTTTTCTGGATGGATTTAAAGTGATTCTAAAAAATACACCAACACATCATTTGGTTTGACTATCTGTTTTGATGTAGCATTTTCTAAGTCAGAGATACCTGTTCCATCTTTGAACTTACATGACTATTAAGATGTTTTCCTTTACCTCTTTATATAACTTTTAAGTATTGATAGTATTGTTATCACTTGGATTATACTAAGTATATTGAAGTTTTCTCATATCCCAATTCTTCAGTCCTTAAACAATTGAAATAGCTCTTTTGTTGACTGAGTTTCTCTTTTGTGGGATAAACAATCTCTGTTCCTTAAATGCTTCAGAAAATGAGAACAGGTCCTTTCACAATCTTGATGGCCATTTTCTCAATTGCACACTTGAGAAATTCTAAGAGCATATCCATTCTGTTGAGCCATCAATGCCATTCTGAATATTATGCCACATTTTCTCCTCTAAATCATACTGTTTTCCATAGTGGCTGCACAAACTTATATTTCCACCAACCATGTACAAGGATTCCTTTTTCTTCCCAGGCTGGCAAACACTTAATCCCTGCCTTTTTTTTAAAGATTTTTTTTTTTTTAAGATTTATTTATTTTTTATGCAATAGCTGGGGTACAGGTCAGAGGTATGGGAGGATGAGAGGATTCACTGGAGACAGAGTGGGGAGCAGAACAGGCAGAAAGACTGAAAACACTGCTGAGGGGAGCAGCGGGTGCAACAGGAGAGGTCTACCGCACCATGTGTGAATCTCCCTGGCCAGTCGGGTATTGAACCCTCACTGCAGAGGCTGCAGACAGCTTCACAGTGCTGCGCTATACCCTCTGCGCCACTGGGGAAGCCCTTTTTTATAAAGCTTTATTTTATTTATGCATACAAGAACTGGGGTATAGGCCAGAGGTGCGCGAGAGGTTCACCAGAGACAGAGTGGGGAATAGAATAGGCAGACTGACTTAAATACACTGCTGAGGGGAGCAGCGAGCGAGACAGGAGAGGTCTGCTGTACCATGTGTGTAGCTCCCTGTCCGGCAGGGGATTGAACTCCTGCTGCAGAGGCTGTGGATAGCTTCACAGTGCTGTGTTTAACCCCTTGCGCCACCAGGGAGACCCTATTTCTTGCCTTTTTGATAATCATTCTAATAGCTACGAGTGACTTTTGTTACTCATTGTGGTTTTACTTTGAATTTCTCTGATGATTTGTGATGAGGAGCACAAATAGAAGTATTTCAAATCAACACATTGTACACCTTAAATTTACATGATGTTGTATGTCAATTATATCTATGGATACATGTTTGTTGTATGTCAATTATACAATGTTGTATGTCAATTATATCATGGATACATGTCTGTTCAGAGCTACTGACCACTTTTTAAATAATTTTTTTTAAATTGCCTAATGTTTTTAAAGTGTTATGATGGTACTAGGCACCTAGTAGTTTTAAATAAGTAGTAGCTATTGCTATTCTAAGTCAACTAAAAAGGAAAATAAAAGATAAGTCATTTGGTAATAGAGTGACACTTTTGTTATCTAATACCTTCAGTTTCGTCACTATTTTTAATTAGTGTCAAACTTGGATTATCATTCTTGCAACCCAGGCATCATCATTTTGATTATCAGCTCTTAACAGTTGCCCATGCATGTTTCATTTCTTTGTAGGATACAGAACTTTCCCCATGTTTAACTCATGGATACAACCAACAATTTAATATTAAAAAAAACCTGTAATTCACATTTTTATAGTATTACATAATTTGATCAATTGTTTTGGCATTGAGAGAAATTTTATATTCAATTTCTACAACATTTCTTTAAGAAAGTTAAATTAAGCACAAGTACAATGCATTACTGAATTTGCACTTCAAGTTGAACTTCCTATTGTGGAATTAATAGGATAGAACCCCAAGGGTAACAAAAAAGAAAAAGAAATGCCACTGAGCTCACTCCATGTCCAGACCTGTGGATGCAACAGCCTCGGGCACTGAGGTATGTTAGCAGTATTTCTTCAGGCACTTCAGTTAACAGCCACCTCCAGAGTCTGACTCCATTATGAATATGACCCTCATGTCAAAAAGTAAAGGTCACAAGTCACTTACTCCTCCTGGCATAGAAAGACTTAGGAAAGGGAAAAAAAGACCCTTGGATGCACATTCTCGTAACATGTAAAGCAACCTGTGCCTTTGCAAATATCGGAGGTGTTTTTGGATGACAGCTGGAAATTTACTAAAGGAAATGTAGAAATTTTTGTTGAAAGCAACCTTGATAGACTTAAACTAAAATTTGTATTATTTTGGGGGAGGGACACCTTCTCCTCCAGTTCATTTGGCATCAAATTAAATCCATACTCTCATGCTACGAGGCTGGGAGAGTGCCATCTATTAAATTAACTGGAAAATTTGGCAACTCCCTAGATTAGCAAGTCATAGTCCAGAAGGGTGCCTATTGCTATTAAATAGCTTGAGTTGTGTCCTTTCAAAATTCTGTTTAAAAAGTTGGATATAAACTAACCATTCAGCCATAGCCCAGTAGACAAGCATTCTGTTTGACCCCTTGATGAAATAAAATGTATCAATTCAATGTCATATTAAACTCACATATTAATAGTCATTATAATAAGGCTAAAGATTAGGGTGCAGGGCCTCCCTGGTGGCGCAGCGGTTGAGCGCTGGGTTGCGAAGCTGCCTGCAGCCTCTGCAGCGCCAGTTGGATCCCCTGCTGCTCCCCGGCCACTGGAGGAGGGTCCCACATGGCGTGCAGACCTCTCCTGCCGCCCGCTGCCTCCCTCAGCAGTGTACTTCGGTCCTTCTGCCTGTTCTGCTCCCCACTCTGGCTCTGGTGAATTCTCTCACCCTCCCGTGCTTCTGACTGTACCCAGTGCTTGTATAAATAATAAATAAATAAAAATAAATCTTATAAAAAAAAAGATTAGGGTGCAGATGTGGCATAAATATAAATTTAAGGAAAAAGTCAAACAAACATCCAAAATATGCATGGAAATACAGTATAGTGCTTATAATGTAAGTAAAATATAAGCAATAAGGGGCTTGCATTTTAAAAAATGGCAGTATAGGATCTTTTGCTTTTCTCTACTCTTGTGAATTTTGGCAACTTAATATCATGAGTCTGTAAGGTTTCTAAAAGAAAAAAATTCTTCTTAAAATCTTGGGTTTGACAAAAGTTAATTGAATGCATATGAGCCGTCAGTTAGGTCTTTTGCTGAGGTACAGAGAGAAATGGATTATAGATTCTACCCTGGTGGGTCTCAGGTTGAGAAGGGAAGGCAGATTTGGGAAGGAATGAATTAATGAAACATGTGCAGGTACAGAGATAGTCCAGAGAAAGCAGTGATGTTCTGGAAGAGAGCAGATCAGGAAAGTGGTTTTGTTATTGTTACAATCACCTGGTATTTGAGTAACATATATTGAGGGATCACTTATTGTGTGCCAGGTCTTGTTTTTGGTGCTAGGCTTACAACAGTGAACAGAATAGACAAAGATCCTTGTCTCCATAGGCCTTAAACTCTAGTAGGGAAGACAGAAACAGTAAACAGTAACACACATTGACATATAAACAAGGATGTGCTTAATGTTATGGAAATAGAAACAGTAAGTAGAGCTAAAGGAGATCAGGAATGTAGACAAGGCATGATGACAGTGAAAACATAAATTGCACCTTAAGTCTAGCAACTGGGGAAGTTCCCACAACTTAAGCGAAGATCTGAAGGGGATGAAAAAGTCAGCAATGTGGATATTGGAGTAATGCAAAATGTCAGGTAAATGGGGTAGTCAATGAAAATGTCCAGAGGTAAAAGGGTTCCTTGCATGATTGAGTAAAACCAGACAGGAGTAGAATGAATGAAGAAAAGAGTACAATGAATGAAGAGAAGAGATGAGTATTGAGAGTTAAAAGTCAAAATTAGGTCTTAGGCCATTGTGTGGACTTTTTTTTATTCTGTGTGTCATCATAAGCCATTTAGGTTGAGGGTTTTAATCACAGAAAACTCTTGACCTTACAACTGTTTTAATAAGGTCCCCTAGGTTTCTGTACTGAAAACAGATTCTAGGGTCAAAGGTACAAGTATGATGCCACATTAGGAGTCTAACAATAATCTAGGCATTGTTGATGATTCAGAAAAGTGGAAGTGCAAATGAAAGAGTAAACGGTCAGATTCTGCATATATTTTAAAAGTTGTATCACAGGATTTCCAACTCATCCAAGTAAGATAAACTGAGGCATCAACATGGCCCCAAAATTTTATGCCAGTGTCACTAAGAAAGGGTATATAGATAGAGAAGCAAAAAAAAAAAAAAATGTAGTGAACTAATCCTCAGGTACTGCAAAATCAAGAGGGAAGGGGAAGAACAAAACAAGAGACTGAAACTAAGAAACGAGTAAAAGAAGAGAAATACAGGGGCCTCCCTGGTGGTGCAAGGGGTTAAGCACCACACTATGAAGCAATCCGCAGCCTCTGCAGCATGAGTTCAATCCCCAGCCAGCCAGGGAGCAGCCAGCCATGGCGCAGCAGACCTCTCCTGCCTTGCCCGCTGCTCCCCTCAGCAGTGTGTTTCAGTAGATCTGCCTGTTCTGTTCCCCACTCTGTCTCTGGTAAATCCTCTCACCCCCCCACATCTCTGGCCTGTACCCCAGCTCTTGTATGCATAAATAAATAAATCTTAAAAAAAAAGAAGAGAAATCCAGAAGAGTCTGGTAGGCATTCTAGAAACTAGTGAAGAGGAAGAATATACATTAAATAAGAGGGAGTGTGTAATTGTGTCACATGCTGTATATCAATGTGGAGGTCACTGCAGACCTTGAAACAATTATAGTGTGTTGGTGGGGTAAAAGTTGAAATAAAATGGGTGCATAATAGATGGGAGAATAATAATTGGAAAACCAGTATAGCATTTCCCTTCAAATACCAGACATATTTTTTCAACGCTTCCTGAAGTGTTGCGAAGATATGCAATATTTTATGAAATACAGAAAACTTGAGGCAAAAATAGTTACAGCAAGAATGAATTGGAGCAGCCCAGTAGATCATGAAAATCTGAAAATAAAAAAGAAGGTAGAAGAATTGCTGGAGAGCTGTCTTTGAGTGGATGAGAGGAAACTGGTACATAAGTGGAAGCATCAGCTTTAGATGAATTCAGTGATGATTCATCTGTGAGGTTGGTTGAGAGAATAGGCTATGGGGGTGCAGACACTGGTTGAAGGGTAGATGTAGAGGTGGGGGTAAGTGGAAGTGCTGCTTCCATTTTCCAGTCCAAGAGGGAAGCACGTTCCTCAGCTGAAAATGAGGTTAGGAGAGGAAATGTTGAAGGATTGAAGAGAAAGGCAAATGTGTTAAATGAGAATGATTGTATTGGGGAAAATAATATGATAGTTTCCATGAGGTACCGTGCTGAGATGTATAGTTTTTAAGATAAATAAACACTCCATGTGGTTATCAGCCTTATTCAGTTTTGAGTGTTCACCAGCCTTTTTCAGCTTTGAGGATGCATTTGGAGGGCAGGCTAGGTTGTGTCTTTGCCAAGAATTTGCAATGAATAAGAGGGGCAAAGAGGGTGAAGGTGCATGCAAGGGAGTGATGAATATGATTAATCATGGGATTTAAATTAGGTCTGCAGGGGTAGGATGACGTCATCTTGATGATCCATGCTACCTCTCAGGCTAGTGGGAAAGACTGACAGTTATAGCTCTGTATGTGTGTGTGTGTGTGCGCGCGTGTGCGTGTGAGTGTGCATGTGCATGTGCATGTGCGCATACACATGCTAGGGTGCAGATGTCCTTTTGTGCAAATAAGCAAGAGGGTGAGAAACTTTATCTTTCTGACTCTATGGTCACTAACATTATTAGTCTCCAAACCAGTTACTGTCTTCAGAGATGTCGTCTTTAGAAGCTGTTATGTGTTGCTGGTGCTTCAAAACTGTATTTCCCTGTGTAGCATTTTGTGCAGGGAGGAAGCCAACCCAGGTCTCCTTTTGGAAACATGGATAGTTATCCCTCAGCTGGCTCAGCTGATAACCACACGCTGGTCACAGTCGAATATAAATCACAATTTCCACTCATTGAAAGTTTTCTGGGACCATCTGAGGTTTGTTTACTCTGTTTAATTGTGTTAAATAAGCAGATTCATTTTGTTAGAAGTTTGCTTTCAAAAATTAGAAATTTGTATAAAGCGTTAAGGCCTAATTTCATAGAGAAAATTCAGGACATCTTATCTTTTCTCTAAATCATTTCAAGGCCTTTCATAGTTTAAATCGTCTCTGCTGGAATTAACAACTGATTCTAGGGAGGAGATTCAAAGAAGAAAAAAATAGGTACCCCATCAGCATTAGTATGTGTGTGTGAGCATGCACACTCAATTTACCCTTATCTTGTATTCTTATTCAGTTCTCTGCTCCAGACCCTGGATGGACTGTTTATTAAGCGAGGTGATGACAGAGTTCACAGAGCTATTTATTTGTGAATAAATACAGAATTTGTAGTGCAGAGTTATTGTTTTTTTAATAAAAAGGAAAATTATTTCAAAGGCACTCTATAACATAATTGATGTCTTGATAATTGATGTCTGATGAGTAGGACCTAGGGATTTCTGCAATTGCTCTAAGATGGAGAATGAAATTATTAAAAGTAATAGTTCCATTGAATATTATTAAGGCAGATAACGTCAAATGAATGCTATTTTCCTTATAGAAATATGTATAGGCCATGTGGCACTTTGAGAAATAAAAGTAAAAATCACCGTGACATTTCCTGGCTCCCATGACTTCACTGGAATCCTCAGTTTCATGTGTTTCTGATAAGACTATCCCTCCCTCTACTTGACGATTAGCAAATATGAAGGAATCCCAAATCTCAACCTCCCTCATCCCTAATTATTGCCGGTGCTCTAAAATCCATAGCCTTGATGAATCCATCTACTATGACTTCATTAGGACTAATTATATCACATCTAATGCCATTAGCTCTTCCAAGATCACCAGGTAGTGTTTACAATTTTTAATTCAGTGTTCAAATCTTATTCCTCATTTATCTGGAAAATTTGCAAGTTTTGATGTAGTAAAATATTCCTTTTTTAAAAAAATTTTCCACTTGTATTTCATGATACAGCATTTGCTGTATCAACTGGATTTCCCTTCTTAGTTTCTTTTCTAGTTTAAAATTCATGTCTCATACCTGTTAGCAATAAAGTCCCTCAAAGCTCACTCCTCCAGTAATCTCATCTAGTCTTATGTTTTTAAATATCTGATTGCTCTCAAATGTATTGCTCTCAAATACTTCTTCAGCTCCTTCAGATCATAACATATATATATACAATTACTTGCTTGACAGAGATATTTTACTTGAGTTTCCAGTAGGCATTTCAAAGTTAGTTGTTAGTAAACAAATTTCTGAACCTTTTTTCTATACAGTTTCTCCCCCAGTATTCCAACCTAAGTAAATGTCAAATTTATTGTGTCATTATTTTGATGCATTAGTTCTCCATATGTAATCAAATAAAAGTACTATTCTAGATATCACTATGAAGGTATTTTGTAGGTATGATTAAAGTCCATAATCAGTTGAGATTATGTCAATGAGACTTTCCTAGGTAAACTGAGTGGACCTGAGTCAATCAGTTGTGGGCCTTTAAAATAAAATAGGCTTCCTTGATACATTTCACCTGTGCATAGGTACTTTCGCCCCTACTTGACAATTCCAAATAAAACTTTTTGGTGTAATTGGCTTTAAAGCTTATAGTTACTGCTGCTGCTGCCTACATTTTCTCCTTTCTTCCAATCTACAACTTGGCTTCGTAAGGAATTTGCTAGACCAATGGAATAAGGAAGAGAAAAGTTCAGGCCTGGTTTGTAGATCAGTCTGTGTGACATATAGGCACCACCTGAAAGTGGAAAGCTGCATATATATACTGCTCCTCCCTGGGGTATCCCTGAAGTACAGTCAGTCATGAGTCATGAACAGAAATCCTCCTACTGGGCTTAACTCAAACAATTCACTTGATTTTTTTTTTTTTTTTTCTGGAAGGAGAGGTAGTCAGAAGTAAGCATCTATACTGATTCATTAGCTAAATAATCTGATCATTTGGTTGGTCACAGACTTAAAAGCAACATGATTGAAAAGTTGGTAGCATGCAGCCTGAGGAACAGGTATATGGATAGATCTGTCAGACTGTTCCAAAAAGTATGAAGGCATATCAAATATTTGTAAACTGTGTGAATATTTACAAATGAATGATCTAATAAAGGGCAATGTTAAATGGGTAGGATGACTTGTATGGTTATTAATTTGTCTTTTTCCTAATTCTTAACATTGTCTATTGATGGAATTAAAGGGATAGATTTAGCAGTAATTTCAAAAGCAAAACTAAAAGAATGGTTAAGTGAATTGCATGGATTGCATGTTTTGTGGTGTGTGTGTGTGTGTGTGTGTACAGGGTGGAAATGATAAAGGTAAATTGTTTATAATGTGTATATATAGATTGTAGAAACGAGAAGATAAAGTAAAAGTGAAAGAAAAGATGACACTATAATTTTCATTTCTGGAAGAAGATAGTATGGCTAATAATAGGATCACACGAAGAAAAAAATTTTTAATTTCAGATTAATACCTACCACTCACCTTGAGCATGAATATTATGTGCCAGACATTGTACTAACCATAAAATATAGAACTTATTTAATTTTTTGCATACAAATGGTAAGTGCTATTGTTCCTATTTTATAATGAAAATGAAAAGAAATTGAGCCACAAAAGAGAAACATGTATGCAGTTGAGGTCAATGGAAACATTAGATTGGAAGTAATTTAAATATGGAATGGGGTTTAGAAAGAAGAGCCATGGAGAGAAACTATGTATACATGTTATGTTTCAACTTGTTTGTATGGATTTCTGAAGTTGGTATGTTGATTTGATGCCCTGGGTATGAAAATACAGTCATTGAGTGAATCACAATTTAAACAGTAGAGTCCAGACCAAGATAAAGATAGAGGCATGTCTCTAGCCTTACTTCAATTCATGTTCTTAATTATAATACCATTGATCTTCTGTTAGAAAGCCTTTGGGTAGAAACAAAATTAAAATTAATCATCTTGAACATTAAAATCAATAGGTAAAAATATGTGAAAACTTACAATAATAACTCATAGAAATCACCTTCTCATTGCTATTTCACTACAAAGTCACAGGTTAAAAGAAAAGCCTTTTAGATATAGGTTCAATTATTTATATATTTTAAACCTTCAATTGATTTTGTAAGTATACCATAAAAGTATTTGTAAGCAATGCTCATTTAAGAGTCTTAAATCATTGACTTTTCTGTGAGGTGATGTTTGGAATTTTAAAGAGATTTGAGGCTTTTTAAGTGTGTTCTATGAAACATTTAAAAAAATATTTATTTATGCATAGAATAATTGGGGTGTAAGCCAGAGATGCAGGGGGTGAGAGCATTCACCAGAGAGAGTGGGGAGCAGAACAGGCAGATCTACTGAAATACACTGCTGAGGGGAGCAGTGGGCATGACAGAGGAGGTCCGCTGCACCATGTGGGTCAGCTCCCTGTCAGGGGATTGAATTCATGCCACAGTGGCTGTCGATAGCTTGATAACGCTGAGACTTTAACCCCTGGGCCACGAGAGAGGCCCTTCTATGAAACCTTCTTAGTAACTGTACCATGTACTTCATATCATGCCATGGTTAAATAAGTTGGTGAAATAGTGGCTTAAACACACCTAAATCACTTTCTTCACTGCAGCTTGTTTCAAAACTATTAACATCTAGTGTAAATTGTGAATCATTACATTGGACATAACGTATGCGGTATTCCAAAGCTGATTTCTCTACTTACCTCTTTTGATGAGGGTCATTGTGATATTGTGATTTATAAGAAATACATATTTGGTCAATACCAAATACAAATTTGGTATTTAGTCACAGTTCTTGTTTCACAGCTTCCAAAACCCTTGCAATTTCCTAAGTGTTGAGAGTGATGATTGTGTCTTTTGTGATGACAATGAGGTGAGTTTTGAAAGTACTTAAGATGGGGCTTGTTGCCAGGAGAACCAAATATGTGATTAGATGGATTGAAATTTTCAGTCCCTCCCCCAGACTTCTGGAGGAGGGGGAAGGGGCAGGGTTTGAATCAATGATCAGTCATCAGAGATTTAAGTAATCATGTCTGTGGAATGACACTCCATGAAACTCCAGGAAGACGGGGTTCAGAGAGTTTCCAGGTTGATAAGCATGTGGAGATTTGGGAAGAATGCCAGTCTCTATGCTTTTCCCCCAGAAGTTGTTTTATGGGTATCTTTATTCTTTTTTTTTTAAGATTTATTTATTCATACATACAAGAACTGGGATACAGGTCAGACGCGGGGGAGGGTGAGAGAATTCACCAGAGACAGAGTGGGGAAAAGAACAGCCAGGCTCAGTGAAATACACTGCTGAGAGGAGCAGCGGGCGAGACAGGAGAGGTCTGCTGCACCATGTGGGCTTCTCGCTGGCCGTCCGGGATCGAACCCATGCTGCAGAGGCTGCGGACAGCTTCACAGCACTGTGCTCAGCCGCCTGCAGGGGAGGCCCTCAATAGGTTATTCTTGAATAATATCCTTTGAAATAAATCGTGGGGTACTGAGTAAATGGATTTTCTGAGTTCTGTGAGCAGCTCTAGCATAGTAAGTCTGAAGAAGGGATATTGGGAACCTGCAATCTGTAGCCAGTTGGTCAGATGGGTTGGTAATAGCCTGGGCATGCCACTGGACTCTGAAGTGGAGGGATCCCTTGGGAGCCTGCCCTTAATGGGTGGTCTGTTGCATTCTCTGGGTAGAGTCTAGGAATTTTCTGATGCCCTGCTGGGTGTCTGAGAAGTGCTTGTTGGTATGGGGGATGCCACCGCACACACTTATATTGGACTTTGTTAAACAGATAATGTTTTGGACTTTGTTAAACAGATAATGTTTGGGAAACACTGATGTAAGTTTCCTATAAGGATATAAGTATTCTATAATGAATTATATATGTAATAAATACAATATATCTTATATAGTATGTAGCATAGTGTCTTCTCTTTAATAATTATACAACCTTTTTTTCTAGTATATAATAAATATACATTGTTTATATGCATAATTAATATGATTTTTATGACTATAAATTATAATAAATACAGAGAATTGTAACGAAGATAGTAAACAATCTCAAATTCCCATATCTATAGATGATTGTTACTATCATTTGTATATTTTTGTTGACATTATACTGTATATACATACTTTTGTTCTTTTTTTAAACTTCACATTAGATTGAATTTCTTATTCCATCAAAACAAATCTTGATGGGCCTCCCAGGTGGCGCTGCGGTTGAGCGCTGGGTTGCTAAGCTGCCCACAGCCTCTGCAGCACCGGTTCGATCCCCGGCTGTTCCCTGGCCACCTAAGGAGGGTCCCACATGGTGCGCAGGCCTCTCCTGCCGCCCGCTGCTCCCCTCAGCAGTGTACTTCGGTCCTTCTGCCTGCTCTGCTCCCCGCTCTGGCTCTGGTGAATTCTCTCACCCTCCTGAGCTTCTGACTGTGCCCAGTGCTTGTATAAATAAAAACAAACA
Organism: Talpa occidentalis; assembly: GCF_014898055.3. Lineage (NCBI taxonomy): Eukaryota > Metazoa > Chordata > Mammalia > Eulipotyphla > Talpidae > Talpa > Talpa occidentalis. The sequence goes on along the minus strand of NW_023603184.1, from coordinate 11,475,292 downwards.
AACAAACAAACAAACAAAACCAAAAAAACAAATCTTGAATATGTAGATAAATTTTGACTCATTTTGGTCTCTGGAGGATTGCTAGCGGGGGAATGGAGAAGGGATTGGGCATATTATTAGGAGAACCAAGTTCAGTTTCAATCTTTGCTGCTAATTAGCTGTATGAGCATGACCTAGTTTTTTTTTTTTATTTTTTAACATATTTAGGTCATAGTTTTTCCTCATTTGTTCCTTAAGGTAATTGCATCAGTGATTGCTAAGGTCACATCCAACTGCTAAATGCTGTTAGCCTATGATTTTCACATCTTGTATGAGACTCCCACCAGGATGGCTGAGTTATTTATATTAGAAAGCTATTAGCTTTCTGTGAATTCTTTGAATAGTACTATGGTTCCATTTTATACAATAATTCACATTCAAGTACCCATCAATATTAATTAGAAGAAAATGCACTATTGCCCATGAACTGCTATTTTCTACTATAAATTGATAAAAGTAGAAATTTTACATTAACTGCATATGTCCATTTATGCATTCAGTTTAAAGATTCTCAATTCTCAGAATTAAAAGTTTCCATGCTAGTTAAATAATTTTCTCTTTGCTCTTATAGTATAATGAGTAATTGATCACATATATAAATTCCTAAAAACTGAGTGAGATGTAGATGTATTTAAAGTGACTTAGATCTTATTATTTTCTGCCAAATGTTAGCTATATTGCTAAACCTTTGGTTGATCCTAGTTGGCAAGCCATGGAACAAGGATTAAGGAACCATAAATCCCTACCATCTTGTCTCTACCACTATTCCCCCTTATCCTTACCCTTCAAAAAGGCTTTGTTTTATTTGTGATTAAAGAGGCCATGCCAATCATAATATTTCATAGTTAATTGTGCTTCACTGAGTCATCATTTCTTATTAAGAGACTGAAAAAGAAAGTTGCTTTTTTCACATGCAATCTTCCTATTGTTTAGAAACATGATCAGTAGGTCATGGCATTAATTAAATCAGTTGTCCTTTGGGACGACTGATAATATTTTTCCATTTTATTGTACCTTTCCAACCTCTCCCATGAGGGATTATGCATAAAACAAGATGCTAGATGATGGACAGAGGGGAATATGATGAGGCTTTCATTCACTGATTTAACTCACCCCATACCCTTTCTTGTGACTCTCTTACTCTAAGAAGACTGGCAGCTTGAGGTAAAGGGTGTAGGAAATTATACAGATTTAAATACCATATCTGTGACCCTGGTTGCTGAGCAGAGTTAAGTATCTTGAATTTATTTAACATTTTTGAATATTATTGAAAGGAGAAGTAGCATGTTTGAGAGAACAGTAGTACACAGATTAATATGGTCCACTGGGGCAAATGACATGTAACTCTGAGGTGGGCCTCTCATGACAGAGAGAATTTCTTCTACACTCCTCTTAACACTTTTTATTTAAATGATTTTTCTTTGCTTCCTAGACTATATTTTTAATATTTAATATTTTCCTTATATTATTTTTCAGAATGTCAATAAGATACTGAACAAGGCAGGAGGTTTGAAAAGGAGTAGTTTAAAAATACTTCTATCCTGTATTCATAATTTGAAATGTACAAACAATCCCTTTAGCCAAAGAATTGTATTTCCACTGCAAGTAAATCACTATATTTTGGAGTGTATGCCACTACCTATTGTATTACCCAAAATAATTACCTAAAACTGATAATCTGAAACAAATATAATATGAATCAATCATTATTCATATAGAAAAACTAAACAAAATGCTAATGTCTCCATAGAAAAATGGATCATTTATGTGAACAGATATTTCAAAGGAACAGATCCTGTATGACTAATATATATCTATATCTATATCTATATCTATATCTATATCTATATCTATATCTGTATCTATATCTATATCTATATCTATATCTATATCTATATCTATATCTATATCTATATCTATATATATACAGGATTCTATCCTTTAAATAAATTCAATAGAAAATAGAAAAATGACATTTTTACTTATCAACATTTTTGTTTACCACTTTATTTACCAAGTGATAACCATTTATAAATATTGGTAAAGTTGACCTTCAACTAATGAGAGTAGAAGTGTTTATAGCTTTTCTGAACTTAGTAATTTGCATTTCATACTATTTGACCTTATAATTTCACTTTTGCAAATTTTAAATAAAAAATCAGAAGAAAAGATGTGTAAGTACCTTCAGATTTATAATCAGTAGCTATTGAAAATATCTTGAATGTCCAACTATTAGGAATATGATGTTACCTCAATAAAATATAAAAGAATTAAAACATTTTGTACCTTTGTTATAGAATAAATGTTTTATTTCTTTTGAGAGGGCTGCAGGAATGTCACTGTTTAAGGCAGCACAGTGAATCCTAGTGCTACCTTGTGCTGTCTGTCTGTTTGTCTGTGCTGTCTTCATACTCTGGAATGGGATCAAGCAAGGAAACCAAACAATATTTTGACTCTTTGGTTTCATTTGGAGATGAGGAAACTGCAGCCTGGAGAGGCATTTGGAATTTCACATAATTTCATGTACCACTGAATGTTATTTATTTATTTTTTGTATTTATTTTCAGCTGTAAAACTTTCAAAATCATACCCTAGCAAGCAAGAGAGTATTAGAGGGTATGCTGGGTTTGGTTCTTGGGTTGTTTATATTTGCTAACCTCTACATGAAGCATTCATTAAAAATAGTTCAATGAAAAAATAAGTGAGAAATGGATGACTAAATAAAAAAAAAAATGATTGAATATAATTAAGATTATGTAACTTGCATGGTAAATGTGTCATTATTCAAAAATTAAATTTTAATCATGTCAGACCTATTTAAGTTTTGCTTAATTAATATCTTAATTTTAAAACAATAAAAAAGGGCAAAGATAGTGTTCCCAGTAAAGTTCATTTTTGCATTATAAAAATGCTGTCTAGTTATTATGGAAAAGTAGAAAGTATGAATTTTATCAATAGAAAATTTACAAAAGTAGAAAAACTAAAATACTAGCCCTATCCAGAGATAAGTGTTATTAATGTTTGAATACATTTGATATTTTCATATATGCATAAATGCAGAAATTTTATATAAATATGATTATACTATGCATCCAATTTGCATATTTAAATATTATATAAATAATTGCCATAGTATTATAAAATTTTTCATAAAAAGTTTTAATTATGACCTTAATTTCAATAACATTCTGTGATGTAATGAGTTCTTTGGACATGCATTGTTTACCTTGTTTGTATAAGGTGTATAATTATTTTAGAAATTAAAATTTAGCTCATTTTTCACCTTTTTGGTGAGTATTCAGTTATTTATCAATGTTTTTATGGTTTTAAAGTAAGGAAGGACTTGGAACTTCATTTCCTAGAGGCACTGTCCTATTTCCACCTACTTCTCATTTTTTGTCCCATTTTCCTGGTCTCCCCTCATTCTGGTTTAATTTACCTCCATATATGTGGGTCCAAGGGGCATCAAGCCTTGCTCTGGTTGCTAAGAACTCTGCACTGGTGTATTGCCCTTTTGACCCATACCCCTGATTATTAACCATGCTCCAAAATCTTCCTCTTTTTATTTGTTGGCTTCCAGTCCACTTAAAACTGTTCCACTGATATCTTGATGTAAGCTAGTTGATAGCAGAAAACCATCTGACTGTACAATTTATTTTGAGTGTGTTGTAAAATGCCTTAGGGTCCTTCTTAAAGCAACCAGCACCCAACTACAAGCTGGTGACATGACAGTCCTGTCACCAAACTCAGAGGCTCCATTCTCTTGTTGGGTATCTGGGCCAAATAAAAGAAACTTCCAAAATAGACAAATATTAAATCCTTCTGACACGAAATGGAGACAGCAAAACTAGCATTACCAAAGAAACTCTCTTAGAGGGAGGAAATAATATTGTATAGCACTGTTTACTGTGGCAGGGCTTCAGGAATATGTTTCTTCCCAGGGCTGGCATTTCTGGTCTATAATCTTTGCAACCACCCCGTCAATCATTTCTTATCTTAAGTGGCCAGATGTTTGAAAAACATACCTTTGGAGACTTGAAATTTTGTCATATACATGATTTCTATCTAGGTTTTATTTATAGTGTACGAGGTGACCTATGCCTGGTGACCTGTGCAACAAGGAAAATTCCTGAAGTTGCAATAATTTTACACTTACAGGCCTTTTTACACTCTTGAGTGAACAAAAGCAGGGTTCCTCTCTTGAAATCCTATCCTGGATGTACACTATGCCTGCCCAAACAGTTCTCCATGCAGTGCTTAGAAAATAGAGAATCCAGTTGTCTCCTGCAGCTTTAAAATACTGGTAGAGAATGTCTTTCCATTTAATTGTGACACAAAGATTGGATTGGAAGAATTTACATTATCAAAATGGCCATCCTACCAAAAGCAATTTACAGATTCAACACTATTCCAATAAAATTTTTAATGCCATTCGTCAAAGAAACAAAACACATATTGATAAAATTCATATGGAACTACAGAAAACCTCAAATAGCCAAAGCTATCATGACTAAAATGAAGGAGAATGGAGAATGGAGGTATCACACTCCCACATTTCAAACTATACTACAAACCATAATAATTAAAACTATATGGCACTGGAACAAAAACAGACACACAAATCAGACACAGACCAATGGAATCAAATAGAAAACCCGGAGATAAACCCACATATTAATGGACAACAAATCTTTAACAAAGAATATGCTAGAGTATTACCTCACACCATGCACAAAAAACAACTCAAAATGGATAAAAGAATTGAACATAAGACCAGAAGTCATAAAATGCATGGAAGAAAATATAGGCAAACACTTCAGTGTGAGGACTGTATTCCCTATTTGCAATGTCTATATTTTCACCAGTACATCTCAGTAACAATTTAAAGTCACATTCCTCAAAACAAAGAAAGTGAAGGAAAACATAAACAGCTGGGATTACATCAAATGAAAAAAGCTTCTGTACAGCAAAAGAGACATTAACCAAAACTAAGAGATACCCTATTGATTGAGAGAAAAATTTTGCATACTACACTACTGATAAGGGACTGAACACAAAGATCTGCAAAGAGCTGATGAGACTCAACAAAAACAAAGTAAACAATCCATCAAAAAATGGGCAGAAGAGCTAAAAAGACACTTTTGTAAAGGGGAAATGCAAATGGCCAATAGGTATATCAAAAAATGTTTTAGTAATTTGAGAAACCTCAAACTCCTGAAAATGGAGCTACCATATGACCAGCAATTCCACTGCTAGGAATCTACCTAAAGGACACAAAAACATTGATCCAAAAGGATACCTGCACCCCTATGTTTACTGCGGCGCTATTTATAATAGGTAAGATATGGAAATGGCCCAAATGCCCAAGAATAGATGACTGGATCAAGAAGATGTGGTACATAAACACAGTGGAACATTACTCGGCAATCAAAAAAAAAAAACACAAAAAACTCATGCCATTTGCAGCAACATGGATGGAGCTGGAAGGGATTATGCTCAGTGAATTAAGCCAGAAGGAAAAAGAAAAATATCAGGTGGTTTTACTCATAACAGGAATGTAGTGGAACCAAATAAGTCACCAGGAAAAAAATAATTATAATAAATTAAAAACCAAAATTAACAGACAACTATAAATCAGAGACATTCTGCAGGGAGGGGGAGAGAGAGGGATCAAAAAAGAAGAGCACAAGGGACTGTGGTGATGATGCATGGGTGAATTGATAGTGGGAATTTTATGGGGAGTACACATGCAAGGAGAAAGCATGCATTGTACAAAAAGGAAGAATGATGTACTATATATATATATATATATATATATATATATATAAAATAACCTGGCAGTTCCAGTTTGCAGCAAGTGATGTCTCCCAGAGTCCCTTACTGGCTAGTGACACACAGCAGTGGGGCTCTGCCTTGCTTGAGAGCTCTCTTGCCCTGAGGATAGGGATTATTATTTCCATTAGAAATTCTGTCTGTGCAAGGTGTCCCCTGCCTGGCACTCCATGTTCGGTCAAGGCTGACCTCAATTGATTAAATAGCTGAACAAAGTTTATTTCTATCTGCTTGGCACCTTTGAGTCCCAAGCTCTCTCTTCCCCTTATTTTTTTTTTTTATTTTTTAAAAGATTTATTTTTATACAAGAACTGGGGTACAGGCCAGATGCGCAGGAGCATGAGAGGATTCACCAGAGACAAAATGGGGAGCAGAACAGGCAGACTGAAGAAATACACTGCTAAGGGGAGCAGCGGGCGAGACAGTAGAGGTCTGCTGCACCACGTGGATTCCTCCATGGGTGGGGTGCTGAGAGGGGGATCGAACCTGCACTACAGAGGCTGCGGACAGCTTCACAACTCTGCACTCAACCACCTGCACCACCAGGGAGGCCCCTCTCTCTTCCCTTTCTATTAATAGACCTGGTGTGGCTGGTAAAATTTCCCTGCACCCATACAGAGAATGCTCTGGAGCCTGCCTGGGCTCTCCTCTGCCGAGGTAGACTTACTATGTGAACAACACAAACATTTCATCTTCAAGGAGTGTATCTTCCAGGGTGAGGCCTGGAGCCCCTCTTTGAAATGTCTGTTTCAATTTCTTTTTCTTTTTCTTTCTTTTTTTTTTGCCCCATCTCCTCATCCCAGTGCGAAAAATCATCTTTTTTGAGGGGCAGGGATATCATAGTCACTGCTGTCGCTACTGATAATTCTCCCCAATCATTAGTCTCTGCCTCCATTTCTGTCTTTACCCCAAGGATTTAGACTTTTGGAAACCAGCTATAGCATGGCAGCTATTTTCTCTGCTTTCCACATCCTTCCCTAAGGCACTGCACACAGAAAAGAATAGTGGATTTAATTGTAGCAGAGCATGGGATGGGAAGAAGAAAGCCAACTGTCTGGAGAGAAAAATATTGGTTCACATCTCAAAATATCATCCTCCTACATTTGTTTACTATACTTTGTTTTGCTAGCTTAGTACCAGAATTCTTAAGTCATTAAAAAAAATTAACACCGTTGAACATCTGTGGAATGGCCTTAGAAGCCATGCTACTTTACAGAATTATTTTTTTCTTTTCTTTTTTTTAAGATTTTTATTTATTTATGCATACAAGAGCTGGGGTACAGGCAGGCGATGTGGGGGGTGAGAGGACTCACCAGAGACAGAGTGGGCAACAGAACAGGCAGACTGACTGAAGTACACTGCTGAGGGGAGCAGTGGGCGAGACAGGAGAGGTCTGCTGCATCATGTGGGTTTCTCCCTGGCTGCCGGGGATTGAACTCGTGCTGCAGAGACTGCAGATTGCTTCACAGTGCTGTGCTTAACCCCTTGCGCCACCAGGGAGGCCCCAGAATTATGTTTTTCCAAGCACCATATTTATAATCTCACTTCAGATATTTTCCTATAACAGTAGCCTCAGAGGCCTTATCTGTTTCTTTAATATCTTCCAATGATCCGAGGAAGCTAAATATCAAAAGGGTCAGAAGAGTCAAGTTTCAAAGTTTATTTATCATCACGGTTCAGGAAACTTCTGACACAGCAGCCATTAATTCAGAGCCTACTAGTTGAGATAGTAATACACTGTGTGAGAGACCTAGACCCACTTACTCCAGAAAGTTTCTCATGGTAAGTAAATTTCAGGAATTATAAATCTGGTTCTCACAAACCAGTTTTTATTTTTTTCTCCAAGTATTTCTTTATCATATTCATTTTCCATCATGGATTATCAGCATTTTAGAATAACATTATCCAATATAACGTTCTGTGAGGATAGAAATGTTCTGTCTGTGCATGTCAATATGTTAGTTCTTGAGTACTGGAAATATATCTAGTGTAAATTAGGAATAGAATTTTTGGTTTTAATTTATTTTAATTGAATTAAATTAAACTTTTTTTTAGCTTTATCAAGACATGATTGACAAACAAAAGTGGTATATATTTAAAATGTACAGTGTGTTGCTTGGATGTACATATACATTGTGAAATAATTATTGCCATCTTAACATCCTTAGTTACCATTGTGTGTGTGTGTGTGTGTGTGTTAAGAGCTTTTAAGAGCTACCCTTTATCAAATTGCAAGTGTACAGAATGGAATACAGTATGTTTAACCCCACGATGTACCTTAGATCTTCAGAATTTACTCATTCTTTATTGCTGAAACTTTGCAATTTTTGATCACCATCTCCCTATCTCCTCCACTCCTGTAACCAGGCAACCATCAGTCTATCTTTTTTACGTATTTATGCATACAAGACTGGGGTGTAGGCCCGAGGTGCAGGGTGAGAGGTGAGAGGATTCACCAGAGACAGAGTAGGGAGTAGAACAGGTGGACCTACTGAAATACACTGCTGAGGGGAGCAGCAGGAGAGACAGGAGGTCTCCTGTGCGGTGTGGGTCATCTCCCTGGCAGGGGTTAGAACTCGTTCTGCAGTGGTTGGCAATAGCTCGATAGTGATGACATTTTAACCCCTGCACCACCAGGGAGGCCCACTCTAAAATATTTTTCATCTGAGCATTGGGAAGGTAGAATTCCATTATATGAGAATGGCATTATGTGTTGGAAGTTGTTGAGAAGTTCCTATACTGTATTATTCAGTACATATACATGTACATTTATTAGGAAAATTCACAGCAAAAGGTCTGAAATGATATATGCTAAGCTACCTTGACTGGAATAGTTACCTCTAGGGTGTATAATTTTGAGGAGTTCAGGATAAACCTTTATTATTTTATTCCCTATACTTCCATGATGGTAGACTTGCTTGCAACATACTTGTGTGTCTCCATTACTTTGTAACTGATAAAAAATAACATCCCGTTTACCTCAGGAGTTCTTGGCTGGATCAATTTTGAATAAAGTCTGTAAAGATGTCAGAGTTATGCAAATGTAGATCCCAAGCATTTTTGTGATTTATGAAATACATTATGGCCATGATTTTCAGCCCACTTCTTGTTTGTAGAAATTGAACAAAATATGGGCTAATAAAATATTTGTGTCAGTTACTTACTGTATTTGAAAAATACCTTATCTTTCTGATTCTTCCCAAGATGTTACTGGGAGCTGAGGAGAAACCATAAGTAAAAGTTTAATTTACTAGTGTACTGCCATCATCAGACTTGGCATTGTTGAAGGCTCCATCAATCCTCTACAGATCAGTGGGTCTCACCCCGAGAAAATCTCAGAAGCAAATATCTGACTTCAGTTCTCTCAGTGGACACTGAGTGAGCAGAACTTTAGCAATGCTCAATGCCTCCTGCCTGACTGGAATTAATAGACTCAGGTTCTCCCCGTGATTTGTTCTGTGACCCTAGACAAGTCATCTGATCTTACTTGCTCTTTCTTAATTGTGAAAGAAAATGAGGAAATGAATATCAACTTCTTGCATGCCTCCTGGATAAATTATGGGAGTATCAGAAGTACAGTAATCCCTTAATTAACAGATTACTAGAGAAGAGGTTCTTTGATACATTCATTTAAAAAAAATCAAACTTGAAAATTGCTGCAAATCAGAACTGCTTTTGCAGCAAACACCAGTGATGTAATTGCATAATTCTCTTTGTCCTTGCAAGAACTAAATAAAGTTTACTTTTGATGACATCAAGTAGTGTTTAGGGGAGGGCATGAAACCAAAATTTAGAAGGCACCAAGGTATAAAGTAATGATGTAAAGGAGAGTATCATTCATTACTTTTACCAGTTCAAGTTTTTAACTTTTAAGATCAGTTTCCTCTTCCCAAATGTCAGGGCTTTCCTGCCATAACGCTAGAAGGTGTATAGGTCCCAAATCATTTTCTGAGGATGACAGGTGTGAAGGAGAAATCAGAAAAATAGCTGGTGCAAGCACACCTCACTCCTCCTGGGATAGCAACACGTGAGGTGCTAAAAGCTCGTGGAGGTGTTTGTGTGATGTATCTAACAGGGTTCTCAAGTCATGTGGTTGAAATTTACCCTTGCGTGAAGGTGGGGGATGGGCTTTCCATTCAGTGATCATGGAGAGACCAGCACTAAAGCAATGGTGCTTACAGAGTTCTCTCAGTAATCCTTGCAGCAGGTCTGCCTCTCTCCCTCTTGCATCCCTCTCCTGTGATCTCTCTGTCAGTGGAAAAAACAACTCCCCATGTTTCTATGTGTCAGAGTGCTCCATCACTCTACTTAAACTTAGTGTTCCTCTTGTGCTTTCACTTCATTTGGATTGATAAGTGCAAGATGGAGAGTTTGGCAGGATTGTGTCCTCTCTATAGGACTCTGGGGATGATGACAAGGCAAATAAGCAATTTAAGATGTTTTCTTAATGAAACTGTTTCCCTGCCTTTGATATTCATCAAGAGATTCAGTCAAGATTTGAACTGGTAATTACTTTGGGACTCTGGTCATTATTGTCTACAGCGGTCAACACTGCTGCTGGCCTAGATCCTATTCTGAACTAAAACAGTGCTTATTTTCCCAGCTGCTGGTAGTGGGTGCTCGTGGGGAGCCTTAGATCTCAATTCTTTTTTTTTTTAAGATTTATTTTATTTATGTGTACAAGAGCTGGGGTGTAGGCCAGAGGTGTGGGGTGGGGGGTGTTGAGAGGATTCACCAGAGAGAGATTGGGGAGCAGAACAGGCAGATCTACTGAAATACACTGATGAGGAAAACAGCAGGCAAGACAGGAGAGGTCTGCTGTGCCATGTGGGTAGCTCTCTGGCCGGGGATAGAACTCATGCTGCAGTGGCTAGTGATAGCTTCATAGTGCTGAGACTTAACCCCTTTTTATGCCACAGGGAGGCCCCAGCTCTCAGTTCTTTCTAGGAGTTGCCATAAGGTAAAGAGACCCTTCACACAGTGTCATTCCTTCTTGGAAGAGAACTGAATCTAAAGATTGATCAATGGGAGTGTTCAACGACAGAACCATTGCCTCAACTTCCAATAACTCTCAAGTATTGTGTAGCTTCTGGAATCTCTGGGGAGTTGTCTGCAGCATTATTTTGCTCATTTGTGCTTCCTTCCCTTCTCCCATGGGGCTTAAGTTTGCATGTTCTCTTCAGTCAAATTCCTCCACATCAATCTCACTGTGGAATCTATTTTATGGAGAAACTGATGTTCAACATCTACTAAAGTTGGAGAGAGGTATATTTATGTTCCTACAATTCTAATACTAATTATATTCCTCAGAGAAGATTGTATATATTTGTATCAGGATACATGTATGAGAATGTTCATAGCAGTGATTTGTAAAAGCACCAAATTGGAAAAATCTAAATAAATCTAAATATTCATCATTAGGAGAATGGATGCATAAACTGTGGATAAAATAAGATAATCAAAAATATGCAAAAATAATGAAAGTGAAAGGACTACAGCTCTATATAACATAATATGGTTTGAATTACATATATATAAAATAACCTATAAATCTGTATCTCTGTCTATAGCTCAAGAAAGAAGCAAAATACAGAATATATACAGTGATATAGATAAATCTCCATAGGCAAAAAATAAACTACGCTGTTATAGAGATGTATACATAGGTTTAAAACTATAAAGAAAAGTAAGTGATTAGTATAAATTTCAGGACAGTGATTAGTTGTGGAGGAGTGGAGTTATAATCAATGAAGAACATACAGGGGTTCCTGGAGGGGGTGTTGTTTCCATTTCTGTGCATTAGCATAGATTTTTTTTACTATCGGATTGTACTTTTAAATTATGGCCTTGTTTCAGGAGAGACCCAAATTTAACTGGGTTTCACACTCTTAGGAGATTTTCCAGAACTGGTCTATTCTGGTGAGTGCATTCCTTGGAATATCAATGGTTCTTGAGGATTCTGAAAGCCAACTAATTTTCCTTAGTCATAGACCTGTCTCTTAAAGAAATAAAGCCTCGATCCTTGAATTTAAAGCCGGCCATACTGTCAAATTTAAGTGGGAATATTTTGTTCTAAACAATGATTCTTGACTGGCTTTTAGCCAAGAATTTTTTTTTTTAATATTTATTTTTTATTTATAAAATAGCAGGGGTACAGGCCAGAGGCGCTGGAGGGTGCGAGGATTCACCAGAGACAGTGGGGAGCAGAACAGGCAGACAGACTGAAAGCACTGCTCAGGGGAGCAGCGGGCGTGACTGGAGAGGTCTGCTGCATCATGTGGGAATCTCCCTGGTGGGCCGGAAATCAAACCCTCACTGCAGTGGCTGTGGAAAGCTTCACAGCGCTTTGCTCAACCCCCTGCACCACTGGGGAGGCCCTGGCCAAGAATGTTTTAAAGAATTTTTTACTTATGCTAAGGTGACCCTGCACCATAGCATGTGACTATCTTAATGTCCCCAGAATGTCCAACATCTATGAGGCTCTCCCTAATAGAAGAGTGGACTGTACCCTTGCTGTCTCCAGAGTAGGGGCATGTGGCTGACTCTCTTGAACAGCTTGAGGCTACAGAACACAGCAGCTGGTTTTTGCTTCTTCCTTTGTACCAACCGAGACCCATTGGCTGAAGTCTTGTTCCTCCTTGGTTGGGCAAGGAAAGACCTTGCAGGCTACTGAAAAATGTTGGCACCATCTCCTCTTTTCTCCACCATCAATGGTCATCAAACTTTATCTGGAATTGAGAGAGACTATGACTTTAACTGCTCTCTTTTCTGTCATTCATTCTCTCATTCATTTGTTCACTCAACACATAACTATCAAGTATCTACTTTATCTCCGACACTGTTCTCTGAACTAAAGGTACATGGATAAGAAGCAAAAACAGACAAAATTTCCTGCCCTGTGGAGTTTATAATACTATTAGTATGTTCCCTGCTACATTGTAGGACAGAAGGCAGCATTAAAATTTGCCTATGTAAAAAGTCTTTCTGGTTTAGCAACAAAGAAATAAAGGGAAAAAAAAAACCCACAATGAAATCTGTTCTGGTTCTACACCTAAAATTAGATAATTAGTTTCTAAAAGGATAAATAAATTGTCCTCATGTCTTCTGTTATTCTTAATTTCAATTATAAAGTTTCTGGCAGAAAAGCATGTGATCAGGCCATGAAAACACACAATTAACAGCTTGGCTAAATCATGGTATCCTGATTTTAAATAACCTGTTTCAGCCTTTCTCATAGAGAGTTTTGAAATGTTTTTCAACTTCTTAGATACTTGGAGTCTTCAATGTCCAGGATATAGGATTTCTCTGAGGAATAAATAAATTTTTGGATTTAAAATGCAAGGTGCTCAGGGTGCAAATCGTTCATAGCTTCACCAACATCCATTTCCTGCATTCCTGTTCCTAACAAGGCCCCCAGGGATTTCCTATTCATTCTATCTTGATAGATTTGACAACCATTTCCAGGGTCAGAGTTTGGCCCTTGTTTGTTTAAGCTTCTCAGTACATCCCAATTTTCTGGACAAAGATATTAATTTAATGATGGCACATAACTCAGTTTTGGACAGTGAGACTCAAGGATACATTTCCTGTGGGCTTTGAATAAAGTTTATTTTCCCCTTCTGCATGAAGTCCCCAAGAGATACCTGTTTTCCCTGCTGGATGCGAATGAAGAAGCATCATCATTGCTGGCAGCCATTGTGCAAGGAAGCTGATGTCCTGTGAAACAGAGGGAGAGAAAGAATGGACAGTTCATTCTTTGGAGATGTTATTGACAAGCAGAACTGAACCTCTTCTCAAAAAATGTGAATTATGTGAACCAATACATTCACCTTATTGTTTAGGCCTGTTGATTTCAGTTTTTCCATTATATCCAATCAAAAAAATTCTGAGCTCCTAAATGTATAGTAAGTGTTCATTAAATGTGACAGTTTTACTTTGAGTCATATAGCCAAAATGTCTTGAGTTTAACTGGGAAAATTATTTAAAATATCAATGAATTTTTGAAATATGATAGACATCCTTGTATCTGGTATTTTAGCATATGGTCTGTAAAATTTCACTATTTTACTTTCTCTTTGGAAGTGAATACTAAAAAGTGAAGACCTGGAAAGAAATACATGGATTTATACCCTTTAATTTACCATCCAAACTAAAAATTTATATATCTAAGTTTGATCTTAGTAATATTCGACTATCTTGCCTATATACTTCCCTGCTGCCTTTTATTTTACTACAACTCACTCTTTCTTGCCCCCAGAAAATACCTCTAAATCCCAGAACCTGTCAGGTTCCACAAGCGTGTAATTTTACTTCAGCTAATTCTAAACACCAGTAAGAGGTGAATTTGACATGGGAACTGTAAAAGAGTCTTATCTACAGTGACACAACTGCTACCACCCTAATATCTATTAAGTAGCACAGAATTATAGTGTAACGACTCCGAAATTGCTTGTGACACCTGCATGAATACCAAATAGATTCGTTATGTTCAGACTTATTACAAAAAAGCACTTTCTGAATTTTAAATGATTAAGACGCTTACAAATTAATAGCTACCGAGTGAGTTTACTTTCTAATGTACATATATTATTTAAAGATCACAGTTCAGTTAAATGCAGGCAATGATGCAAATAATATTGCCACTTACTAGAAAATGTCATTTAGGGCAATATACTTAATTTTGAAAGCTTTCAAATGGCATTATTTTAAGAAAAGTGTACCCCCCACTCTAAGTGCTACGTGTCATTCTACCCATCTCCCTGGAGATGAAGAAAAAAAAATAAAGAAGGAAGAAAGTGATAAATGCCCATATTATGCAGAATTTGCCTTTTTGAAATCCCATTCTCCATTGCACTAGCTGGAATTTTATAGAGATATAAATCACAAAGAAATAAGAAGGCAGTAATGAGATAGAAGTATATTTGAAATATGGATGCAAATTCTTACCACCTGCTGAGCAAAAGTAGTCTGCAGAGACTGTCCTGGAAACCGTGATGCCATTAGCATCTTGTAAGCTCTAAATTTGCAGCAGCAGCAGAGAGGAATTATGTCTGCAAAATGCCAAAGGCCGCTCTGATTTATCTCTAAGCAGAATGTTTCAGCCACATCTACATAAATATTTTAACAGGAATTTAATTTTCATTTTAGTCACACAATAAATCTTTTTATTACACACTATCATTTTGTCCTAAATGAGTTGCCTTTTTCATGCAATTTGTGTTCATTCTTCTTTTGTGTTTGATAAATACAATTTTAATGTACAAAGGAACAATGGTTTTATTTACACAAGATTCTTGCCATGGGCGGTTTAATTTTGGCCATGAATTCTATTTATTTTAATACAATTTATCTTACAGCCACCAATTGGCTTTTATATAACTTCATCATTTGTTCTTAGGACTTCAGGGCATTAGGAAAACAGAGGGAAGTGTTAGGGGAGGTGGAGTTCAAGTATTGAACTTGTGGATGTTCTCATTGGATGTGGGTTTAATTGCAATGTGGTAAAGGCACGCACACTGCACTATTCTCCAACTCACTGTTCCCATCTTTCATTGAGTAGAATATGAGGATGTTGAGTGGTGTGATGGGAATCACCCCATGTAAATTTCATGTGTCACATGGATTTCTTGACTATGGTGACATTGTAAACAAGGAAAGTGATGATCAATCCTTTTGTACCCCTCAGGATGACAAGGAAAGGTATTGTCATTCATGTACTTGTTGAGAAAACTTACTGCTATAAGCAGGCCCTGGCTATTTAGAGTGGATGTTTGTCCTGAAACCAATCCCTCAAGAAAATTCAAGATTAAATTTGGTTAAGATTAAATTGGCCACTTTCAAATAGGTCACTCAGCTGGTGTTTTGGACAACTGTAACTATAATCCCTGCCTGTATCACCTCCCTTTCAGTTTTGTTTAAAAATATTTTATGCCATATCTTTTTACTTTAAATTTAGACAGAGAATTAAGAGCTTAATTTTGAGGGCAAGGGAAACTATAAAAGCATAATACAATTATTGAACCACTACAAATCTTTGTGACTATATCACAGCTTGTTGAAATTGAAATTGAGTGTGGGTGAGCAGAATGTAAGATAAATCTGTATTTTTGGAACATGCAATATATTAATAGGAATTCAAGACATATGACCTTTTCTCAACATTCTTATTTATACAGGAGGTAGGGGTAGATTTTGTTTTTCTGATTAATCTTTGTTTACAAAAGAAGCGTCAGTATACAGGCCAGTCACTGGCGGAGATCTGACTTTGAGATCATGTCTTATTCCTAAGCAAATGATGAAAAACTATTTTTTTTTCTATCCAAGGCTCCACATAATATTCTCCCAAACATTTGGTTTTTCTTTTTCTTTTGTTCGCTTTAGTTTATTGTTTGGTCTGAGATCCAATAAATATCTTTGTTCTCATCTATATAATAAATATGAGAATTTCCCTGAGAAAATATAATGACAACAGAGCTTTGAAATTATGCCCAATTTTTCATAAATGAATATTGGGTAGGAAAAATAGAGACTTACTGGTCTACTTACTACTTACAGATGGACTTTTGTGACTTAGTTTATTCTTTATATCTTTTTCTATTGTTTGAAATTTCTGAAAAAAATAGGTCTATTCATTTTGTAAAAAGGAAAATAGTTTTCTATCATTTACATACAACACATTAATAAACTATGTTGTTTAAACTTTTAATTATCTTCATTAGTTCTATCTGAACATTTATTCTCCCCACTTCTGAATGTGAACCCTATCTACACAGAGAGACCCAGTTCTTATGCTACTTTTGATTATTCATTGATTTATTTACACATGCGCTCATTCATTCATTACTAATTATGAATCATGAACAATTTGAGATCTTATGGATATTGCTTTAAAGGAGGAAACACTACTCCCTCAACTTCCTGACATCTCATACCCCCTCTCTCTTTAATATTTCATACTTCACTATAAGTTTCTTGAGACTATCATTGTTATTTGATTTATGTTTTACTCTCTGTTTCCAAGAGAGTGCCTTGCACATACTCAGTGCTTGAAAATGTTTTCTGAAAGAGTAAATTACTTTGTACTCTTTATGAGGAAATAGTTTGCTAAGCACACGCAATTTTAACCCAGCCCTTTTCCTTACTTTGTTTTCATTAATAAAATAAAATAAATGTGGTTTGATTGTCAGAGTTTTATTTATTTATTTAAAGATTTATTTTTTTATTTATACAAGAGCTGGGGTAGAGGCCAGAGGTGCAGGAGACTGAGAGGATTCACCAGAGACAGAGTGGGGAACAGAACAGGCGGACAGACCGAAAGCACTGCTGAGTGGAGCAGTGGGAGCTCAGAGATCTGCTGCGCCATGTGGGACTCTCCCTGGCGGGCTTGGAATCGAACCCGCTCTGTGGACAGCTTCACAGCACTGCGCTCAACCTGCTGCGCCACCAGGGAGGCCCTGTCAAAGAGTTTTAATCATACATTTACAGTATTGTAAATAACTAATAGTCTATGGTTTCAAGTCCTGCATTCCCCATTTATTAGTGCTGTGGCATTATGCCTCTGTTTCCCCATTGTTATATTGCAAACTGTGATAGTTCATAAATAACTGGGTCAGTAACTATTCAAGTGAAATGGGGAAAGTGTGCAAAGTCCATGCCTTCTGCCTGGTACATATTGAATTTTCAAGAATTCTTAGCATTGTTATTATTTTTTTTATTAGTTGTTATTGTTGTTAGTATGGATGTCAGAAATTTTGACTTATATTCTAGCTCCTTTCCTGCCAACTCCTATGAAGTAACAAGATTGTCTAGTTTGGGAAGGTACAAATCACAAACTTCCCTTGCCAGTGTGTATATCTTTATATATTTAAGTTATTTTAAGGTACTCAGCATCCCAGTTACAGCCCAATTTGTCAGGTTTAACATCCACTGCAGTGTTTGGGCTGCCACATGATTCCGCAGTGAGGAGAAGGTAAATAGCCTTCTTTATGAGCATAAGCCCCATGATGTTCTTTTATATTCGAAAATAATAATAGAAAATATCTCATCTTTCATTTTTGTTAACTCCGAGGAAACTGCTTTTTCTGTTTTGATGATCAAATCTCCTGTTTGTTCATTTCTTTTCCAGAGAGTCGAAAAGGACATGGCTTTCTAGCAAGGAGAAAATGGAACTGGGCTCCCAACCTGGCCACATTCCTGGAGAAAGGTAATTGGGGGAAATAATAGTAGCAAAAAAAAAAAAAAAAAAAAAAAGAAAGAAAAAAAAGAAATAATAGTGGCATTGAGAGTTTCTGAAATGAGACTTAGGATGGAAGTATGAAAGATTTTGCCACCCCTACCCCTACCCTCATCTTTCTGATGCAGTTAGGTGAGGTTGAAATCAAGCACTTCACATTTCCTGCCCTCAATCTAAAAGGATCGTATGACACTTTCCATACAGTCTGTGTCTGGGTTGTGTAAGACACCTGTGGCAGAGAAATGTCGACTGTTCAGAACTTTGTTTTCAGACGATGTTCCAGTTTTTGGTTTCTGGCTTCCATTCTTTATTTTAAAATATAAAAATGAATCTTGAATTGCTTGTCATTTGAATGGGCTGGCTCTTATGAAAATAGTTTTGCTCCACTATTAACTTCATTTTATCCAGGATACAGGGCCAGTTTGCAGAAAAAATTATCTGATATTTTAGAACAGTTTCTCAGCCCTGACACTCTTGAAACTCGGAGGCAGATAATTCTTTGTTCCAGGGGACTAACCTATGCATTTTAAGGTGACTTGACCATCTCTCGCCTCTCTATCCTCTGATGCTAGTATCTCCTGGAAATTGTAGTGCCAATGTGTCTCCAAACTGCCAAAAGTCCCCTGGGGTTGAGAGAAGCATTGTCATATCCCAAACACTGGGTATGGAGCTTTATATTTGGTTCCTACAGTGACCCTGGAAAGGAGAAATTAGAGTTTTTGATTTTGTAGATGAAGAAATGGAATTCCAGAGACCTTAGTAGTTTCCTTATTATAACATAGATAATCAATGATCAACTTTTTCTTCATGTTGTAACACATTCTGATCCTTCTTTTGATATAGAGACAGAGATACTGAATCTTACATTCACAGTTTTAAAATACACAAATTATGAATTGAAAAAGGATGTGTATGTATATATTTTCAAATAGTTCAATTTAGAATGTAGAAAGAAAAAAAGATATAATGGCCATTATGAAGTATATAATAAGGATGAATATGAAAACTAAGATATTATCACTAATTAATACTTAACTTATTATTGGGCTCTGATAATTATTCCTTCCAAGATATTGAATGTCCTTTGGCAAATAATTCTGGCATAACTCATTTGGGACTCAGGAAACTTGAAAATAAATGGAATGTGGAATGTTGGGTTGGCTCCTGAAGCAGTAAAGGACATTAGTGAAAAGCTTGTGATATATGTAGTTAATTCCATCATATTTTTCTGAAGTTAGTGTATCAGTTGTGATACTTATATGATCTTGGAAACAGATGTTAATATTGGGGAGAGTTGAGTAAAGGATATGTGGAAATTCTACTATCTTTGCAACTTTTCGGTAGATATAACATTATTTTAAAATAAAAATGTTTAAAATCACAAAAAATGGATTATATAATTAAAACAAATTATATTAAGAATTGGAAGATCTTTTGGTTCTATTGTTACTCTATTTTCTAGTAGAAATATTACCTTGGGCAAACAGTTAAAAATCTATGAATTTTATCACATGGAACTACAAAAAACCCCTAATAGCCAAAGCTCTCCTGAAAAAAAAAAAAGAAGGGAATGGAGGCATCACACTCCCAGACTTCAAACTTTACTACAAAGCCATCATCATCAAAACTGCATGGTACTGGAACAAGAACAGATACACAGACCAGTGGAATCGAATAGAAAATCCACAAATAAACCTACAGATTTATGGTCAACTAATCTTTGACAAAGGAGCATAGAATATGCATTGGAACAAAGAAAGTTTGTTCAATAAATGGCGCTGGGAAAACTGGATCGCTACATGCAAAAGAATGAAGCTTGACTACTATCTAACACCATGCAAAAAAACCAACTCAAAATGGATTAAAGAACTAGACA
Source organism: Talpa occidentalis (assembly GCF_014898055.3). Lineage (NCBI taxonomy): Eukaryota > Metazoa > Chordata > Mammalia > Eulipotyphla > Talpidae > Talpa > Talpa occidentalis. The sequence continues at coordinate 11,455,313 of NW_023603184.1, read as the reverse complement.
TAAGACCTGAAACCGTAAAATACATAGAAGGAAATATAGGCAAAACACTCCATGATATGCACATCAAAGACATCTTTACAGACACATCACCCAAAGCAGTGATAGCGAAGGCAAAGATCAACAGCTGGGACTACATCAAATTAAAGAGCTTCTGCACAGCAAAGAGACAATAACAAAAACAAAGAGAAACCCCACTGACTGGGAGAAAATTTTTGCACCCAACACTAATGATAAAGGACTGATCACAAAAATCTACAAAGAGCTGATGAGACTCAACAAAAACAAAGAAAATAATCCAGTCAAAAAATGGGCAGAAGAGCTAAAAAGAAATTTCTCTGAAGAGGAAATGCAAATGGCCAACAGGCATATGAAAAAATGTTCAACATCACTTGTAATCAGGGAAATGCAAACCAAAACTGCCATGAGATACCATCTCACACCAGTGAGAATGGCACATATTAAAAAACTAGAAACATCAATTGTTGGCAAGGTTGTGGAGAAAAAGGAACTCTTCGGCACTGTTGGTGGGAGTGCAAACTGGTCCAACCCCTATGGAGAGCTGTGTGGAGATTTCTGGACCTACTAAACATAGAACTTCTATATGATCCAGCAATTCCACTCTTAGGTCTTTACCCAAAGGACACAGAAACATCCATTCCAAAGAACACCTGCACCCCTATGTTTATAGCAGCACTGTTTACAATAGCTAAGCTTTGGAAACAACCCAAATGCCCAAAAATAGATGACTGGATCAAGAAGATGTGGTACATATACACCATGGAATATTACTCAGCATTTAAAAAAGATAAACACATGCAATTTGCAGCAACATGGATGGCGCTGGAAGGGATCATGCTCAGCGGAATAAGCCAGAAAGAAAAAAAATACCGGATGGTCTCACTCATAGCAGGAATCTAGAAAACTTAAATAAGGGACCAGGAAAAAGAATAACTATAAGAAAAAAATCAAAATCAACAAACAACTATGAACAAGAAACACTCTATGGGGGGTGGGGGCGGGGAAAGGAGGGATTAGGGTCAAAATAAGGGGGTTGTAATTGTATGGGGAATATAAAAATAAAATTTAAATTAAAAAAAAGAAACAAAAAAAATCTATGAATTTTAATTGTTTCAATTTCAAAAATATGTGACAATCATCTGACCCATTTAAAGGCATGATTTCTAGACCAGACACTGTGTAAGATTGTTTGGATAAATAATTTCCTATCTGTCTATCCATCTGTCTGTCTTTCTTTTATATATCTAATCACATACACATACACACACATCCCCATCTAAAATACATGCCCACACAAGAGTTTTCTGTTAAAAAACATACTCATCAAACCTTAACTCCAGTTTTTAAATTGTAGCGTATGAAACGTGTGTTTAAGATCAATGGAATGAATTTCACTGACCAAAAAAAAAAATCACTGTTACATTATTCAGCCATCACACTAATGTAGGTTTTGTAGGCAGATGAAAGATTAGAGGAGGTTGTGCCTATAATGAGGATGAGACTATGTACCTAATGTTCTAGAACTGCCATTAGGAAATGCAAGTATATCACTGTTCAATTCTGCTGAGATATTTTCTGTTGTAACTTCCCTTATAGGAAACTTAGACTAAAATGAACTGTATTTGAAACATTTAGTATTCCTTCCTCAGTATATCATTTACCCCATGACATCCTTGCATCTCTGCATTGTAATTTAATCACCACTTACTCTAGGGTCAGTGTAATGCTGCATGCATTACATACATTATATCTGAAAGGAGTTTTTAATGATGAAAAGATAGGTTTTTGATATCTACAAAAAGTTCATGTTCATATTAAATAATAGTGAGACCATCTGATCTTGGAACAATGTTCCTTGGGAATGTACTTACTAAAAGCTTACTGAGTATTGCATGTCCCATATTATAAAAACACATCCAAAAGTGTGCACTCTGTTTTGTATTGTGGACTATATCTTATTTTAATTTGATTGATTGTAAGGAGATATTCCTTACAGAGAATGAACAAGACTTTTTTTTTTTAATTTGTGTAACTTATTTTTCGTTATTATTTCTTAAATTTTATATATTTTTTACATCATTTTTCATTTTTGCACAATGTATGCATTTTCATCTTGGTTATAGTCAGCATACAATTCCCCCCCTCCACACACACACTTGTTTTGATCCTACTCCCTCCTCCCCCCGAACAAGACTTTTTTTAACCACAATAGAGGTATAGATTTCCATGCAAATTGGTATTTGGTGATGCCAACTCAATTCTACCTTTAATACTGTAGGCAGTGAGGATTTTTATATTCCATAAAAATACTGCTTCTGGCTGTGAAGTAGTAGTTTCACACTGATGAGGTGAGTTATTTCTATACTCTGTCTTACAAGGCAAAATAAGCAATGATGCTTGTATTAGAGAGGTCATATTTTACTCCTCACTTTACAATCGGAGTTCTGAGCATGTGTTTATCTTTTTTTGACTCTGACACCTATATTTCCCTCCTCTGTAAATTTCTCTCTGATATCATCCTAATGTTTCTTCAGTTGAAGTCAGAATTGATATTTTACTTTTTATAAGAAATATCAAAGAAAAGAAAGGATCAAGCTCAATTAGTCATTATTGCTTTTTAGAAGAATATCCCCCAAAAGTGTGCAATTAAAAAAAAAAAAAAACTAAATCTATAAAACTCTTACTCAACCCTGAGCCAGTTTCAAAGGTATTTTCTCTTTGAAATGTAAGTTGATAATACCAAACCATCAATGACTCTTTATTAGAGTCCTCCATCCACCCCATCTCTGCTGCTGAATTTCAATACTATTATTTCATTGTCAGTTTTCCAAATAAAACCAGAGTTACATGTGCATCTGCCAAGACCCCCACTATTGCAATATTGTGATCAAGGTATTATCCTCATTGGCTAGATCAGAGAAGCTTCTTAGAATATGCATCAAGTTACTGTCAATAGTGCTGCTATAAACATAGGAGTGTGGCTTTCCTTTGGATTAGTGTTTTTGTATTATTTTGGTAGTTATTTAGGAGTGGAGTTTCTGGGTCATGGATACATCCATTTTTGGTCTTGAGAAAGCTCTGCCCTGCTTTCCAAAAGTGTGGCAATGTGGATGGGGCTAGAAGGGATTATGCCAAGTGAAATAAACTGGAAGGAAAAGATAACTACCAATGGTATCATTTATATGTGGAATATAGAGAAAGCAAACAGAGGGTCAAACACAAACTTGAAAGCTGACCATAGACCTGAGGCATCCAGCCTGAGGGTGGGGGGAGAGAAGGGTGATAAAGGGTGGGGGCAGAGCACAGTATACTATTGTAGGGGGCTACTGGTGCTTTGGCTGTAGGTGCAGTAATTTGATTACACCTGAGGGAGGAATCCTGTACTTCCAAATCACAAGGATATAAACCAATGGTAGTGAAAATAATAATAATGATTTTATAAAGGAAATGCATTAAGCAAGTATGTTTTAAAGTATTTGATGAAAAATAAGATCAGGAATCTCCAAAAGAAAGTAGCTACAAAGAAATAGATTAAACACTTTCGTACCATCTAAGTTCTGTCTCAATGCACACTAAAAGGACTCTTTCTTCTCTCTGTAATAAGTTAGGATTCAAGTTCATCAGCACCTTTCAATTATTTATATTTCATTTTCCATCTGGTTCTTTAATTTCTTCTTAAGATATGTGATGCATTAAGTTCTTGAGTCATAGAGGTTAGTCTAATTAGAGTAATTAAAGTTGTTCTTTCATTTTCAAGTTTTATTCAAGGACTTAATCTGATATCCTGTCTATTCTTTCTTTTTCTGTTTGGATTGGGAAACACAAAGATAAAATAAATATGCATGTTGAACCAAAGTTAAAATAAATATGGATTTTGTAGTTCATTAACTTTTCCGCTTCTTTTTTTAAAAAAATCTTTTTGTCTTCCGATATGTAAAAAGCAATTGCCATAGATCAATCTTAATACCATTAATAATTACATGCAGTTGGACAGTCTGCAGTGGGGAACTGACTGGTACATAAGGGCTGAGTGATAAGTATTTAGGAATTTCACAAGCTGGTTTTAAACTATTAATAAGTTGAAACTGGCCATGAGAGGACTTTCATATCACCATGGAAATGTGACCTCTGCTTCTTCTTTCCTAGAAGTCTGCTTTACCAGCACATCACCAAATTTGCATCATAGATGTGGTATAAAACTTACTTTATTGTTATCTTAAATTGGATTGATTTTCAGGAGCAGGTAAAATTGTTAGAGGAAAAATTTCAGCTCTGTTAACTCCAGGGAGATATGTTTGTTCTAACTTTTTTCACGTTTTTTGTATTGAATCTTCAGGAAAAAGGTGTTACTTCCATAAAAGTAAAAAAGCAACCAAAGCAAGGACATAAATTCAGGGAAAAAGGCTACATTTTGTTTTTCCCCCAAATTGATCTCTGCATGATATTTATATAAACAGATGCTTCACTAAAGGGTAAAAGTAGTCCCAGGGAATTGCCCCTCTAGGGTTACTCAGCATACAGTCTACCTCTCTGGAGGTATTGGGCCAGGGATTCTCTGACTTGTACTATTGTTGGCTGTCCCTCTGGATAAAATTTAGAGCCCTTGTTTAAAAAATTCCAGTTAATTAACTGATCTTTTTCATTTTGTCAAACTATTTGGTTTAACAAATGCTGGTCCTTGTTGGCTTCCTAAATTATTTAGTGAATATATATATATATATATATATATTTCATATTGGCCTCGGTCACTTTGAATAATGTATAGTGGAAGAAGAGAGGTATACATTTTTAGTCAAGGTAAGTTTCTGCCAGGCCTCTTGTACTCCCTTTCTGTCTCATGAGATGAAGATACTTTGGTAGACATAATTTGTTACATATTGTTTTTGAGAATAAGATTTTGAGTTGTCATAATATTCTCCATATCTGGGCCTCCCTGGGTTGTGAAGCTGCCCGCAGCCTCTGTAGCACTTGTTCGATCCCCGGCCACCTGTGAGGGTCCCATGTGGTGCGCAGACCTCTCCTGCCATACCTGCTGCTCCCCTCAGCAGGGTAATTCATCAGTCCACCTGTTCTGTTTCCCGCTCTTGCTCTGGTGAGTTCTCTCACCCTCCCATGCTTCTGACTGTACCCAGTGCTTGTATAAATAAATAAATAAATAAATAAATAAAATAAAAACTTAAAAAATATTCTCCATATCTGTGAGCAGTAGTCCTATTGCCACTCTCTCAGAAGCAGAGTATCCTATATACAGTCAGACTCCAAAAACTGAGACTTAACCATTCCCACTGTCTGAGAAATTTGAATCCTCTGATAGTTCACATGGTATCTGTGATGACAATAAGCTTGTCTCTGTAATATAATGATCTCATTTACATATGTTTGATTTTTCTTTGATCTTATTTGGGAACGCTTTTTGAAATATAAAGTTAAGATACATTAATTTATATCTTTAGTGTTTAAATATTTCTTTTTTTAACAGAAGATAAATGGTCTTCCAAAACTACGTATATTTCTTTTCACATTGGCTTGATAACATGCAAATTATTTGGTTCATCTGACATATTGCCTGTTATTTGTTAGGAATAAATGAACCCCGAAGTATACTCTATTAAGTTTCTGAGTGAGAGGGATCAGAGACACTGAAGCTTCTCTTGAACAGGCCATTGAGTCTTGGGCACAATTGGGGTGACAAATGATTAAGTCTTAATTCTTTCACTGATGAACTATTTGATTTTAGGGTGACTAACTAACCTTACCTTGATTCCTTAATATAAAAAGTGATTTAACTTGATGAGATTCAGTTAAATCCTGAAATTTTGTCAGTAGAAGAAATACTTTTCATTAAAATAGAGATAGGCAACTAACTGAACTGACTAGGATGAAAAGATATTAAGAAGTTTATAGAGTGAGAAAAATTGACACTTCACATCCTGAAAAGAGGCAAGAAATGGCATGAAATGAGATAGTTACAGTAAAAAGAGTCCATTGAAACAAGAACATATGGAGGATAATGTCTGCCATATTCAAATTAGTGCCAGATTTTTGTGGTTTTTGGATGCTTTTCCATGGACTTTAGAAGGAAAAAGAATACAGCTGTGAAAACTCCCCTCTTCACCTTGGCTGAGGAACTCTCCAAAATAGCAGATGGTTCTGAGTTGCAAGCCATGAATCATTGTCAAGGGATCTCCTCAAGCTGCTGCAATCAAGAACTGACAAGCCTCTATGGGTAATATTTTTTATTACTATTGTTATCAGTCACATCCATGCCCTTGCTGCTGGGATCAGACTTACTGTTGATAAAGCTATAAGTAGGAAACAAAATAGCAAGCATCAGCAAATTATTTCTATTTAAAGTCTAGTGGATGTTTCAAAACCTTTACTATTCTTCTCTTCAGCGATCATCAGTGAAAACAGAGGAGCCTCTTTTTCTCTATATTTTTGTCTGGTTTTAAAGCAAACTGATATATATATATATTATATATATATATATATATTTAGAGAGAGAGAGAGAGAGAGATAGTTGTTTTAGGATCTTAACTAGCTGATTTTTGAAAGCCCTGTTGACAATATTGTTTTGTTGGTTGTAATGTGTGATCTGAATTTGTTTATTAAAATGTAGGTAGGTAAGTGA